>NC_133896.1:158783202-159098728 GCF_964199755.1 Larus michahellis
ACTCCTCCTCTTGCTAAACAAAAGCTGACATCTTCTTTTGGGGGCAAATTTGAATACAGTCATTTACTTAATTTGTTCCATGACACAGTCATGTCATTGGAAATTAACATGTCTGTCTTCATTAAAAGGAAAGTATTTGCTTATATTAACAAGTTTTTCACAGCTAAAGAAATCTACTCTGCTGATTGCCTTACTAAAGATTCAGAGCAGAGTGGTGGTGGGTTTGTATGAATAAAATCCAGATGTGATAAAAAGAACTTTGATAGTTGATGTAAAGCTGAGGGCTTAGCTGCATGGTCCATAATTTTGCAGAAGTAGGACCTGTTAATCATGGCCAAATTACAGTTTGGAGCTATTCAGATGGATTTTTATATATTGCAACTTCAAATGTCCTCTGCAGTTATAACTTGGTATAATTTTCTATGCTTCCTGGACTGAACTGTTGGGATGAGTTGCTGGGTACTGCTCTGCAGCTACTAGTTTTCATCTCTGCAAGAGATGAATTTGAGTCTGGGACAAAAATTGTATGGATGAACATATGGCCAAATTCCATAGTACTTCTATAGTACTTTCTTCTCAGACACAAATATAGATAGATTGATAGTTATTTGCTGTCTTGTCCTGTATGGGTAAATGAAAATGCCCTCCTTTCTCCACTAGTCCACATAAAGCTTTAGCTGATGGAAAGTGTCATCATAGCTTGAAGTGAAGGCCTGAGGGAGGAAAGATGAGTCGGTTCTTGAAAGCTTTGGTAGAATCAGAACAAGGAAGGAATGAGGTCCAGAGCCCTGGGCAGCTGCATTTCCTACAAAAGCAGCTGAGGAGTGGCACCTACTTGAGCCCAGCCCAGGGGAAGGAATACCTTTTAAGCTGTTGCTGTCTCGTTGATGCAGTGGTCCCCTGGGACAGTGAAGGTCACTATCTGCTGGTCTTCTGGGCATACACTCATGCTCCCTTTGGTCTGTTGCCAGGGGATCTCGCTGTCTCACTAAGCGTGTGAATGAAGCTATAGGAAGCATGGGAGGACAGAAAGAGTTAGAGGGACAGGGAGTGATCAGGTTGAGTGAAAGCCATACCGCAGTTTTGATTCACATACTGAACACACAATGAAAATTAGAATAAAAGCATCCTGGAAGTTGGGGGAATTTTGTGTATGGATGGGAATGAAACTAACAGTAACAGCAAATTCTGAGTTAGTTCTAAATGGATGCCTACCTGCAGAATTTTATCAAGTAATAGAAATAAAGACATCTGTATCTTAATTCAGAGTAGCCTTCTAATAAAGTTCTGCAATCTACAGTTGGTATTCTATATCTACATTGATATTTCCTTCTAGTCTGAGTCCAGGACCAGACACTGAGAATCCCTAAATTCTAGCGTTACTTTTGCCACCTATGGTATCTACCGAATGCCTGAGAGCATCTTGGTTTTGCAACAAGGTAATGAGTGTGGGAAAGGGTAATCAAAAGTATTGATTAGTGAAAATGCATAGGTACTTTGCAACTCAACAGCTTCTTGGAGTTGCTAGACATAGTGTTTGCATTTTTGCAAGCAGGCAGTTAAATCCATGCACCTTAAGACTCTTAAGCAAAAGTGGCTTGATGTTTCCAGAGGTGTAGAGAACTCTTACCTTCTGTTCTCTCTCAGCAGGTTATTCGGTTGTTGAACACAACTGGAAATCAGTCAAGCATACAAAGACATAGCTTCTTAATATCAATCGTGGAAATATGGGTATCTAATTGTAATCTGAGTAAATAATAAACATGATCATTTAGTTTATACTGGATTAATATAGCATGTACTTTTTGCTCTTCTTTGTATTTGAAAACAGTCCAATACCTATAATAGTGGACAGCATTCATGACCAAATTAAAGGGAATGATGATTCTTCATTAGTCATCTGAAGAAAAGCCTAAAGAATTGCTACGCCTGCACTCTTCCTGGCATAAGAACAGGAACCTTAGGTTGATTACACAGATCACTGTCAGGTCCCTATTGTATATTTTACCCTAGGCACAAACTAAGTTAATATTTTATTAGGCACTCATCAGATTGAAGAAAAGTAATGGTGGAGGCAAAGTGATGGAACAGTCATTTGCATTCCTATGAGAGTCTTATAAGTAAATAAAGTTGCTTCAAAAGAAAAAAAAAAAAGGTGAGAGTGAAGCTCTGCATTCCTGGAGTTATTCCCAGGATACTCTACCCACCAAAGCACATGCTGTTATTGGTTAAATTTAATAGACATGTAGCTTTTGGCCAGCAACTGGGTGCTCATTTCATGGAACAGAAAAACATAGCTTTCATCTGGTCATAAAAAAGGTAAATTAGTGGAAAGCTGTTAAAATCGTAGCCTCCAAAGGCACACAAAAAATGTTATGCAATTAGCAAACTGAAGTGCATGCTTTCATTGGAAAAAAAATTCCATTTGTGTAAAATCATTAAACAGCTATTTTACTAGCATGACTTTTTTTTCTTTTCAGATATTGTACGGAGTCTTCTGCGGCAGACTTCCACCCAGTTGTAATTTTAGGTGAATTTCTTCGGCAAATAAAACTAGACAGCCAGCAACCTGGTTATAGACTTAGAGTTGGAAATTAGTTTCTTTTCTTCAATCTAAGAGTTAGATCCATTCTGATCTATTTTTACATAATATTTGCTTGTGCTGAAATGGACAGGGTTTTGAGCAACCTAATTTGGTCAAAGATGTCCCTGCCCTTTTCAGGGTGGTTGAACTTCGAAGGTCCGTTCCAACCCAAACCATTCTGTGATCCTATGAAGTTAGGTATGAAATACAAGATTGGCTTTCACTGTGCCCATCTTAATTTCTCATCCATCACATGCATTCCATTACCTTCCACTTGCACAACCTCATCTGCAGTTGGCGTGAATTTGATGAGAAACTTATTTGTCAGAAAGCAAAGAAATCCATGCTGTCACAGTCATTTTATGGCCTTTTAAATGCCTGCAGCTTCATGATACAAATTTTAGCCCAAGTGGCTTTTTAACCACAAAGTCTTAACAACCATAATAATTTTAAAATCAAATGCAGCAACAGAGTGTCAGAATGCTCTGACAAAAGTATAGGTGAATAATAGCAAGGAAACTTGTATTTGATGACACAGAAAGAGTATGAGATTAAACCTAGCTGTAAGAACCTAACTGCAAAAGGTAACAAGCATATTCTGTTGTAACATTATTTGCTGTGAAGATTGTATAGAATTTATAGGCTTTTTAAAGTGCTTTGAAGTTCCTGGTCAACTGAAGAGAGGGATGATACTTTTACCCTAGGGCATCAATTACATAATGATTGTGCTTGTCTAGCTTGGGATGTAAGAGTCAGAAAAAGGAGGAAATAATTTACTCTGTGATTTTTAACAGTCAACTCAGTTTTGAGGCTTCAGTGACAGGCAACCTTAGCTTTACAAATTCCCAACTGGAATTTGGCTGTGTGGAAGTAACCGATCAACCTACTTGTACCTCTTGGCCTCTTCATTATTTCTGTGAGAACAGGTCTCCACCACATCAGGCAGTGGGGTTTTAGCACCTAACATGACAAGAGAAGGCTGCTGTTTGATAACTTAGTTTCTTATTTTCATAGAAGACTTATTTTCTTCTCCATCCTGTGATGACAGTGGCATCAATTATCTTGACATCCTTCTTGGCCTCGACCCAGATGTCACAGAGAAGCTGAGGTGCTGAAGGACTGTGTTGGCAATTGTGATTCATTCATGACCTAAACTGCCACAATTTTACCCTTCCTTCATGGTCCCTGTATGCTTTAGAGGATGGTAGGAATCCTTTGATGCCAGTTTTTACGACAAAGTGTCTTCCCGCCTACAAAATCCCAATAAGCATTTAAAGGCAGAGGTCAGGGCTGATTCATGCACCATGCACACAAATACAAGCCTCAAATATATGTCAAATTCTCATGCTTAGTTTATAGATGACCTGTTGTCAGATTAGAAGGGGAAGGAATAAGTAAAACACCTTCCCATGGATCCTTGTTGGTCTCAGCTCTGAATTAAGCTCTCCAAGCCTGTCTCCCATCTCATTTATATGCCTGATTCAGCTTCCATTGAAGTCAATGGAGAGACTCCCATTGAGTTTGATGGAATGTAGATCAAGCTCTTATGCTACCATAAATCAAAAGTGCAAGGCTTATTTATTGCTTTTGTGAGCACCATAGCAAAAGGCTGCGTCAGCAGACCTGCTAAAACCTAACATATTGCATGGCTTATAAATTTGCCATAAAGTTTGACTGGAGACTAAAAGGTTCGCAACCAAGCATATGGCCTTGGTGAGAATTCAGTTTTTCTCTGTTTTTCGCAAAATACAAAATAATTAGGTGTGACAATTTGTTAAGTTTAAAGCTGCAACAAAATAAGCAGTGGGTTTTGGTGAGTTCTTCTTCTGGTTTACTGTTTTTTCCTTTGTATCTGAACCAAGAGGTTTTCTTAGATTTTAACCCTGCAGGCAAGTAGCACCATTTTGCCTTCAAATATCTTAAGAGAAATAAGACGATTGTTTACAATACAATTTGCCTGCCTCAAGAATCCGTTTTGGTTCCTCATGAAAGTTTGTGAGACTGGGTGACATGCAGTTATGGAAATAATTTTCCTGTGTTCTCAATACTGATCACATGTTTGTGTGCATGAATATTTTCACTGCCCTGTCTTACATTCAGGTTTACCTTGTTGTTCACAAAAAGGTGATCATGAGCTAACTAACAGATTATGCCAAACATGCTTCAGCTGCGGATGGGACTGTATCATTATGCCCTGAGCATGTGCTCTGATCAGACACTCTAGAATACTAACAGCAATCTCTTGGTGTATTGGTTTAATACTCCCTTTAATTTTTGAGGACAATACGCTTCATTGCTTTCTCTCCTAACATGTGCGTATATCTCAGTCTTAGCTAACACATTGACAGGGTATATTTATTTTTCTTTTTGAGGTCCTCTGTGAAATATTTTTGCTTTGTTTTTTGCACAGACACTCTTGTCTCTTACAGTAAATTAATAGACAACATGCATAAAGAAAGGCAAATCAAGTCTTCTGTTCAGGCTTATATAAAATTACCTTGGTTTTAGGTATTGTTTTATGTACTATTTCGTGTATTTAGCACTTCACAACAAACTCAGCTGCCTTTCAGGAGGATGCCACCTAGTTAGGAGGTGCAGAATGGACACTGTCTTTGAGGGATCATCAGGAGATGTTGCTCATGAGGGAAGCACAACGGCCCTTCAGATTTCCCGTATGTGCTGGGCGTTTCTTTCCTACATTCTCCTAATGAATGTGGCATACTCTCCCTTCCTCAGCAAACCAGGCACAGTGCCTGCTGCAAGGCAGAAGCAAAAGAGCAATTGCTTTTCCTGTCGCACTCCCTCCCCACACCATGTTTCTGCTGAGGCACTCCACAGGGGAAACAATCTTTCCTCTCTTGAGGGCAAGGACTGTTCTCATTATCCCCTTTTATGCTGACCATTTAATAGGATGAAGAAGGGACTGTTTAGTTCTTCCTTCTCTGCATGTCCTGGTTGCTGGCTCTCAACCTATTTCTGCATAAAGCTATTTTCACTTAAATTGAAATGTAGTTGATCATCCATCTAAACACGAGCCAGACTTGCTGAAGGCTGTAAGAGGTCAGTTTTTTCCTGGCAGCTAAAACCAAAACAATAGTAAAAGCTCAGCTCACACTGAAACTCTCCTCTGGTCACTATAAATACTATGGGAAAGAACACCGGCCCCAGTGAAAATGAATGTTAAAGAATGCAGTCTGCTACATGATGGTTAAGATCTGCTTTCGATTTTCACCATGCAACCACCTGAAAACCCAGTGGCACCAGGTGGATGGACCAGAGGTCTTTCACCATTGCAAAACATGCAGTGTATTTTAGAGGATGTCAGACTTTGATTCAGAATGTCCCTAAGAATGCTTTTCATGGCAATGCATTCCTATTCGCTGACTTTTCTCTTTCCAAAGGTCTTTGTCCCCTTCCCTTTCCCCCCTCCACTTTTTATGGGCCTCAAATGAAACACAGTCCATTTCTTTTACTTTTTGGTTTTGTTTTATTTTTCTTTTTTTTTCCCCCTGAAGATGGTTGTGTGAACTTGTTTCATTCTGACATTTAAAATCAAATGATGAATGCTGTCATTATTATTACCAAGAATAACTGCGTAAGGAGTTCTCCACTAGCTATCTAGCCTTTGTGTTGCTGGGCCTTTTTGTGCGATTTGATTAAAATTTACCGTTATGAATATGAATGCCATTATTCCTTTATAAAAAGATTATTGTTGTGTCTATTTTTCATTGGTATTGACCTTGTTCTTTCTATGTGACAGGGACTTCATTCATATATAATCACACTGAGATATAAAAGTGGCCCATGAAATTGGGTCCTGGAAAAAAAAAAGGAAAAAGGACTGTGACCTAGATGTTAAAAAAAAAATAAATTAGTTTAAAAGTTTTCTTGGCTTTCAGATTGTTTGTTTGTTTGTTTTTAATTACTGCAGCATAATGAATAGGCTGACAAATTTATCACTCCCCCCTGAAAATCTGAGAAAAAAAAAACACAACCCAAATCCTGGTGGGAAGGTTGTTATTTGTAGCAATGGCTCTCACTTCCTCACTGTTCCAGTTTGCTTCTGATCTGCAGACAGTAAGGACCTATTTGCCACTTATAAGAGGAGTTCATTTTGGTGCTAAATCAGTCTTCATCTCAACAGAAAACCCACCTGTAAGAACAGAGACTTTATTCTCAGAAGACTCTATACCTATGTTTTTTTACAGTTTCTCCAGTGAGCTGTTTTTCTTTTCTCTCTTGCATCTCTGACTTGTTTCAAACAATGCTAAGGGGTAACAGAATAAAAATGATATAATAAGGGCAGAATCCCACTTGCTAAAATTTTTTAATATGTTGATGACCAGAGTAACTGAGAACTACTGCTGGGGCTTTGAATTTCTACATTCATTCATAGATTCACAATGAAAGAGTTTCTCAGCTTTTCTCATTATCATTGAACAGTGCATACAGATGCCCTCCTACTAATTCATAACCTATGTTTGCCAGCTACTCAAAGCATGAACCAAGATTATTACAATTTTAGCAAGCCTGAAAACAAGGCAAGATTTTCTCCAAGCTATTTTTATTTTGGAATAGGTTTGCCTCACTGGATGTAGGATGTTTTAAGTAGTAATCCAATATTAACTCATCTTTCAAAACAGACAAAAAAAGGCCTTTTGTTAGTGGAGATGGTAATTAACATGTAATCCACATTAAAATTGTCCACTTTTATTTTATGTTTGCACAGGCTTACATGGCTAGCTCAGAAGCTTAGAAGCTGTATCTGGAAGGAAATCAAATATGGACTTTCTTCACTGATGACTCATCAGCCCTCTGCTAGTGGTTATTTTAAGTGTCATCGTTACAGTTTTCAAGTGAAACTTGGGAAGGAAGGAAGGAAGGAAGGAAGGAAGGAAGGAAGGAAGGAAGGAAGGAAGGAAGGAAGGAAGGAAGGAAGGAAGGAAGGAAGGAAGGAAGGAAGGAAGGAGGGAAAGGTAAAGAAGAAGGAAGAGAGGAAGGAAAGAAAGAAGGAAGGAGAAAACTATAACACCCTAGAGGAATGTTTAGTCCCTTGTTTTAGTCCCTAGTTTTTCATTTCACAAGCCACCCAGCACTATTTTATACAGGAAGTGACACAAATGCCACTGTTCCACTTTGAAATGGATCATGTGTTGAACAATTTTCATTTACCAAATGATGTAGTTGTATGTCATGAATATCCGCTATATGCTGAATATATGTCTGTATTCATAGCAGAGCACATAATTAACACACTGAAGATGCTGATCAGTTATGCAACCCATTAGATCTTTCTGGAATCTCAAGAAGGCTCTGTTATGTGCAAGAGAAGACTACACTTCTATGCAGGCAAAAGTCAGGAGGTGCCAAACAGAAGGCTTCTGGTACAACTGTACCTGAGTGAGACAAAATAGAGAGCCTACTTCATCAATTTCTTATAAAATTCAAAAGATCTACTCATCCAAAATCTTCAGTAGGAAAAAGTTGAACTCAGAGTGCTCCACAGCCTTTTATCGTGTAGATCTGCTTGATTTTATTTGTTTAATTAGAATAGCCTATACTTCTTTCTTACCTGAAAAATGCGCAAGCTCTTTTTCTTTCTTGAAAGATAAATGAAAGTGAAATGATCTGCAAGGAGACAACAGACCTGGAAGACACAGCTTCCAAAAGACATAATGTCTGGAGTGATATAAATGGTTTATAATGGGGGATTAGAATAGAAATAATTCTGAAAACATAATACAACAAGCATGGATGTTTCTTTTTCATTATGGAAGATAACCTAGTTAGGTAGCAGGCAGCTCCTTTGCATTAATTATACACATGAACTAATGGGGGGCCAAGAGATGCTCTATACTCTCAGTCATTCAGATTCCACAGATAGAGAGCATTGTTCATCCACTATGTGTATAATATAGAAGCTTTCTGAATTTTAAAAGTATTTTTTACACTTGTAATTTTAATATATATATATTTTTAAAATGTGTAAATGTAATACAACTGCATCACACTCATCCAGTTTCACCATAACTAAGTCTATACCAAGAAATTAAACAGTATCCGTGAATTTTGCCAGGCACTGAAATGCAATCCTCTATATTGTTAAATTGCCTGAACAAACCTTGGCATTGTTTTTGTGTAAGCCAACTAATATTCTTCCAAAAAGTTTCTGGGAACAGTTGAATGTTAGTATGGGCCTGGAACAATTACCAGGAGGCAGTTTGGTTGTTGTTAGGTGTGCTAAATGTACTAGTAGAGATGTAAACCATGGGAATGCTTTGCTGTGTAGTATTAAGAACTCAGAGGTGGGATCTCGGAAAACAATTCTTAAAATTGTCACTGCTACTGACAGAAGTGAAATTCAGGTTTTGTTTACACTTGAGCATCCAAAACTTCATTAAAAGCAATTGAGTTTATCTATCTAATACAGTACGTAGAAAGGATTTTTTATTTTTTTGACCATCTACAGGGTGGGTGGTCATTTGACAACTGTTACTGTTAAAATAATATACAAATATTAACGTAAATACGATGACGGAAACCTCTATGTCTCAATCCCTATTATGTGAATTTAAATGAAGAGTGCCTCATTTGAAGCTAATGAAGTTATAAAACTGTGAAACCAGGATGTGAGGATTTAGGTTGCTTGGGTACATTTACGTTGCTAAACAAAAGAAGGTGTGAGGGTGAATGAAAGTATTGAACCACAGATCTTCCGCACTATTTATTTGTTGCCTTTTTCCCTGGCTCTGGTCTGCTCCCAATGGATCCCACCAGCTGCTCACAATAGTGCCTGGACATGGTCTTCAGCTCCATTGACTTCCAAGACTGCTCCTGCAAATGAGCGTGGACAAGACTGTCACAGGTTTGTCTTCCTTGCCTTACATCAACTTCTAACACTGTTGGGCTTTGTGTCTTCTCCTGTGCTTTCATGCATCCCAAAGGTGAAGCACATACTCTTGGTTTCATGCTGTAAAAACACTCTTCCAGTGGTCTACAGCATAACCCTCAAATTACTTTAGAGAGTTTGAACAGAATCTCCTTCCCCTTAATAACAAAATATAATAATTGCCTCACAGGCCAGAGAGGCAAGAGAAGACCAAAGGATAAGCCATACATCAAAGATGTGGCCATTCTCTCTGGATGAGATAACCCTAACCAGTAGAGAAGTGAAGCTGGTCCATTTCAGTTAGCCTTGGGTCTATGGACTAGAGCTCTGTAACCTAGTGACATAGTTCAGCCAGAAGAACAAACATTCAAGCACTGGACAAACAAAATACGGCACAACAGACTGACAGCAAGGGAGATCAAGAGTAGAGAAGTGAAGAAAACATCCATAAAAATGGAAGAGATATGTTTATACTAGAGGGAAATTTTTACATTAGTTTAGGAGGAAGGAAATAGATTGCAAAGTGGAGGCAGATACATGCAATAATTAAGGAAAGGAGTCACAGAAAGGAAGAGGGATTATAAGTTCCTGACTGAGAACAGAATTTGTGTAAATTATTTTTAAGAATACTGATGAAACTGGGATAAGCAAATGCATGTAAGTATTTTGCTGCATTGTGTAGATTGACATATTTCTAATACCAGCTTAAGTAAAGACAGCTAAAGGCAGATTTGGGGATCTCTCCATGTTTAGTGACTGTCTGCATCTGCTGACACGTGGTCCTTGACCTTACAGGTATGGGAGTGTGTGGGCTTAAGCTACTTGTAAATCAGCCATTCAAAACTATCATGATGATCTAGGGCAACTGGGCTGTGGCAGCCCATTTATGTGAAAGGCTAAAAAAAAGAAAGATTACCAGAACATGTGCCAGAGACACCAATGGGTCAGAGAGATGTGCAGCCAAAGGAGGCTTCAGAGCACATAATTCAAAGGCAGAGAAGGACAGAGAATTAGCATGAATGTATCCAATGAATCATAACTTTTTTAAAATGAGTATTAATCATTAGCTCTTGTAGCTCTTGAAAACTAAGTGTTTATTATGAAAGTCTATTATCTATTGCAATAACCTTGAAATATTGCAAATATTTGCAATGTGCAAAGAAAGTATCAATATTATTTGTTGTTTAATGAGGAAATGAAGCTAGAAGAGATGAAACAATTTGAGATAAAGAGCTTTGTAGAGTCAACTTTTCAAGATCCACATGGAAAGAGATAATTTTCTGTTTCCGTGTAGATCAAATCCCACACATTGAATCGAAATAAAGTGTCTGTTGAAAATCTTGTAAGGCATCTCTCTACACCTTTCGGAATATAAATACCTTGAAAATTTGATGCCTAGTAAACATACATGCAACAAAGAAGTCCAACAGCAACAAGAGGCTCTAAAAGTCCCTGTCTCTCGTCTTCATCTGAGGGATGTCAATAAATAAAGACTTTGGATTCTCAGGCTTGTGAGCAGTACAAAGGGCTTTTTGTGTCTGTGCAACTGACTCTGAGTAGAAACACTAATGCAAGCCACACTCACTTCTTTGTGCCAACACAGATTTACAAGAGTTACCTTTGCATAGATACAATCAGAATTTACAGGAAGACGCTGGAATATTCTCCACTGATTATTGTCAGCTATATTAATGCAATTACAATGGCTTGAACACTTTGGTACTTTCCAAGAACCTATTTATATAGCAGTCTATTACTAAACTCTGACAACAGCAGCACAAATTATGATGCACTTACTCATTCTGGAGAGTACTTTGTACCACGAGCAGTCTCACTTTGAATAAGGCATTCACGATCTGGCCCATCACCCTTTAATTATAGATGTTTCAGAGAAGAGTGAGCATCAGGGTTTACTGCACTATTTATAAAACAAGCTAACAGCCAAACGTTGTAGGGTTTCTACGGCTTAAAAAAAAACAACCTTCCTTCCTTTTATGAGCTCTTCCGCTGTGCACTTTAAGCTCATTTGAATGTATCAAGAATGTAGTAGAGGCATCCACAGATGAGAAATAATCCCACTCTTGGAAAAATCCAGCAGCTAATTGAAACACCTGATTTGCAGAGTCAGTTTTGGAAATTAAATGCAATGTGTTTATTAATACTAGCAGCAAAGCATTCTGCAATCATAGTGTGTCATCCTACCATAAAGTATTTTAGGTTACACTACAATAGCTATCATTGCGTGAGCCGAATACCCTCTGAAACGCAAAGAAATCTGTCTGCATTGTCCCTTACATAAATATGACTACACCTGCAGAAACCACCCTCTATCTGGCAAAAACTAGGAGGAAGCACTTTATCCCTGTTTTTCCATTAATGGAGTGTTAGAGCTTTCCTTTGAAGTCTCTACCACTAAATATTGTCTGTGGTAGGACACGAGCCTGAAAGAAGCAGTGTCTGAATTTGGAAACACAGGTGGGATTTTCTCAGTGTGTTAAGGGAAACATACAGGGTATTCCTGGGCACCACTGGGAGAACACAGTAGGAGTTTCCCATACCCAGATGCAGGAGGAAGCAATGGAAACGTGGCACAGAAAGTCTCCAACTTTCACTCGGGGCAGGTTCAAACCCTATGTCTTTTTTCCCCTATACCACTGTTCTCACCTTACTCAGTAGCTCTTGATTCTCTGTTGCTACGTCATAGTGTACATTATTCTAGTTTCCCCAACTGTGCACAATTCTAGAATTCATGGGGGATGTACATTCCCTGTTAAAGTTATTCTTTTTTTTTCAGAATTAGTAGTGTTTTTGCTAGATTGTCGGTGCTTTTCTGCATTATACAGAAGCTGCAGATTATATGCAGTTATTAAAATACATACCTACCCCATGTAGTTTTGTCTTCATAAAATCTATTTTCAGCTTTTAACCACTAAATATTCCTCCTCATGATAGTTCCTGCTCTCTAGATACTTATATGGGCCTCTTCACTGTGGTTTATGAGTGTCTCGTTATCTAACATGTTTCCCTTATCTTTATTTAGCCTTAAAATAGCCTATCAGGCTAAAAACTACTATCTTCCATCCAACAGGGAAGATGTGGTGGGCTTGTCAGCACTTCCTGAGGTTTGCATGGTATAACTCTCATAACCTTCCCCCTCCTCTCCCAGGGGAAGCTGTTCCCAGAGGCAAAAGGATTCTTCTGCAAAGGTAGCTTCAACAGTCCCCTCCAAATGGAATAACTTATCTTTGCTAAAGGAACTTTTACTTGGCATAATTGCTTCTATTTAAGAGTATTTCACCCTACAGCCATGTCAGTAAATGACTGTTTTTTTCACCCCATGCTTCTAGGCAAAAGAGTTAAACTGGAAAAGTTTCTAAGTGTAAAAACAACGAAGTCAGAGAGATTTCTCTGTGGATGTACAGAAAGGGCATGGCAAAACAGATGACTGTTTCTTTGGGTACAAAAGGTATCTGCTTTGTGTTCTAAAGCAAAGCTCAGTCGTTGCTGTCAGCCTTTATCAGATGCTACTGACAGGATCTTGTGAGATGTGAGAATTTCTTGGAGAAATAGCTGGAGAACTCCACGGTGAAGGGAAAGGGGAGAGTTACACTTGTATTCAAGACGTTCTCACTGCCTGTAAGGACAGGTGCATGGAAAAAAATCTCGCTTATGCCAAGGTTTCATCTTAAACAGAAGCAGTTCTTTAGCTCCAGGTACTCTTTGTGGAGCAGAGCAGACTGCTCTACGAGGTCACAATACAGGGATCAGAAACCCTGCAATAAATGGTAAATATCTCTTTACATCAAAGATGGGAGTTCCAGAGCCCGTGCTATGTTTTCTGGACTCTGTATGTGAGGACACTTTGCATTGTAACATGAAGTGGAGTTCAGAAAGCCTAAGTAAGGTGCTGAATGAGTATTGGCCTAGTGTCACCTAACACAAAATATTAGGCACAGGGGCTTAGAGGAATTTGGGTCATCTGACTCAGACGCTCAGTTCACTGAGTCCGTCATAAATGCTGCCTTTTAAACACCCTGTTTTGGAGAAGAGCTTACAGTGTACAGTGTGTAATAGAAATGACTTGATTTCTAATAATAGTCAATTAGAAGTTCTCCTCTGTAATTGTATTTGGAAATGCAGTGTAAGTGCTTCTGCTGGAAAAAGCTAATTTGTCTTCATTTTCCTATGATTTCTAAAAATAGATCAGAATTAAATGTCATGTACCTTTGGAATGTGTATGTTTGGTAACTAACAAACTCACTTTGTCACTGTTTATGATCTCAGGATTCTTTCCATGGAAACTATTATAAGGTCACTATTATCATCAAGCAGCAATGAATGCTGTTCATATTTTAGAGAGTCATTAGGGAAAGGACAATCCTAAGACCTTAAAACCCATTTGTGCATTCAGCAGGAAAGGAATGTATAGTACTTTTTTGGTGTACATATGGTTTTATGTGTTTATAGATAGACATTTTTGGTTTGAAGATTCAAAGTCATGCATACTACCTCTTGCAGACAGCTCCTTGTCAGCCAGACAAAATTTGTTCGGTTCCTAAACTGCATCTTCATAAATGGCATACGTTTGGATGAAGAAAAAACCTATAAGGTACTATATGGCCTCAATTTCCACTGGCACCATTTAAGGGCATCTATCACCTTGCAGAACTGAGGTGTTCACTGAAAGCCAGCTTCTGAACTGTCCCCTCTAGGAGTACAAAGAAGTCTTAAAGTGAATGTAGCTGTACTTCCACTGGAATATTTCATTGCACTGCCACGCTGGTGTAAAGGAGTCCTCAAACAAAAATGCAATGCAGAACTCAGTTATGAATGTAAGCTGTCCCTGTGGAAAGTTCTGATATTTACTCAAAACCAGATAGAAAAATAAATAATATTTTTTCAATATTGCACTGTATAAGGGACTCTTGCTTATTTCAATGTGTCTCATAGCATTTATACTACTGTAACAGGGGACTCCATAGCACAAAACTTCAGTAGAGTACTGGAAATGTAAGCTTATGAGTATGATTTAAAAAGCTTTATTGCAATGCATGATTATACGCATAATTCAGCCAATGAGTCTAACTTAGACTCTCTCTGAAGAACTGCCGTTGATTGATAGGAGTAGCACTGGAAGCAAAGGAGAAAACATTGTCAACAGAGAACGTAACTCTCAGATGTGCACACAGATATATATCATACTCGGCAGAAGAAGATGACTTTCATCAGTCAAGGCATTTGTTCACACTTTTCTACTATTAATCTGATAACAGGTTTTCACGTTAGTTCAAACTCTTCTCTAGCATTTGAGATGATTTAATTAGAATAAAGAAGCAAACTGAATTTCAAGATCTGTATTAAAGCAAAAAAATATAAACACAGGGATGGATTTGTGATGGCAAGTTGAACATGGAGGTTTAAAATTGTTTTACTCAGAGTTGAAACTGAAAAATAATGGATCAACAAAGGTGCCTAAAACCTTGATTTGTTAATCTAATAGATAAAAATATAGATGTAAATACTTGCAGCTGTTTGCTAATACAGATTCTAGGAAAAATTATTTGGCAAATATAATGGTTTTATAAATAGGTATGATATAATATTCACCTTAGTGTGCCAGACTACCTCATCTACTTATAGCAAATAGTGTGCGTAATTTCTTTTTTTCCAGCCCCTTGCCTTTCTGGTTCTTTTCCCCAAAGTAGATTCCTCTACTCTTACCAAACTTACCTACTGATAGTGAATTTTCTGATGGGTTTGTTCTAAATAAGACTATATTTTTACTCATTTCTTTTTCTATAAAGCTTCAGAGGCATATGAATATTCTGTATGTAGCACTTCATATTACAAATCTGGGTGTCTCTGAAGTACGGTTAGTTTACTGAGGTTGAACTTATCTCAGCAATTTAACCCCTTCAATGTTTCTTATGCGTGTCATCTTTTGATCAATTTGTATATTTTTGGGGAAAACAGGTTTTCCCCTTTTTTTAAATAAATGAAAAATTGTACTTATGTGTCTCATTTCACACACACGTATAAGAAAGCTTAAAGGGAAAGATTTTTATATACCTTGAATGATAGTCAAGAAGTTTAATCTAGTATGATGCAGAAGTGAGTGGTGCTGTTTGTGAAGAAAAGTGACTAAATCTGGAATACCTTCTTTGCTACACAGGAAATCTTCTGTCAGACAAAACTAGAAGGAGATCCTTGTTTACCTGTAGTAACATAACCTTCAGTTGTCCTATAGCTCCACAAATTACTTTGGTTCCCTGCGGTACCTAATAATTAGATGACATCGCTTTATCACCAATGTATTGTCAAGCTCGTGAAAATGTTTTTTTTCCTTTTTTCAGTGCTGACCATTAATTTACAGTTATTTTTATTATTTATCCTGCTATTTATTTTTTTCCCCAGGCTTCCAAACATCTTTGTGGCAGCAGTAGCTGTGTCTTTGAGAAAGTAATTTATACCTGTGGCACTACTCAGACAGAGGCGGGTCACAAGTAACTTGGGTGTGCAGACTTCTTGAACAGTCTGCCACAGTCAGAAAGGGGCAGGACATCTTGGACTTCGTGGAATGATCGAAGACTAGGTGATAACTGCCTGTGTGCTCTCTGTTGGGAGTTACTGTAATACCTAGGTAATGGCCTATTCACACTGTGTTAACTTTGGCATCCATTGGCTGATTTTATCAGATTTGACACAGAGATTAAGATCTCAAAGATAAATGTGTTTCTAGAAGTATCATTAAAAAACAAGAAGATGCAATTTCAAGAGAGATGCCCTAAATATGAGTTTAGCTTAATTGCAGACTCCTTCATTTAGCACCTTGCAATGTATGCTCTGTGTTTGTCCACCAGGCACCGTCTCAGACTACAGTCAATGACAATCTGAAGTTGTAGTCACCTGTCTAAATATAGGCATCTAGTGCCACATGAGATGCCCTAATATGTTTCTCCTAGCCTCCAACTGCCACTTCAGAAGACCATGCAGTAGGCCCTTATCATACCATGAGGATGGTTCAAATACTTTATGAATTACAAAGGGCAACTAAATCAAGCTCTAGATCTCCGCTGACTATAGCGGGCACTTAGACGGCTAAGTCTGACTGTCTGGATTTGTACTAAATCCCAGCCCAACTCTGAAGAAAGTGCCCATAACAGTTTTCAACCAACAGCAAGGTGTCCGTGCAGAGGGTGCTGGGATTTGCTGATCCCAGAGCAGCTTCTCTCATGAAAGCTGAGATTCTGGAGCCAGAGCAATGCCACTGCAGAAAGCCATAGCATCCCCCAAGTGACCCCTTTTGAAATAAAACAGATGTAAAATAAGAAGACAAAGAGTACTGTAGTGTTTAGCCAGCAAAAGCAGACTTTTCTTTACAGTCTTGGCCATCACCCTGTCTTCAGCCTTAATTTTAGACTTGCCCCCAATCTCACTGGATAAACTGCACGTTCAGACTATTAAGTCAGAACAATCAACAGGTGAGGAGCGATGACATTCTTCTGGGCTAGGACTTCCCATTTGAGTTCCCATCAGAATCTCTCTCCCACCCCTAGCAAAGAGCTAAGAGTGGTTGCTCTTTTAGCAACCATTGAAAAGACATTTCGGCAAGCGCCAGAGCTGCACAGGAGGCAGTCGGCCTTGGTTAAGTTGAACTGGCCACCAGCAAGTACCATCCTCTCCATTTCCAAGAAGTTTATGAAGCCTTACCTCCAGCAGGTACCAGCCCCCTCCTGCTTGCCTTTTCTTCCTTCTCCCCCTCCCTCTCCAGGCCTGAGTCTCACTCGGGCTTTGAGTTCAGACCCCTGTCCCAGATTTGCCTCCTTACAGCCATTCCCTCAGACCTGGCTGTTATTTCTTGGTAGTACACCCATGGCAAGGGAAGGTGGCGGGTGATTAATTTGCCTAACTGGCAATCAGACAGGCTGCCTTACTGGCAGTTACATTTTCATTTTGTAGTAATGATCAATACAGGTCTCATTGAAATCTCTCTGGAATGACTCTCTAGAGCTGCCAGAGCTGTTGATTGAACTTTGTGCAGTGCTGGCATTTCCCTTTAAGCCAATTTTCATTTGTAGCTCAGCAAAAGGAAATTGTTTCAACTGTTTTGTGGGAAAAGTAAGTACTGGCATATGACCCTTCTGCTTCCAGCCTGATTTCCCTTCATTAGCGTGTCCTAAGTGACAGGCACAGTGACAATTATCTGGACATTTATGCTTTTGAGACAGACTGTAATTCCAAGGTGTGTGCACTCCTATGGCCAGAACAGTCTGCGTATGTGGGACATGGGACAAATAAGAGAACATCTAATTTGTACATCCTGCCAAATAGTATGGAAAATTAGGATGCTTGTCTGGCAATATTTGAACATCCCTGGCTGTTCATATGTCCCCATGACCTTGCCAGTGTACATACGGTCTTGAAAGAACATCAGACAGTGCTCCCATACAGAAGTCTACAGCTACAATAAGTCAACTTAGACTTCCCTGAAAGTCAGTGGAGTTAATGAGCATTTTGCGGATGTGATTCATCTGACTTATTTTAGATGTCTTTTTTAAAATGAGATGAATGGCTCCCTAGAAATACCTGGTTTTCTCTATTAACTTTGAAGGATGCTGACCAGCTCAGATGTTGATGTCTCCATCACAGGTGTCTTTGGCCAGACGAGTGCCCCCTCCATTGGTTTTATAGATGAGGTGAATGAGTTTTTTGTGAGGGTACTGCTGGCCACTGAAATATGGGACAGGATCAGAGGCACTGGGCACCACCTGAAACTCAGGAGGATCCCTCTGAACATCAGGAAAAGCTTTTTCACTGTGAAGGTGACCAAGCACTGGCACAGGTTGCCCAGGGATGTTGTAGACTATCCACCCTTGGAAATATTCAAAAGCCATCTGGACATGGTCCTGAGCAACAGGCTCTAGGTAGCCCTGCTTGAGCAGGGGGGTTGGACAAGATGACCTTCAGAGGTCCCTTCCAACCTCAACCACTCTGTGATTCTGTGACCTGCCTGTTTAGGCATCTCAGTCTCCTTTGTAAATCTAGTAATAATTGTTGTCAGTTCTACTGTTGAGAAATTGTCCAAGAAAAACTAGTGTAAAACCACCAATATAGTTTCAAATAAATTAGTAGCAAAAATTAGTGTTATTGTGTGGCCAACTTTTCATTATTTCTCCTAAAAAATAGCACAGACCAGCTGAAAAGGTCAAGCCTTCTGATTTTGCCACATTTTAGTGAATTAGTACCCCTGAGTGAACTTGATTGGCACTTTATGAACATTAACAGCTTTGATAGTCTTTACTAATTGCCATGCTTTTCAACTCTGGGAATACTGGAGACCCATTTCTGTCTTTATTAATTTATATATTTATTACAGTGTTGTTTCCTACACTATAATGTTGAGTGAACATTTATGAAACTGTCTTGTGGGATCATCTTTTGAGAATAGTTTTTCTCACTGAGGAAAGACTGCTCTGTGCTATACGTTGGATTTTCTGGCTTCACTGAGAAAATGCTGCAGGGGAGGTGGGGGTGGGGAGAGAAGGGGTACCTTGCATTCACCTAAGAAAAAGAAAACCCCAAACTAACAACCTTTGAAGATGTTTTAATTGTTTTATGTGAGTAAGGTTAGTTCAGTATGTAATAACAGGCTGTCTTGACAACAAAAGGCTGAATCAACACAGAACATGATTGGAATTATGCATGTCAATTATAATGAATCTCATTATGCGACACGAAAGCCTAATTCTATTGTAAAGGCCTGCAGTCTGCAGTCTTAAGGCTGATGTCAATGCTGAACAATAACTGCCCTCTCCCCCACGTCATAGCCATAAAGAATAAATATAAACCTCATTTCTGTAGCTTTTTAATATGCAAATTTCCTTGGGGCAGGAGAAAAGAGAGATTTCTTATTTTAATTAAAAAAAGAAAACTGCCCTGGTCTTAAAGCAGTCCATCATGTCCAAGGCTTCTTTAGCTTTAACATTTTGCTTCCCACAGGAAAAACTGAAGTGGTGTTACTAAGTTCTCTCCTTATATCAAAAGAAAAAACAAGAATGATAATTTCCCATATTGTACAAGCTCAGTATTGTGTTTATCAAAATAAAACAAAAATTTACATCGCTGTAGTGATTAGTCTCTAATTTCTAGCAAGAAGGTTACGGTAATAAATGTGATTAGCAACACCTTTATGGAATTACAGGGTAGTAGGGGTGTTGCTCTGTGTTTTGTTACAATTTGCTATTTCCCCCCCGTATTTATTTCAAGTATTTTGACACTTGCGGTTGAAATGCCTAGATTTGGGAGTTTATTTCACAGCAATAAATACAAAGGTAGATTCTCCTTTGTGGACACGTGATTGGAATGCTGCTTGAGCTCTTAAATACTGTTCCATAATTCATTGTTAAATAGTTGATAACTTCAGCTGGAATCAGGCATGTAACAGGCATTTTTATTTGCTGAAAGAAAACACTGTTGTGACACTGTGTGACTCCAGTGGATGGAGGTATGTCAACGACGGCAGTCGAATAAAATTCAAGACTTAGATTCCTCAAACTGCCACGTGGCAGGATTAGGTGAGCACACTACAGCGAGGAAGCACCATCTGCATGCCTTGCACTGGAACTGCCCGGTGGCCATCAAAGAATACTTTGCAGAATGCAGCAGGACCAGTCAGTAACCTCTTGTGTTACTGGTTGTTTTCAACTGCCATTATGAAGAGGTGCTGCAGTTGACAGCAAAGATTATAGGCATGAATACCTCTACTCCAGCAGATAGGATTTTTGAATGCAACACAGTTACTGGGGCTGCATTGCAGTTCTGTATGAGAATTCGTGGCTCAGGGCTAGTTCACAAACAGACTTGTACTAAAATATCCATCTGTAGCTGGGGCAAACTGAGTTTTTAAACCCATCATTTAAAGCAAAAGTGAAATGTTGATTTCAAAAGAGTTGACCCAGAATTGCTTTGAACTCACACCTTCCTCACAGATCATGGCTACTTCCTTTTAAAAGACAGATGATAAACAAATTTTCTGGATCCTGAAAGAAACCTGCAGTTATTAGACCTAGGACAGTTATTCAATATGCAATTAGAACAACATGATTAATTTTCCTTGTTTAGAATTTCTAGCAGCTTGCATGGGAAAAGTATGATTCAGACAGGTTTAGAAGCCTGAGAAAAAGAAGTTCCCAAAGCTGGACATGAAATACATTGTCCTTTCTGGCTATTTCTGAAAACCAACTTTTACATTTGTACCAACAGAATGTTACTGCAACCATGAACGGCACAAGAAATAGTAGACCCAACTGGAGAAAGGATTAAAGATAGTAATTTGACAAAAATACAAAGAATATTCCTTTTCAGGTAAAAGCTAGGTTATACTTATTATTACTGCTCTTACTGTTATCGTCATCCTCATTGGCACATTTTTCTTGAACCAGTAGAAAGAAAAGGAAAAAAAAAAAAGAGGACAAATCAGCATCCAGGCCATTTCCTCAAAGACTGCGATTCCCTTTCAACTACTTGCAAAGATCTACGGGATCTTTGCTTACCACCAACCTCTTAGAATTTGTTTTGTGATGTTTTCTCCAGCAAGAAGAGGATAGGGCAGGAAGTGACAGGAAAAAGACCAGCTGCTTTGCAGGGTCAGGTGAAAGATCTATTAGAGAAAGTAAGGGAAAGGGGAGGTTTTCCAGTGCCAGAGGCACAAAAGGAAAGCAGGCAGCTGGAATTCATTGTAGCCAACTCCCATCATAAAGTAAGGGTGCCTGGCCTTGTTGTAGAAAGAGGGATAAGGGAAAGGGAGGGATCTGGAGCGTAGTGAACTTTAGGTCTGTTTTTCACCGCATCCTCACAACTGTTTATACATCATTATGATGTGTGTAGAGCACTTCAAAACTCAGATGGACTGTGTTCACATAGGAATTTGCACAGCCATTGCAGAGTGTATAGGTCAGGAGTCAACAGCGCGCTCACAATAGTGATATCTGGAGACCGGTAACTACTGCTGTACCCCAGGAGTCAATACTGGGTCCAGTCCTGTTTAACATCTTCATTAATGATCTGGATGATGGGGCAGAGTATACGCTCAGCAAGTTTGCAGATGACACCAAACTGGGAGGAGTGGTTTATATGTGAGAGGGTCATGCTGCCATCCCAGGGGACCTTAACAGGCTAGAAACCTCATGAAGTTCAATAATGGGAAGTGCAAAGTCCTGCATCTGGGGAGGAACAATCCAGGCACCAGTACATGCTGAAGGCTGCCCAACTGGAAAGCAGCTTGGCAGAAAAGGCCCTTGGGGTCCCAGTGGACATCAAGTTGAGCCTGAGGCAGCAATGTGCCCTTGCTGCAAAGAAGGCAAATGGTATCCTGGGCTGCATTAGACAAAGGACTGCCAGCAGGTGGAGGGTCGTCATCCTTCTCCTCTGCTCAGCACTGGTGAGGCCACACCTGGAATATTGTGTCCAGTTCTGGGCTCCACAGTACAACAGAAACATGAACATACTGGAGACAGTCCAGTGAAGGGCCATGAAGGTGATTAAGGGACTGGACCGTCTCTTCTATGAGGAAAGGCCAAGAGAGCTGGAACTGTTCAGCCTGGACATGAGAAGGCTTGAGGGAATCTTACCAATGTATACAAATACCTGAAGGGAGGGTGCAAAGAGGACGGAGACAGGCTCTTTTCAGCGGTGCACAGTGACAGCACCAGAGGCAATGGGCACCACCTGAAACTCAGAAGGAGCCCTCTGAACATTGGGAAAAGCTTTTTCACTGTGAAGGTGACCAAACACTGGCACAGGTTGCCCAAAGAGGTTGTGGATTCTCCATGCTTGGAGATAATCGAAACCTCTCTGTACATCGTCTTGGGCAACAGGCTCTAGGTGGCCCTGCTTGAGCAGGGTTGTTGGACAAGATTACCTCCAGAGGTCCCTTCCAACCTCAACCACTTTGTGATTCTGTGATTATCTTAATGAATTGGCCAAGAGCTCCTCCTAACTCATCTGCTTCAGATGGGTTTTTTTATGCCTATGGTGATCATGGTCAGCATCCTGCCGCTGACTGTCTTCATGAAACTCACAAGTTACAAGAATCACTCAAAATCTGGATTTACTCAGGAAAGAGGCGATAGAGGTGGGTATTCTGGTGCTATTACCAGCTTTATATTTCTGAGGTATCATTTGTGTTTGTAGTAGTGCACATGCTTTCTTTTCTAAACTGCCTTATTTTTCCACTCTCTTCCCATGGGGAGCTGCTGGACTGCATGCTGCTTGTCTGTCCTAAATGTCACCCTCTGCACACCACATCACTCTCATTGAATGCAGGCATGGAAAAAATGAGCCACTCTGTTTACTGGTAATCTCATTAATAGATCTGTGGCCCAGTGTGGGTGAGGACTTCACCTCACAGCTGGCACCAGTGTGTGACGCAGTGTATTGCAGGCCGTAGTGAGTGTGCAGGCAGTCAGCAGTTGGTGGGGAGAGGCGGTCAAGAACAGTAGCAATCACTTCCTATTTTCTCATGTTTTCTCTCTGTATAATATGGAAGAGAGAAATATCAGAGACAGTTACCGTGTCACTTCCATTTATAGCTAATAGGCTGCAGGGCTAGAAAACCAATTTGAGTTCAGCGTGCTCCCAGATGCAGTGCCAGAGACCTGTATTGTCCAACACGCTCTGAAATCATGACAGCTCCCAAAAGCAGAAGGAAGGGCATGGAGGAACATTAGGAAAGCACTGTAAAGTCCTGCTGGTCCATGCACCAAGTAGGTTCATGCTTAAAGGCAGCAGAGTCCTGAGATTCTTTAGGCAGGATGATCTGGTTGGGCTTGCCACCAAACAGCATCACTGCATGACAAATTTGGGCCCATGCCCATGTTTGAAGTGCAAAAAATGATCTAGCCAGGGTATGGGGAGTGGATTGGAGAGCAAGAAGGGCATGCTTGGATTATTTTAATTTTTTTTTTTAATTTCTGTATATAAAAAAAAGGCTAAAATAATGATGTCTGCAATTCTCTGGGATTACCATACTGTAATATCTCGCTTTGGAATCTGGAAATCTATTGTTAGCACACGAATCTTTAAGGAGCTGTAATGGGCACCTGGAGACATAAGTGCTCTCCTAGAAAGGCTAGCTACTACCTGAAAAAAGCCATTATAATTTTCTGTCAAATGGAAAAGTTAATAGCTATATAAACTAATATTATCAACCAGTGAATGCTTGCATTGTCAGCAGCAGATGTCAGGTACTGTACACCCAGATCTTTGGTTGCCTTCCCAATGCTATCTTCTCCTAGGCAGTATTTTATTTTTACACACACATTGTTGTACTAGAAATAAAACTAGACTGCAGGTTTCTCTAGTCTGTGAAGCTTTTCTTCTGCTGCATAGACAAAGCAACGGATAAGCTGGGCGAGTGACCGTAGAGTAGACAGAGGATTCCCCAGGTAATACCTTGTGCATGGAGACTGTCTCCCAAGGTCAGGCTCCCGAGACGCATGGTTTCCTGTACACAAGTCGTAAAAACAAGTCAAAAGGATAATGGTATCTGCAGTGGCAAAGAGTGAAGAAAGGACAGACTGTAATGAGGCATCACTGCAGACAATTCTCTTTGGTGCAAAGAGCCATCAGACTTTTGGGTAAAATAAACTTACTATCCCTGTGGGAAGCAGGGCACCACAGTAATTAGGCAGCCTCACACTTTGGAGATCTGCGTGCCCATGCTTGTTCTGCCACAGACCACCTCTGTGACCTCTGGTGAGTCATTGAAGGCCAAAACCCTTCAAGTTTTTAATATCGTTTACCTTTGCTGAACTCCAGTTCTGGCTGGCCCATCAGGTAAACAGAGCTGATATTTTGGAAGGCTGGCAGCTTGCATATGTAGTCTTAGCTCTAATAAAAGATCTTGGCCAGTCAATAGGGAAGCAGAGGGTGCCTGTCACGGTCCAAAGAGCCAACACTTTAATGCAGAGCTGGGTGCAGCCTTGAAGAAGAGGGATGGGGGGGAGGGGATGGACTGTGGGGCAGATCTGCTGCTTCCCTCCCCCAGGAATGTGGAGTCCAAAGGGGGCAGTGGTAACGGGAAGGAGAGGGTGAAAGGGAAGGGGGAAAGAGTACAACCACTTCCTTCTCCAAGAATGCCTATCTCAGTTTAACAGGCTTTAAAATATTGTCGACATGAGAAAGAGAAATATATTTGCCTCCCTGAGCGTGCTCTTAGTTTATAGTGAGTTAACTAGGTTTATTGGTGATATTTTTCTATCATCAGATGTGTGGTGCATTGCACTGCTATTCAGGAAAACCTATTACTTCTATTACGATATATATACATACACACCAGTGGACTCTCAAATGTGCAGCGATCTTTTTCAGTTTAATAAATAGCAACACAAGAATTATCTGCTCTTTGAGTTTTAATCTGTGAAATGCAGTTGGCAGAAGTGCTTAGCACAGGATTTTATTTTTAGTTTTATGGATATTTGATTATAGGCAAATGAAGACCATGCAGTGCATCACGGATATATATATGATCATTATGGAGATGAAAATTTTTAATTCAAGAAAATAATCTTCGGTTACAAAAAATTGCAAATTTAACATTCTGATTAGGCAAAACATCCGCATGATGAAGCCATTGGTGTCCATTATATACATATAGAACAAAGTGTAGGTACTTAAGAAAAAATGTAATTATGAAGACTCTGAGCTCAGGCATCTGAATCCGGCCCTGCAACAAAGCAGAGAGTTTAGGGCATGTTCTGTCTAAACCTCTTATCGAGTTCTAGCTCACCTTTGGCTCTTGCTTTTCAGAAATCAGGGGACATATTTTGACAATTATTTTTAAGAAACAAGCTTCTTGTAAAACAAAATTGTTTCCACAGAAGTGGTCACAACATAGGTGTAAAATTGCACATGGGAACATTCCTGGAGAAAGGGAACAGTGGAAAAGTAAAAAGCCCTTCCATAAAGATAAAACAGAAATGCATTAATTTGATATATGAATAATTCCTATTACTGACAGCTGTGCTGTTCATAATTTCTCCAAGGTCCTTCTCAAATTATTTTTAAACAAAGTATTCACTAATTCCGATCTCCCCTCACAATTGTTGTGTTGCGTTATGATCCGCAAGCAAATAGTACAGTACAATATATGAAAGTAAAAAGAAAAAAAAAGACATCCCTACAGGACTGGTGTGTGAACACGAAGCTATTGAATGATGATTTACGCCTGGAATAATCGCTGCCACGAGCCCCTTTGGAGCGTGCAGCTGGAATTAGAATTCCTGAGGAGGAATCCTTCCTAAACGAAGGGCTGCAGCAAGGTCTGTCGTCTTCTTTTTTTTTCTTTTTTTTTTTTCTTTCCCCTGCCTTTTTTTCCTAAAGAACAAAAAAACCCTGTCTCTCCCTGTCTGGACGGAATGGTACTGTCCCAGACAGAAAGGTCCCCACAGGCCAAGCTATTCATGTAGCACCAGGCTGCCGGGAGTACCAAGCTATGGCAGGGATAGGGAGCAAAACCAGGGAAACAACAGCAGTGCCTGCATGACAATTAGCACGGTACAGATTGGCTTTGCTTGCCAGTCCTGAAGAAAGAGAGAGAGAAATGGAGGAAGAGAGAAAAGACAGAGAAAGAAGAAAAAGAGAGAAAGAAAAGACAAAGAAATCAGAAAAGGGAAAAAAAGAGAGAAAGAAGTGTTTGGACTACTTAAGGCAATATTTCGAGGCTTCAAAATGAATCATGAATAAAAAAGACAAGGCAGCAAATCAGTCTTTTTCCCCAAGTTATTTCATAAAGCGATAAAAATGTTGTTTATTATTTTGCTTTAGAGAATATTAAAAATCTTTTGCTATATAAATGTGTGAATAAATTCACTGAGTGTATGCAAGATTCCCTGACTGACTGTGTCTCTGAATGCCTTTCTCTTCTTTCAGGCCTTTTTTAACTGTTTGTCCATACTGTTTATGAAGACCACAATTGCATTTGTGCTTCTTTGACCAAAGGATTCATTTTAACAGATTAAAAATCCTTATAAATGAGGACAACCCCAAAGAGAGCAGATGTAAGCGAATTCACTGAATATTCTCCACTGTGTCAGTAATAAAAACATTTTTCAGGGTAGCATTGCAGGGTGATGTATGGGGTTTTATGCACATCACTGCCAGTAAACCCAGCAGGAATAATCAATGTATATATCTGCATGCTGAAGGGGAACAGAAACAGCTAGTTACCACCCTGGTATCATGTCCCCCAAAACAGCACATAATTTTTTCAACAAGGGAAAGAGATTTTTTTATCGTAATGAAAAATCATGTATATAAGAAGTGGCTCCTTAATTATAATTTGGATTATTTTAGTGGTATTCCAGTCTGGAAAACAGTCATCATTCCCCTGTTTCTCCCCACCCACTCACACTCTGCTATTCATGATTTTCCTGTCATGAAGACATCCCAGCTGTATTCTCTTCTTTATTATTTTATTCCACATTTTATAGAGCGGTGTATTTTCGCTTTTGGTTAACGTAAACAAAGAGATCATCTTAAATTTCCTGTGATCAACAATAGTTTAAACCATCCTTATGATGGGTTTCTTAGTCTTTAAAAGCTTTCACCTTTTATAATCTTTAAGACTCACTAACGATTACTACCCTGCATATACAATCACGATAAAAGCTTTGCAGAAAGAGGAGTACCAAAATGCTAGGCAAACTGGACCAACCTAAGAAAATAATCCTACTAAATAATATATATGCTAAATACATGCATAGAAATTTATAAACATTTATATAGAGATGGATCTATACATGCATATATAGACATTTATGTAGACATTTATATATAAAGGTTTTTCATTTTTCTGTGATTGATACCCTAAACCACTCTTGGCTTCCTTGGATATCCAACGATACTTGGCAGCTCTCTGAATTTGGCCCTTCATGACATTTCAGATTGCATCTCCTGCTTTATTTGGTTTCTTTGCCCCATGTGGACTGACTTGCTCCAACTGATTTGTTTATCTCATTATTTACCTCAGCTAAGGCCTGGCCTCCATCACCTTCAGTGGGGAGGAAAAATGGGAAGTCTTTTTGAAATATCACTCAGATTGATGGTCAAAAGCCAAATGTCTTAGTCAGTGTAACACAGTGTTGTGATGCATAACGGTAGGTTTACATGGTTAAGCTGACGAGATCAGCTGGCTCACTGGCCCTGGGGCTCCCCTTCTTCATCCCAGGTGCATGCTGACATCCCCTCACTCAGGTTGGCTCTGCAGCTTGTCTGACCCTGCACCGAGATCACTCAGCTGGCAGGAAAACCCCAAAAGTAATGGTCTGGTTCATAGGGTTACACCTGATGGGTCATACTCTCCCTAGAGGATGCAATAAAGTAGGCACTGCAGGGGTCTGTCCTTGGACCTGTGCTGCCTAACATTATCAATGACCTGAAGGAGGTGACAAAGGGCACTCTCATTAAGTCTGCAGATTACATGAAATAAAGGGGACCAGTCAATATGCCCAATGGTAGGGCTGCCACCCAGAGGGACCTAGACAAACTGGAGGGATGGGCCAACAGGAACCTTGTGCAATTCAGCAAGGCTGTGCACCTGGGAAGGAAGAGTCTCTTGAAACAATAAAGGTGCAGGAAGAGACTACCTGGGAAGCAACTCTGGGGAAAGGGCCCTGGGGGCCTTGGGAGCCCTGGGAGCCAGTAGCAAACCCTTGCAGCAGAGGCGGCCAGCAGCATGTAGGGCTGTATCAGCAGGAGCACCACCAGGAGCTTGGGGGATATGGTTGTCCCCTCTGCCCAGCACTCGCTGTTAGAACACATCTGGATACTGAGGACACTTTATTCACACACAGGTCCCCCCATCCTCCCCTACAGGAAAGGTATCTACAAACTGTAGCAAGTTCAGAGCAGGGCACTGACAATGGCTGGGGTTGGAGCAGTTGCCCCATGAGGAGAGGCTGGGGGAGCTGGGTTTGTCCGTCCTGGGGCAGAGGCGTCTCGGGGATTAACTATTACCAGTCTGCCTGTATCTACGAGGTCTGAAAGGATGGAGTCAGACTCTTCGTAGTGCTGCATGTCAGGAGGACAAGAATCAGTGGGCATAAACTGAAACAAGAGAGGTCCAAGCTGGATATGAGAAGACACTTTCTCACCACGAGGACAGGGGGGCACTGGAACAGGCTGCCCCGTAAGGTTGTGCAGGCCCCAGCCTTGAAGGTTTTCAAGACCCAACTGGACAAAGCATCCTGTTGTGATCTCAGAGCTGACCATACTTTGAGCAGGTTGTTTGACTAGAGACATCCTTAGATCCTTTAACATCTGGATTATTCTGTGATCCTATAAAAAGGGAATAGTTTTCTGCTGGTTTAATGAGATGAGAAAGGCTGAGTTCCAGTAAGCATTAAACTCAAGACACAGGAATGGGAATTTTGTGTCCGGCAGTAGAATCAGTTTAGACTGCTGTGGGACCATGGCCCAAGCAGTTGGAAGTGTCTTGAGCCAGTTGCCCCGTAAGGGTCTTGAGTAATCTGTGGGGCATGGAGTACTTTTTCTCCCTATCTTGTCTGGTCAGTTTGAGTTTAAGTACAACTTTGGAAGAGATATGGAAAAGAGAAACTGAGAGGATGTCCACACACTGAATCAGCCCCTGTGAGCGTGTTGTACCTTATTATTTTTATTTTGGAATGGATGAACTTGGAACAGTCTTGCTGTGAAGAAAGAGGTATGGAGGAATAGGTGGGTGATGGAACTGGGCTGCAGTGAGGGGCATGATGATTATTGGGAGTGGTTGAGAGATTAGGACTGTGAAGAGGCTGGACTAGAAGAAATGGGCAAGTGACATGAGGAGGGGTAGACTGGGTAAAAGTGCACGTCAGCCCTGCTTTCTCCTTTTCCCTTGAAAATGCCAAAACTGAAGTAGCCCTCTGCCTCTAAGGGAACCCAGATGCCTTGCACTGTAGCCCCTCATTTGAGATAAGGCACAGAGAGTCTGGGGTTCCCTGGGAAAGGCTGAGTTTCCTTTCCCTATTCCCTGTGATACCGGAGGCTTTGTCTGAGCCAAGAATAGGGAGAATCCCTATCCATCTTGGGGCTAAGCATCTCTCTGTGGTTTTTCTATGTGAGATGGTACCTGCTAATGGAGAAGGGGAAGGTATAGAAAAATGTCTGTATGTCTTTTCAGAGGCATGAGCCGCTGGCTCTAAAAGGGTCACAAGGTGGAGTGGAGAGCTGCTAATATGTACCCTGAATGCAGAAAAATCCACTTACATAAATTTGTAAAAACACCCTAACAATACAATAATAAAAGACAGGTACACTTTGCTTAGGAAGACTCTATTACACGTGTCAGGTACCACCTATGCATATAATTCTTCCTGCCACAGGACTGGGAATAACGACTGTATGTTTCCTGGTGTCCTTTCTAACTTCATGAGTGTAAGTGCAAAGAAGAAGGATGATCTTAGCCCCCCCATTGTTCTGTAGTCTTTGAAGAGTATTGAAGTCTTCACCGTTTGTTTGTCTCCATCTCATAAGCAAAACAGGTTGTTCTGTAACTGTAACCTGTCATAAATTACTATTTAATCAACCCTTATTCCATCTGCATTTTTTTTTCCTCAGTTTGCAATTTAGTGTCTGATTCCAAGTCATTCATAAAAATATTAAAAGAGAAACTAGGCTGAAAATTGAACAGCAAGAGATAAGCAATTCTGCTCATTAATATTTTCTCCCTATGTTTTGTGATGTCTCAGATGGTTTTTAATGCATTTCATACATACATATTTTATGAAGTGCTAATTTTTAATCAGAATTTTGTGTAATACTAAGTTGAACTCCCAAGAAACTGGAAAAAATTATATTATGCCCATTCGGTTATCTGTACCAGCTAAACTAGAATTCGTGTCAATGACTAATAGCTTGTCAATATCAGGCATGTCATATGGTGATGAATACCACATATACTAACTTTGACTTTTAGTTTTAGACTATACCTTTTCCCCCAAACGTACACACACACAAAGAAAACATTTTTTTCCTTCTTCAAAACATCTACTCTGCATACTTGAAGCCCAGTCCTTCTCTGTAAGGTTGATGGATGGGTAACTCACCTCAGGATCTAAATGGAGTTTTTGTGAGCTATGGGATTGCCACGCCAGCCTCCTGCCACCTCTACTCCCAGTAAGTATTTCTGCACCAGAACATTTTCTTCTATCGTAACATCTTGTAAGAAATTAAGTCAATTAGAGTAGCACAAAGAGATGGGTTAGATGTTAAGCTTGTGGAGGAAATATTTTGATATGGTTCCTCTCTTCCAAATTACCTCTCATCTTCCTCTTTTCTTTTCATCCTCCTCCAAGCAATATGATACACAATAGATGAAATAGATGAGTAGGTTCTTTGTGACTCAGAACCTCCCTAAGAGAAAAGGGAAAACGTCTGTTTTAATTTACTGTGGGAATATACTGACTCAGCACAACCTCACGCCACTTCTCCTTTCTTGCCTGGCCTGTGATCCTCATCTAGCCACTCCTCCACTCCTTCCTCCTGGACTGAGTTAGAAGCTGTTAGCACTGCATTTTGTAATTAGAGGTTTTGTGGCACAGCCTACAGTGACAGAAATTGGCTCCTATTTACTCATGCTGTATATAACATGCCTGCAAAAGGATCTGAGAGACAATTTGTCATAGCCAGACTGATTAAACATGGGCACTTTCAGGGCAGGCTCATCCATCTTTCATGGAGTCTTGGTAGTCATAGAACGTATTGACAACTGTGGGTTACGATATATATTAAGAAAGCTTTCCATTGTAACCAAATCACATCCTTTTTGCTAAAAACAAAGATTTTGATACTTACATCTTATAACAGCCAGAAGTCCACAGGCATGCTTTTTCCATGTAACATCTGGAAATATCTCCATAGGAAAATGGCAAAGTGTGGGTTAGATTCAGTATCTGACATATCATTTTCACTGATGGAGAAGTTAAGAGTAAATAAAAACTATCTTTTTAAAAGTTTTGACAAAATATTGTTTATGTACTTTCCACTGCCCACCTTGGGACTTCAGGGATGGGTTCACCCATTGTTTTATTTACCACCATACCACTGATTGCCAGAGGCACCATTTTCTAGTAAAACAACTTCTGAAAGCTAATTACGGATGATGTGACAAAGACTAACCCCCTAGTGACTTGGACGCCTCCCCTAGAAAAGAATAATTTAGTGTTATAGTAGACTATTCTGTGTTAATTGTCTTGGATCTAACTACAGTTAAAGGCAATGCGATGTCTGTGATTCCTGAAAAGTCATATTCTCTTCCTTCTCTCAGATTCTGCAGCAGGTTGATCTGAGACTTCTGTCCTGTGGCGGTTCAATGAAATTGCTTGGTTTCAACCCATTCATCATTTACAAAATTGCTGCAGAATTTGCACCCCAAATGCTTTTAAAGTCAAGTAACACCAAGCACTTGAAAAATTGCTTCTCTGACTCCCTTTGAAGACTCCTATCAGGACAGAAACAACTGTAGCGTAATCACAGTTTTATTTGAAAAAGAAGAACGCTTATTTACTTTGATTACATTTTTGAATTCCTGAAGGCCAGACCCTGTTCCCACTGGTGTCTGTGGCAAAACTCCCATTAACTTCAATGGCAACAAAAGCAGCCACTTAGTTTGCATAATGTGCAGAAAGTAAATATTTTAACACTTGTTATCTGTGATATTTAAGTAGCTAATAAAAATGTGCATGTAAAACTGGTTTATATTTATTTAAGCTAGTAAAAAAGTGACTTTCAAATAGGACAAAATATAGGGCAAAAACATTCCATAAATGAAGACTCAATAAATAAAGCAGATTTTTTCCTCTTTTCCTCCCCCATAGTAGAGCTTATGCTTTTTAATAATGTCACAGAAATACAGCCGTGAACACTGAAAACAAATAAAATGTACTTATTATGGAGATAAAATGACACATAATGACTTCAAGTCCTGAATTCTTCCACTACAAGACATGCATAGATATTTATATAAGGAGAAGGTAAATTGACAAACTACTCTACTTGAGCTTATTTCTGCAAAACCCATCTCGGCCCAGTTGCTAATATGTGCTATTTATCCATTAAAGAATGTTGCTATAGTTACAATATCTATTGCAAAAATAGTCTGTAATATGAGAGAGTAGATGAAGAATGCAGAACAAACAAGCTTTCATATTTCTAGTGCTTGTATTTTTTACTTGTGCATGAAAGTTAAAAACCCCTTTACTGCTGGCTCTGTTTTGAATTAAAGCCTTAGAACAGTACCTTTGTTCTCAGTGGACCTATTTTCTTGTACATCTGGTGTTACAAGAGCTAAGTTCTATGAATCAAATAAAGACTCCGGTATAAGGGTTTGACTAAAATTATCACTATAGGAATTTTATAAGTGATTATATAGGAAGATCAAAACATCAAGATTTGAATTAGTCATCCCAGACCTCATTTGGCAAATCAGAAGGTGGAAACAACATTTTTTACTGATAAAGTGAGCAAAACAGGTAATTGCACAATGTCAATTTTACACAGCTGTATTTCAGCCCAGAGCTACACAATGGCTGTGTTTCACATGAAGACATACTAGATCTGTTTGATCTCCCCCCCCTAAATTAGCCTTGATGAAATCCTTTAACTGTATAGGATTACATCACAACCCAACTGCTTTGTCTTGTGATAGTTTTGCACTAGAATTATAATGCGCAGTGTAGTTACATCTAAGCAATGTGTAGATAGATGCAGCGGTTGGACAAAATCCTGCTAATTTTAAAAAACCCTCCTGTCTAAAGAGAATTTTCTTTCAAAAAGGAAATAATCCAAAAGTAACAATTCCTATCTAAAAAAATTGTGCAATTTGACTGTCTTTTACAACTTCTGTAGTAGAATCCGCACAGTTGACCCCAGTTTAAATAAAACTAGAATTAGACTCTTCTTCCAAATGAAGAACTCATGATGTGAGAGTTATTGGGCTTAATTCAGACTAGGATGAAGCCCTGGACAAATTCCAGAAAAGTCAGTGTAATTACATCAGTCTTAAAACCAATTTGATATCAAAGGCATTTTTCCTCTGTGAAGTTTTTGCAGTCATCCTGTTTCTCAGTGAAAAAAAAGTGGATGAGACAATGTTGATCTCCAAGTAATCTTGTGTACTTTGCCCATTCCCAGATGAAGAGAGAAACTAGAAGGCACGTAGGTAACATCTTACTTTCAGATAACCTCAATAAAATTGAATCCAGAAAAGGCTATGGTACTGGAACATCACCTGCATAGGTAAGCATTGAGGCTATCTGGCTTTTAAATACTAAAGTCCTGATATAACAAAGAAAAAAAAATAGTCCTAAAGTGATGTTGTATCTATGTTATCAGATAATTTAGCTGCTCAGTTCATGCCCTGGTGCTTGACGGTCACGGTGCATAAATGTCAGTCCCACTGTCTTGGAGAGATCCAACTTAGTTCCCTCACAAATAAAGCCCAGGCTGGGTTCCTGTTTTCCTCAGGCTCCTGCTGCTGGGGGTTAGGAACAAGAGTGCACAGGAGATGACCCAGGGCAAACTTGAGGCAGCGAGAATGCAGCAATCTGCTCTACGAAAGGACATGCTTGCACTAGTGGGAATACATGCCTCTTTGCAGCCCTTGTTTTGGAGGTATGATCATTTTCTGGGGCAGATGAATTTAACAGTATAGATGTAAGCTGTTGATTAGTCAGAATTTACTCTCTCAGGGCTAAGAGACTTGTGCAGACTGTGCCTTAGCACCTGCACCTCCTCCTTTTGCCAGCAGTTGTGTCTCAAGTTTGGCTGTTGTGACTACCCCAAGGCATTAGCTCAGCCGAATGGAGTATCTTTCGCCCAGATCCTGCCCAGGCCTGAAATTCACAGCCCCTTGCCTATATCACCAGAGAGGCCCAAATCTTAGTAACTGTGCCACGTGCAGTGGGTTTGGCAGAAAGAACAGTAGATGCCACCACTGGGGAGTTTAGCTCACTGTACCTGTCTTCTATAGCTGCGTGGCCAGAGGATTTGGACAGAAAGAAAGGAATTTTATGCCTTTGCTTTCTTTGGAGGTGTCCTAACCATGAAGCAGTGAACAAGGCCTAGATACAGAAATGATCTACCACCCCGACTGGGGGGGTGTCCATCACACCCCTGAGAAAGGGACAGAGTAAGCCAGAAGAAGCGTGGTTAGATCTCAAGACATTCACTTGATAGAGCCTGACATAACATATAAATTTTAGCAGTGGTCTGTGTAATGCAAAATGCATAAACAGTTTTGAGGACAAGGTTTAGAGCAAGAATAAATAGCTTTGGAGGCATTTTATGTAGGAGAAAACTTGTCTGCAGAAGGGGTCAGACAGTTGTTTCCTGACTAGTAAGGAGACTGAAAGAATAGGATTGTGTAGGATGGTGAGCCATTAGCCAAAGATGTTCAGTTATCTAGTCTAAGTTTGTATTTGGCTCGAGGGATTGGAAAAGTTTGTTTCCATTTTATCTGAGGAAGTCAACGTAGCCTATAAACCCCCAATTAACCAGTTAGCATGATCCTCTATTAGCCTATTGTATTCACAGTTTGGATCGTGTAATGGAGTGCTGTATGGAGATCCTTCAACCATCACCAGTGGAACTGAGGGACAGTCTGCTTAGCTTAAACATAGTACTCTGCCAATATATCTGCACAGCTTTTGGAAACTATGCAGACGTCTGTGGATGGTACTATATGGCTCTCCTCCACTGGCCAGTTTCTCCATTTTGTGTCCTTTGTGGTATTTTGAAGTTGCTGGATGGGAGGAGGAAATTGTGAGATAAAGCAAAATGAGTTAGGAATGCTCTTAAGCACCTGCTACTGGTCCCTGGTGGTGGACTGGCAGTGTGCTAGGTAAAGCTGTCCTCAGGTATGATGGTTTATGTGTTCTCTCCTTGAAGTCTGAATTCACCAAAGTCAAATTAACAGCAAACCTGAACGATGGCACACCTCTGTTGTCAGGCTTTGCAGGCTAAACTTCGAGGCTCTTGTCAGGCCTTGTCCCCAGTGTGATATCAACTAAATATATATGAATGTTCCCTCACCACCCACCTGTTGACTGCCTCACCTCCTACTACTCCAGAAACTACCCAAAGGACACTTTATTCTATCTTGATATATTAGTCATTTATTATTAGTTCAGCGTGCACTTACACTTACAACATTTCAACATATCTAAAATCCATATGCCAGAATTTTTAAGCCATTTCAAATCACTTTTTTTCAAGTAATAGCCAATATTAGACAAAGTACTGAGAATTCTGTCAACTTCATATGCCCTGTGTTCTTTCATTTATTTATTACTTAATGTGAATAAAGCAATAAATGCTAATAAAATAAATTTTCTCTAATCTTTAATATATAAATTTTTTTGGTCTTAGTCAGATTTACAAGATTTTTCTTGTAGTATTTGCTGATCTTGAGGGAAGCCTCTAAACACAGTGAATGAGAAATACAGAAAGCTCCTATTTTAATATGAAAATCTTTTATAAAAGTATTGATATTATTTTTAATGATTCTGAATCACCAAATTGATTGTCTGTGAATTTGAAAATGTATCTCACATGAACTGAATGCACTCACTATTTCACGTTAACATTCAGAAATTATGACCCGTATTGTTTAAATGTTCTTGGTAGCTCCTTATCTGCTTTATATAAACCGTTACCTTTAAGTCTCAGTTTTTCCCAAACCAGCATGGATTTATTACCATCACAGTCTACTATTTAAATACTGCTTTATTATCACTGCCAGACCTCACCAGCTTTGTTTTCTGGTTTTGTTCCTTGATCTCCAGTTTCAGTGCCATCTGAGGTGGGACCCAATTACCAAGAAGTGCCACTCTACAAGCGGTTATTAAGTTTGGTTTCTGGACCCTAGGTACCTCTGACCACTGGTCAGCTCTGAACCATCTTCCCATGCTTAGCACCTCTGACAGCTGTTTCTCACAGAAATGCCACCCTACTGTCAATTGACAACTGATGGCTACAAAACCCATCCGCAAGTGATGTGGGTTAAACCTCCTTCTCCACCTGAGAGGGTCTGTTTGGGAGAAGGGAATGGGTTACTTTCTACTGAAGCGTATTGCTAGACTGCAATATTTCACCATTATCTATCAAAGACCGTATTTTAATGAGAAGCATGGGTGGAAAAACATGGGCAGTAGCCCAATCAGAGATACTTAGTGGGGGTCTGGGAAGTCTACTCCGACACAGCTGATGGCAAGAGAATGAACGCAGACTACTCAAAAGGTAAATCTACATTGGGCACTTTTTATGTAGCAGTATAGACATAGACACAGAGCCACTGTGCCAAAGAAAGCGAACAAAAATTAGTTGGAAACATGATGGGAATTTATATGACAGGAGATGGAAAAGCTGGCTTTCACTCAAAGCAATGTATCATACCAAAATGCACGCTGCAGAAAGGATTGCAACGAGTCTCTTACTTGGATGAACTTCCTTCACAGAGGGTCAGGGACAGGCAACCTCTGGCTGCCAGGCCATGCACAGGTTCTTGTTCCTCTCTTGATACCTGTTATTGCAAGTAATTGTGGGGCTGCTATGCCAAGGTAACTCATATGCCCCGCTCCTAGGAAGAACGCTGGCAGCATTGGCAGCTGGCAGTGACACTGCTGGACTGCTGTGTGACCCAGCTCATCTCTAGTCCCCTTCCTTCAGCCTTCATCCTGCCTTGTGATGATGGGATGGCTGAGGAGCTGCTGCTATTATTGCTAAGCTTTACCCATGGGTGTGATAATCGGACTTCTACACCACACTGCAATTCTCTGATAGGTGGAGAAAGCAGGTGATTCTGGGTTTCTGAGTCAGAAGAAAGGTTAAAGGAGATTTCCCAGTCCATTCCCTCTTGGCTGTGTGGGCTACAAGTCTCTCTGACTTTTCTGGCAAATGTTCTTTATGAGATTAAAATGGCCATTGGTTTTTGAGTCATTGTGTTACAACAGCACTGCAGTTTTGCAGGACTTTGCTATTGCCATGAAAGTGTGGGAACATCAGGAAGATCAGAACAAAGGCGGATTTAGAATAGACTGAGGATATAAAAATCTATTAAAGACCTTTTTTGCTCCGAGTGAAAAATCAATAAAGTGGTATAAGCCAGAGAGCATGAAATGTACAACTCCTAGACCTCCAATTTATGCACAAAGTGACCTTGACCCATTCTGCAATTTCCTATCATTAATTTATTATGTACCTCTCCTAAACATATCACTACAAACCACAATGAAAAACAAAACTTAAGAGCTGGACGTGTTTCCTTTCTTTTAAAGAAGCAGACTTAGCATGGAGTAAAAGAACGTAAGTTACTACTTAAAACAAATGGGGCAATCATTTTTTTCACTATTCTTAGTCTGACTAAGTAATGATTTACTATCTAGAAGCTAGCTGCAGAATACTTTCAGGAATCATATGACTCTGAACTTTCTGAAAATGTTATTACTGTCTGTACTTTTCTGCCTTTAGCATCACACTGTTTTCTGTGGTATTTTCTTTAGTATATGATCAAAATGAACAGGAAAAAGGCAATGTGAAAACAGTTCGACAACCACATTTAATTCCTCTAAAAGAACTAAATGAATCACATTGTCAGTCGTAGATCAGTCTACTATATAAACTGCAATCAGAGGTAGATAATAACTTCTTCTTATATGGGCCAGGTAAGACACAGAAGTTAGCTGTGTAATTCAGGCTGTACTGCGGGGAATCGGTTGAGTTTGAAGTAGACCTCAATGTTTCAGTGCCAGTTATAATAAGCAGGCTTTGAATGGATGTATGTAAAAAAAGTGGGAAATTCTATTTCATATTATCATAGAATTGTCCAATGGTTTGGGTTGGAAGGGACCTTAAAGATCATCTAGTTGCAACCCCCCCGCCATGGGCAGGGACACCTCCCACTAGACCAGGCTGCTCAAAGCCCCATCCAGCCTGGCCTTGAACACTTCCAGGGATGGCGCATCCACAGCTTCTCTGGGCAACCTGTTCCACTGCCTCACCACCCTCATCATAAAGCTTTCTTTCTTATACCTAGTCTAAATCTCCCCTCTTTCATTTTAAAACTGTTACACCTCGTCCTATCACAACACTCCCTGATAAAGAGTCCTTCCCCATCTTTCCTGTAGGCCCCCTTTAGGTATTGGAAGGCTGCTATAAGGTATCCCTGGAGCCTTCTCTTCTCCAGGCTGAACAACCCCAACTCTCTCAGCCTGTCTTCACAGGAGAGGTGCTCCAGCCCTCTGATCATCTTCATGGTCCTCCTCTGGACCCGCTCCAACAGGTCCATGTCCTTCTTGTGCTGAGGTCTCCAGAGCTGGACGCAGTACTCCAGGTGGGGTCTCATGAGAGCAGAGTAGAGAGGCAGAATCACGCCACTTGACCTGCTGGCCACACTTCTTTTGATGACTGGCTTTCTGGGCTGCAAGTGCAAACTGCCAGCACATATTCAGCTTTTCATTCACCAGTACCCTCAAGTCCTTTTCCTCAGTGCTGCTCTCAATCCACTCATCGCCCAGCTTGCATGCATGTCCTCAAACCAGGACAGGGATTGCCACAATCCCAGATGCAGGACATTGCACTTGGTCTTGTTGAACTTTATGAGGTTCGCACAGTTTCTCATCTTCTGGTCAAACCTTTTCTATGCTGTCTAAAACTCATCTAATGCCCAGATAGTAGTCCAGTCCATTCATTTACAGGGCTGATCTAGCCCTGTGAGCACCTTGTTTCACTAGGATCTACTTTAATTTGCCCGTTTTGGGCAGGTGAGTCCTGTCCTGTCAGTGACATATCTGTTGTGGGCCAGATTTAGTCAGCTATGTACCTGTATTTCCCTGAGGAGCCCTCTAGGTGACTGAAATCATAAGGACCTATCACCTTTTGCACGTATTACTTGAACACGGGACAAAAAACAAGTGGAGACAAAGATTTAAATCTGTTCTTATTCACAGCCAAGTTCCCTAGCTGATGGGAAAAGGCCTTCAATATTTTTCCTCTTCAGTTGCATACCTGCCAAAACGGTGGCCAAGCTTCAAGAGAAGAGGTAAAAATAACATTCATCCAGTACAAGCTCTTGGTCAACAGAAGAGACTGATGCCTAACAATGGGCTGGACCACCCTCTTAAGCTTCCCAAGCTGCCTGCACAGGTAGTACCAGGGAAGTGTCAAGGAGAGGGCTGTTGTCGGTCTCTCTGCGGTTTCCATCTCTCTCTTCTGACAGACCAGAAAAGCTGGGCAATTCTGTTCAGGCAGATTAGGTGCTTCCTCGCCCTCCATTCCAACATCCATCCTCTCCCAGGGTCACCTGCCTGAGATGAGGCAATGCCTCAATGAGGTTGCCTGGATTATCACCCTGCCCAGGTTATTCTGCTAAATACACTGTCACGATCTTGATCACGAACAGCTCCAGTTCAATTTGAATATCAAAAACTCTTGACACTATTGTGCCTGAGGGTGACAGAAGCTTGCATTTATCAAAACCAAGTTTCTATTTTCAAGCATGAGTACTAAAAGTAACTGCTTGGGTTTTATTTTATAGCAATTCAAGTTTTTCATTAAACCGAACAAGCAGGTAAAACACAAGGAAAGGTATTCTTATATTAAGAGCAATTACTTCCCAGAACAAGCTTGCAAGAATAATTCAAAATCACTAGTAAAGAGCATCTCCAGAAACAGTTGCCTGTTACTGATCCGCTGTGCTCTGCAGATGGGAGGCTGACAGGGAAAGCGTCCCCCCGCACGGGTACTGTAGTGTCTCGGACTCACGGACGCAGAGCACTGTGAACTACAGCCACCTTTGAATCTGTGCTGCACGAATAGCCATCGCTTCTTAAAAAATCCCCGGATCTGCTCGAGTTTTGCCCTCGATTTCAGCAGGAGCGGGATCACGCTCTGTGAGGGCGCTTTGAGAGCTGCTCTGCACCTTGGGTACAAAGTCAGTGCATTCATAAGGGGAGCCCTGTCACTCCTATTCACTGCCCGCTGCACTAAACCCCAGGGAAGTTGTTTCTGGGTCAGTGTCTTGTGCAGTTGTTCCAAAGTCCTGGTCAGGAGTACGGAGGGGATGGACTCAAGACTTTCCAAACGTGTTCAGATTCTCCTTCTCCTGCATGCTGGCTAAAATCTGTAGGGGTTTTACCCTGCAACCCAGCCTCCTGCTGCGGTATTGATGGGTGCTCCCCTGGCATTTGGGGACCATAAATCACGCACACCTTTCACTTTTTTCTCTTCAAATGTAAACAGCATGCGAAAGAGACAATGCTGCTTTTTGCCTGACCCAAATGGACCTTTGCAGGGAGAGCCACATCAGGCCCACACTGATTTCCTTTTCCCATTTTCACACCAGCAGAATGAATGTCAAGAACTAGTTTTCTTCAAAGCTAACCCCATGCAAAAGCAGGGCTGCTTTGGCTGACTGGAAACAACAGGTATAAATAACTTCCCGTGCTCTGGAAAGCAAGAGCCTGGAAAGGCTCCTTGGGTTGTTTTCTGCACATCAGCCTATGAGCTCGGGGCGTTTTAATGCTCTGTTGATGCAAAGAAGCCGATAGAAACAGGGACAGATTACACCGAGAAGGAGGTAAACAAGTTGTTTACAACTCAGCGGGGCTGCAGCATATCCTCCTTACATCGGCTGAAAGGCAATGAGAGCATTGGACACTGGGCTGCTGATGGGAAAGGATCCCTGGAGCTGCCAAGCTCTGGCTCCAGAAATGTCTGTGGGGCTTCAATAACAGGAAATCACGTGTGCTGTCATTATCAGCTGCTGAGCGAGACAGATGCACCCAGATCAATATCAGTGTCCGATATCAAAGAGCTATTGTGACGGTACCCAGCGTTTTGAACTAAGGAGAACAACAAAACTATTTTAAATTATTAGGGCTGGCAAAAATCCCCTGACTTTCTCTTTTCTGTTTTGTTTTGTTTTTTCCTTTCTGAAGCAGTGGATTCATCACCATTAAAGGAACCGAAAGTCCTCTCTGCCCAAAGTAACTTTGATCATTATTGATCTAATTAAACTCTGTTTGCTTAAGGTTGCAGTGGGAAAGGGCTGCAAATCAGCAATCTGCCTCATCTCCTGTAATAGTAAAGGGTATCTGTTCACTCAGCTTGGGAATCAGCACGTCCTTCAGCACAGCTGAAACTGGAGTAAGCTTCCCTTATTATGCCGCCTTTTATGCTGTCTAAAAATACAATTTAGGAACAAAGCAAAACATCTTCAGGGCTCTTGTTCCAAGCAGGACTTGGGGAATGGAGAGGTTCTGCGCGTAGAGGAGCGTGTAGTTAGAGCTGTGGGGGTCTTGATCACCCTGTCATTACACGACCCGGTTGATTTCCGCAATGGGCTTTGTTTCTTGTAATTTGTGTTGTCAAATAAAATACGTTTGTAAACAAGCAAGCCCTTTCAGCTTTGTGCAAATTATACGTTAACAGATGAGCTCTGTTTTAGGTGGAAACGTCTCTCCTGATATTTCATCCCTTTTTGTTTATTTTTTTTTTTTAAACAGCTGGTAGGTTAGGATATTTTTGAAGGATCTGTTTCGCGTGTGCCTTTAAAACCAGTGCAAGCTGTTGCAGAGAATTCAGTAGTTTTCAGGCCGGGGTTGTTCAAAGTAAATCGACAGGTAAAGGCAGGGAGTGTATTTCATAGTCCAAACAGAGATACTTTTGTTACGCAAGGACAGCCCCTGCAGAAGGATTCCTGGGATACTTTGGCCCCTCTGATTTCAGATAGGGAAGAATCCGTGACACATGAGAAATGCGCTGAGGTGAATCACGCACTTCTTTCCATTGCTTCAGCCGAGTGGCTGCTGTGCTGTTGGTACTTCAGAAAAGAGCCAACAGCTAAAACAGATATTTGCCTTCTGCCAGTTCTGCTGGTGGCTCATCTGTTTGCATTACACACTCCAGCTTGTAATTGCATTGCTGTATGTTTGCATGTGTGTGTAAACTGCTCACATAATCTTGCATAACCTGATCAAAGCAGTGTATGAGGATGAAATGGTGCTGTCTGCACGCTAGCCCATATATACGTCTGTCTTAAGTGTAAGTCAGGTGCTTGAAAGGCAGATAAGCAGATTTACAACAGGAAAAGGTCCAGCCTTGATTTTATTCTGGGCTAGGGAGCAGCGTTGGACCGAGGGAGGTTTGCAGGTTTCATTCCCCTTCGGCTTTGTACCAGCAATCAGGGCATGAAAAAACTGTCTCCTTTCAAAGCTGGGAAGAGACTTGGGGTGGCGGCAGGGTCTGAAGCACGGGGCTCCTCTCATCCACAGCTGAACCCCTCCTCCATTGCTTTTCAAGACCGTGCCTTTGGCAATCACCCTGATTGACCTGCCTGTGTAGCAGCCCTGCCTGGTTTGCCAATACTACTTCAGCCGGTAATTGGACAGGAGTGGGGGCTGCCATTTCCTCTCTGCCCCAGAAGTCTGCCACAAGGAAAGCGTTAAAGCGAACTGTTTCCAGTGCTGCTTGCCGCTGTGTAGAGCCTCTCAGGGATGCTCCTGCCAGCCCCATGGGCCAGAGAGAGAGATACCCTCCAGAGGATAGAGCTTGTCTCCCGTGATAAGATAGATGAGTTCTTAATGCGATTCCTCAGATCCCCAGGGGGATAGCCAGAAATGCTGCAAAATAAACAAACAGGGGGGAAATAATGAATGGGAGCAAGGCAGCAAGGCAACAAACCAGGGCAGCAGCCCGTAGTAAACAAGCGCGCATGCGGCTCCTGGAGCCGCCCCTCGCCTCGCCCTGCAGTCACCAGCCCTCGCTGCCACCCAGCGAGGTGACAGCCATCCCCAAATCCCTCCTTCCCGCTCGCTCCAAGCCCCGGGATGCGAGGTGCCTCGTTCACGTGCTCGGAATGCACCAGTCTATTTTTACAACCGTCTGAGAGCCCTGGTTTCCTCTGGCAGATCCACCGCTAATGCTATTACCCGGCAGAGGAGAAAAGAAACGAAGCTGCTAAAATAACTGTGCATCGCCGAAATAGACGGAAAAGGCATTTTAGGTCACGCAATCCCTGCCCCGGCTAGCAAAGGTGGCTCCCTACAGAATAAATCTGAGTGCTCTGTAGATCAGCTTTATATTGATGTATTAAACTCCCTGTTGTGCATGGTTCTTTTTCGGCCCAAGTTTTGAGTTTTTTTGATGAGGAGAAACCTTGACCAAAGTCATAGTATAAACTGGCACAGCTTCAGTAGTAACTGTTTACCCCAGGCAAAACTTAGTCCCTTTTCCTTTTTTCCTTTTCTCCTTTTCTGACTGTTTTTAAGACATAAAATCTTACTCTCTGCAATATAGAAATGCTCTGCAAGGTCACTTGCACAAAATGTAATAAAGCAAGCTTATTGTTTCCCAGAAAAAGATTATGTTTGATTTTCTCTTTTCCTCTCTTTTTATTTAAACTGCTGTCTGGTTCACTTTGGCAGGGTTCAGCTGCGAAAGTCACACAAATCCTGACTGCCCTCTCATTATATTTGGTTTCAGACTGTTAACATGTGTTCCAGTCAGTGAAGCAGGTATTCCAGGCCTTCTCCGACCTTCTTTAAATACTGTAATAATTGATGGTCATCAAGTGACTCTGTCATTCCTCAGATAGCCAGGTATACCCAGGATGACCTTCAGTGTGTATCCTGGCCTGCTGATCATTTATTCTCTTAACTCTTCATCTGGGAGGATGAAGGATGATCAGAAAGGATCCAGCCAATGCGACCAAGGGGGTATCCTCTCCATGGTGCAGCATGGCTGGGAACCCCTGAAGTGATGAAAGAAAATTGGAGGGAGAGATGGAAATAACAGCTGAAATCCTGGGGTTGCCAAGAGCCACTGCACCTCAGCTGAGACAATTTCATGGCTGCAGTTACACCTGCATTCCCAGGTCAGAGAGCATTTCCCTGTTCCTGAGCCGGGGTGTGTGCTCTGGCCATATCCTAACTCCCAACTCTGCACCAAAGCCAGATCTGCACACCAGCCTTCTCCAGCCTGCTCCTGCGTGCCCGTGGAAATGAAACCTTGCGGGTGAGGGCTGGCCGGGAACGGTGGCGTGTTCCCCATGGCACTCATCCACCCCCATGGAGCACAGCAGTGCTAAGTCTAGATGTGAGCCTTTCCTTCTGTCCCTTCTGATCCAGTGGAAAGGCAAACAGATTAGCTTAAATAATTGGCTCTTTAGAGCTGTTAGACTTCAAAATGGAACAGAGCAATAGTGCTTGCAGACTCAGGAGCAGGCAGGAGGTAGTTTTAAGAAGCTGTTTCTTATCAGCTCTCAGCTCTTGGTTTCTGCCTCCCAGCTGAGACAGCGCCTGACTGTGTCCTAATTTTGATGCGATAAGATTGGGCCAAACAGGCAATCCAAATGTGCAAAAGCCATCAAGAGAAAAGTGTGCAAAACTTTTTTTTTTTTTTTTGTACAAGGGTTTAAAACCTGTATCATCATCAGAGGAGGGAGTTTGGAGGAGAGAGTTGGAACAGATTACAAATAACACACCTCTGCCATTTGAGATAAGGTGAATACCCTTTGTTGTTTTCTCTTTAATGTTATACTACCTATGACAACCAGCAGAACATTTCTCATTTATTCTAAGAGAGCAATGGTAAACGTACTACATAGGTAGTACGATAGAGTGTTTACCTGTGTAACAAGTCTTGCAGTTCTGAAACAAAATAATGTGGTTTGTTTTTTTTTTTTTTTAATTTAATCAGGTTTGCAAATGAGATAACCACGTTGGGGGATAGTTTACTATGGATGTAGAATATGAATTAAACAGCTTTCCAATTAGGTAAGGAACAGTAGCCAACAGACTAAATTTCAATGATAGTTCATAGTATAAGCTATATGGAGTACCTAGAGAAGGTGGGAGGGAAGCAAACAACATTTCAAATGAGTAAAGAAGAGAACCAGGAAAAGATAGCACGGGGGTCCAGAAGTCAAGGGGAAGGCTATGACGAAGCAGCTACTGAAAGCAGCAAGGTATTTGAATATGCAGGCGATTCCTTCAGCTGGAGAATTCTTGAGACACAGAGGTATCATTGAGGGTACTGGTAAGAACAACTGGAAAGCAGATAGAAGACAAGAGCCAGGGTGGCCTGACACCTGTTAGGAGGTGAAGAGCAGAAAACTGAGGCAAGAACTGTGAACAGCAAGGAGAAGTCGACAGCAGAGCATGCAGAGCAACAAGAGAGCTAGAAAAGTAGTTGAAGAGGAGGAAAGCAGTGACAGCAGGTCTGTGTTGAACTTCTCAATGAGAAGTTACCAAGGTCCAGCCAGAGAGAAAGAAAGCTAAGAATAAGAAGGCTGAAGAAGGCAAAGAAGTTATAAAGGATGGAACAGAGCAATGCGGGTTAGCTACTGCTGTTGTAGACGGAATGATGAAATAGTCTTATTGTGGCAGAAAAGGAAGTGCAAAGGCACTTCTAGCGGAGGAAGCTATCTGGTGCTGAACGTTTCCCAGATGCTTTTCAGTGGTTCAGCATTTGGCAGAAGTGGAAATTTAATTTTGCTGATACTTATTATAGTTTTTTTTTTCTAAATTTCACTTTCATTTAAAAAAGGAAAGAACAATACAAAAATGTAGACAGAAATGTATTTATGTCTTTTGCAGCCATTTTTTTATGTTAAAAGTGTGACTTTAGCCCTTTAAATTTCTGTTTGTAGCAGCACTCCAATGCCTCGCAGGGTCCTTCTAAGTAGCTACCATATAATGCCTCTTTACAGGCATCTGCTCAAACTGTATCCAATTAAAAAAAAAATAATCTGGGAACAAACTGCTCCCAGTTTCAGCCGCCTGGCAGGTATGAATTCTACTTTCATAAAAGACCTATTCCTGCTCTCAGTTCTGTTTATGGCTATCATGCCAGGAAAACTATATCATGTAACTTTTAATTCATATAGCCTTTAAATTTATCTAACGTTGTCATCTGCAAATAGCATTAGAACATCAAGTCAGTAAAGAAAACAAGACAAAACAGCTCAGTGACCTAAAATGTGGTGAGATACCTCATTCTGAAATACTGCCAAGAGTTTTTGGGAGTTAAGTGTGTCACGTTTCATTGGTTTGGGGGATAAATCTTATTGATTTCTGCCAAGGTTAACACGCTTCTTGTTTTTAGTAAACCCAAAACAAATGCAAAATCCCTCTCGGTGGTGATTCCTTCCACCTCAGGAGAGCAGGAAAACAGCTTGCAAGCCTCCCTGACCTAAGACCTATTGAGCATGAGTGTTATTAGCATCGGTGTAGAATGGTGCAAGGTGTGGAGCTCTAATAATGGCATTATGGCAGACTTTGTTGGCACAGGGTTGAGTGTGCACTCGTAAATCTGCTACGGCAACTTTTTACACTCAAACCTCCCTCCCTGCAGTTCAGGAGAGTAAAGGCGGCTGGAAGCGCAGCGGCAGCGGGGCACGCAAGTGTTAGAATTTGCGCTTGTAAAATTTATAGGGACCAACTGGTTTTGCAGGTGTACTGCCTAACACTTGTGCGCACCCAGTTGCCGGAGCAGATAAAGTGTGAGCCGGGGGGGCTGGAATGCTGGTTGGGGACCGGGGAGCTGGTGCCCACCCCGGGGCTGCCGCGAGGGGCCTGACTGGAGAGGGAGAGCTCTTGGCTCTGGCCGTAAAACAGACCCTTATATGGTATCAAGTTTGGCACTCCGAAATGTAGGTATCTCTAAACACTGCACTTTCTTAAAAGGTTAGTCAGGAAAAAAAATGTTCACACTTCGAAAAATGTAGGCATTTAAAATAGAAGCCCGATATGAGGTCTTCAGATAATGTAACTCATGTCGAGTCAGACACTTTTATTTTAATTGTCAGACATAGTCTCCAGCTCTGTATTTACTACCCATCTGCTCAAAGCGTTGTACTTGCTACCAGATTTACTGGGGGAGCGGAGCAGGGAAGAACAGGAGTGGGAGAGGTGTTGGAAGGAAGCAGGAGACCCTCCTGCGGCTGCTGGGACCAAAGCAACCCTTGTCACTCTGCGGAGCTCCTTTCCCTCTTCAGGCCGCAGGCGCATGGGAGGGTGGCTTCTTTTGAAAATCACAAGATGTAACTTAAAAAAATTAGACTCTCTGTGGTCCCTAATTAATTGTCCCTCATTTTTTAATGTTCTCCGAAGCATAAGTGAGTAAAAGGATGTATACAATAATTGATGCATTTCCGTTTTTAATGATGACTGCTACTAAGCATGATGCAAATTGATCATTGATATAACAATATTCAGAAACAGTATTTCATTGGAGTTTGCCTGCTGGTGACTTCGTTTCCATTTCTGCTGTGCTTTCCTAGTAATTCTTACCCATCATAGAATGGGTAAATCACTCACTGATTTCCCCCTCTCAAGGTGAATTCATGAGCATGGCTTCCTGTTATAAATATATAATTATAAAACGCTTTATTGTGGATTCTTAGAGCTGACCACATAATTTTGCTCCATCTATGAGTGCCAAGCAAGCCGCATAGCACTGATAGCCTTTAGGTAACAGAAATTCAGAGTTTTTGGTTAGGTACGCCTTATTTGCTGAGTTATACCTTACTGTTTCTGATAAGCCATGTATCAAAAGTCACATGGCGTAAGAATGAAAAAGAAGGCAGAAGTGCAATCACTTTAGACGCCTCTCCGCAGGACTGAACAGCTGAGGACACCAGCTATAACATGCTAATTCCAGCAGTTCTGCATGAGAAAGAGCTACTTTAAGATCCGTTGCAACCCAGCCTCCATGAGGAATATAGCTGTGAATACATGGATCCAAATCCAGGATATACAAACCCTGCTGCATGGAATGCTTTGTCACTTGAACCTCCGTATGCTATAGATCCAGTCTGGGGGCGATGAGGGAGGGTGAGAGGGGAATATGCTTTCTATTTATATTCTAAATAGACACCTAGCCACTGAGAAGCTGAGCATAATGACTCCTTTTGCAATCAGGCAAACGATTTTGCAGCAAAACCTGTCCCGCTCGCAGCCCGCTCTGAGCCATCTCTCGCTGCCGCTGGTGGGGAGGAGGCAGAGCGGGGCACGGCTGTGCCCTGGCCCCCCGCGCTCCCGGCCCTCCCTCCGTGTAAACACCGTGGGGTCGGAATGCCGCAGGAATTTGGGGTCGGGAGCCAGCCTCCGAGGGGAGCGGGAAGGAGCAGCTGCTTTGTGTGACGGGCTGTCATCCAGAGCTTACTTAGTTCGTTTGATGCCAGGGAACCTTCTAAGGCTACGGAGAGGCTCCCCGGGAAGCTCGCAAGGCTCGGGAGCGAGGAGATGCCAGGCAGCTCCTCCTCAGAGATGAGAGCAGCCGTGGATGCCACATACTCTCAGCAATACGATGCCCACACATCTCGCCCTTGCCGTCGTGCGGGGAAAAGCAGACTGAAAACACATATGGCCTCTGTTCCTCCTTCAGAACGCAGCAATTCTCATGCAGGAGCACCATGTGCTGCTAAACTCGTGGTAATTTAATGTTTTAAAATCAATCTTAAAACTGTTGTAACTGTGTGGTGGATGAAGTCCTGCTCCTTGGGTACAAGACTGGAGTCAGTCTTTTTTCAGTGGTGCCCGGCAACAGGACAAGAGGTAACAGGCACAAACTTGAACACAGGTTTAAGTTCCACCTAAAGATGAGGAGGAACTTCTTTACTCTGAGGGTGTCAGAGCACTGGAACAGGCTGCCCAGAGAGGTGGTGGAGTCTGTGTCTCTGGAGACGTTCAAAACCCGCCTGGACGCGTTCCTGTGCAACCTGCTCTAGGTGACCCTGCTCTGGCAGGGGGGTTGGACTAGATGAACTCCAGAGGTCCCTTCCAACCCTACCATTCTGTGATTCTGTGACTTAGCGTGCTTAGCTTGACACAAGAATCCAACCTAGGCTTTCATTTACACATACACTGCCAAGTCAGCTATTAGAATTGAATTAGTTTCTAGTGACCACGTTTTGCTCAGAGCACATTGATATACCCACAATTCCTAGCTGTGCTCTACTGACATCTCTATGCTGATATTCACCAATAGATAAGAATTGAAAATAGCTTTCTAGCTGGGTGCCCATGAGGACAAGTCAGAGAGCTGGTCCATAAATCAAGTTAATACTTTCACCTTCTTTGCAGATTTATCTCATTTAAAGATACCCTGTACTGCACAGAGACTTCCTTAAATTGATCAACGAGAACATCATATTCCTTTGGGACAGGAGCAAGTGTCTCGTTATTCCTTCACTACCGGTCTGTATCATTTTGTGAAAATGCAGTTTTAATTCCGAGTTTCCTGAAGCTCTATCACATACTGTTCATCACACATTCAAACTAAAGCTGTGCACCTGCAAATTCTACTTAAAAGCAAGAGTTTTCTTTGCTGAGGGAAAATGCAAGGAGGCCTGCGTGACACACACATTAGCCCGGGAGAAACAAATCTGGCTAAATTGTACCGACCTGTCATCTTTTTGTTACCAAATGTATTTTGTGCCTGAAAACAGACCTGATTGTCAGGACTCCCTAAGCACAGTGAATAACTCTTTAAATAGCCACCGATCTTCATATCATTAGTTCCCTGTTCTGAAAACTGAAATGCCCTTTAATTATCCAGCTGTAGGAGCATATAAGATGGTACTAAATTTTGCTTAAGTACAGACTATTGCCAAAAAGGAAGCCAAAATACATAATTACGTTGGCATTAGCATTCTATAGCTGTGTGATATCAAACTGCACAATGGCTGGAACATTCTGTGAAGGGCAATGCTGTCTGGGTAATGTAGCAGAAACACTTATCTAATAGCATGCCCTCCTGTGCCCTCTGTCAGGGCGCCAGCACATTAGTCCTATTATCAGCCTGCAAATACTGGAGGCTTCCACGTCGTGGCTGCTGCCAAAAGAAACAGTCTTCCCTGTTACAGGAGCAAATGTCTGTGCACGTAAATGAAACTGAAGAGTAATTAGATTACACTGTTTCCAACTGACCCCCATGCAACAAAATATTCGGGCTCGCTAATTTACATTAATAAAGATCCCACTATTTTTACAGCATGTTTGGTTTAGTTCACAGGTCAGGCGTTTTCCATAATACATTCTAAACAGACTATTTCAGTCAAGTAAAGAAGAAATGTCGGGGTGACCTCCTGTAAAATTACCTTTAAAAGCACTGTTTGTCTTTTTCTTCCCCTACATTATGTTGTTTTTTTCACATGGGATTATTATTTCATGGGTTCAGAGTTTGCTTGTTTGTTTTTGCTTTACTTGACAGTTTGAACTGAATAGGTAAAAAAATGAGAAGAAATAACAAATACCTGTCCAACCAACCAAAACCAAATATCTGTCAGAAAGTTATTTAATGTATTTAGCTCCTTCATTAGAGCCTTATTGCAATAGTCTGTCACCATGTGACAGGCTCATTTGAAACAATTTCATTTAGTACAAGAAAAAGGGAACCAGACTATGGGATCTAAACCACACAAACAAACAAACAAACCCCAAAATTAAAAGAAATGTCTTGCTTTAATTATTTTTAACAAAACAAATGCCTTTTCAGGAATAAATCTATCCATTTATCTCATCAACATTGCAGAGTAAAAAACATCTGTTCATTGGAGCCCATGTAGCTGAATTCATATTAGCTTGTATAAACAATATATGCGCTATTAAGCCCATCGTGTTAAAAATAAATCAGTCAGTGATCAAAGAAGATAAGACCTAAGGAGGGGGACAAGTTTTGTAGATAGTTTATATTTTGCAGTCAAAATTCCAAAGGATTTTCCAGAAATCTGGAATAATATTGATCCCTTAATTCTTTTGGGTCAATTTAAATGACTGTCTATAATTTTAAGAATTTATAGGTGAGGAAAAATAAAACAAAATCCTGCTATTTTACTCTTTTGGATCAAGCACTGCCATTTGTGTAGGATGTTTCTGTCCTACAAACTATTCCTGGAACTGCTGTCTGGAACTGCTTATGGGAAAAATAGATTCTACTGTGAATAAAAGCTGTCAGGTATCAATCTGAAAATTCCTGTCACTTATCAGAGACCCTAATGAGCACTCCAACTGGGGCAAGAAAGCTTCTTGGGATATTTGATGGGTTAATTACAAAAGAACCAGGGATTCCGTGACTAATTTATTTACAATGGTGAATTCTGTTTCTGAGATTTTATGAAAAAATGCATTCGAAAATATGTAATGCAACATTGCAACTTCTTACATAGTTATGTTGTGACTTTAAAACAGTTCTTTTATATGGTTCTGAGCGTGTCATTGTTGACAGTACAGGTTACTAGTATTTCCTTGCAGACATGTGGCTTCAAACCTGCTCTTAAAATAACTGAGTATCATATTTCTGACTTTTTGCCCTAATCTATTTCTATAGTGGCAGTGAATAAGCTATGGGTATTGGAGAGCACCCTCTCCTTTCTTTACAATAAACTTCTTTTTTTCAATCACAGGAAAGACTAGTAAGATGTCAGAAGTTAGTGACAGCTATCAGACCTTGCTATAATCCAGTGGTCTGGAATATCAAAGAAAAATACAGTGAATCACACGTTAAGGGCAAACTCTTCCTTACCTGAGCATCAGTGACATTGGGGAAAGAAAAAAAAAAAAAAAGAAAAGCCTACACATTTATTTGCATTTAGAAAAATACGTACCATTGGCTCTTTTTCCTCTTCATAGAAGTAATGCATCAGCACTAGACCAGCACCCCCAGTTAATCAGTCTCAGAAGAGCACGCAAGCACCTCACTTTCTAACAAAGTTTTGTGTACACCACAAGAGATGATGCCTGTTTCCCAGTAATTCCTGCTCGAACTGATGTTTTAGTTCCCTATACAAACGCCACAGTGTCAGCGCAGTGCTACATCCCCTTTTCTCTGTGTTTAATTACCTCTGGCTGGTTCTACACCCACTCCTCCTGCACTTAAATCTCAGGACCTCTTGCCTCCCTTGCAATACGTACAACATCTTCTGATATTTCCTATGCACACAATATCTGCACACTTGTTCCTTGTACTGCCCAGTACAATGACCTACTGGCTCTGGAAAAAGGCTACTCAGCAGAAAACTGTAGAGTTTGATAACTTTGGCTTTGGTAGGATATCAGGCTAAAAATGCACTTTCTTTTTCCCTTGGCAGAATAAAGTGGCAGGGAGAAAGCTGTGATCTGGTCAAAGATACTAGATGCAGTAAAAAACTAGTGGAGACGTCATTAACAGGGGAAGATTTGAGTTTAATTCCTTGTTCTGCTCCAGACATTCAGAACATCCTTCGACAAGTCATTTAACATCAGTTTCCCGTATGAAACACGAGCATAAGAACAATTTTGTGCCTGCCATCCTGCCAGTATTGCATGGCATAACGCAGCGATGACCAGGGTGATGGGGGACACATCAGTGGAAATGCATAAAGGGAATATAAAATAAGCAGATTTGTATATGAAAGAGAGAAAAAAGATAATGATGATTTTATCTTCTTAAGAGGAACTGGGTTAATACTTAGGAAAATCTATTTGCAAACAAGTATGTGCAAGCCTGTTATGTATACACTAATGTTTTTTCTTTGGCCATGAATATTCATGCAATCAATTTTAATTCACCTGGAGAGGTGCTTTTATTGGAACAGAGATGGAAATTCATGCCGGAAGGCAGTATTTCTGAGCAAACAATGGAAAGCCACCCTCAGGCTGCTCTCACCTGGACACCGTGTACCACTTGGTTGCGTGCGTTAAGGGTGTGGATATTCTGAGGTGAGAAAAAGAGCAAGTGTGAACACCGGTGGCTTTCAAAGAACCTCAGATACAGCACCCAGCACAGGCGGGAGTGGCAAAGAAAGGTGGTGTGGCATAAGGACAGTGCTCGTATAGTAGCAAACTCCCTGTCCCAGTAACACATTTAGTGTGTTTCAGTCTCAAAAGGCAGCACGATCTGCCTGTAGCGTGGGACAAAGCCTAGGCAAAGGGATCAGCCTCCGAGCACAGCCGAAGGGGACATTGTGTGCCGAGGTCTTAACTGATCTTTACACTCCCGTGTCTCTCTGCCTGCGGGGTGAATTTGCGGCTAGCCCTGCATTATTGAAAGGCACAAGGTTCTGAATTCATCTTGTGTAATTATGGGATTATCGAGGATGCCTGAATTAGGAATGTTGCCACTTCTCAGTCCCTCCATGGGCCTCTCTAACTACAAGATACAGACACTATCAGTAGGCAATCTGTACACACAGCTTTCTTTGCCGTGTATCGCGTGGTGCTTTTGATGGACAGCCTCTTTTCATCTCATCCTTGCACAGTCCACACTGAAGATGTCAGCTTTCCTACCGTCTCTTTTTGGCTGGTTTGATAATTATTTCTACGCTTTCTTCCACACTTCCCAAATCATAGTGGTTTTTTCCTATGCTAACCAAACCCCCTAGTTCTTATTCTTGCAAAACCTACCGAGCAATATGTAAAATCTTGAAACAACCTCATGTTCTGCATATTGATTTTAATTTACCTACAGAAGTAACCCATCCTGTTGTGTCCTGTGTCTTGCTGGTGTTTCCTCTGGTCTATTGTTTTGTCGAGCCCCACAGTTATTCCCACCGGAGACTCATTCATAAGCTCATTGAGGCAGGAATTACAGCATTTATGCATGTCACATCTTTGTTAAAATAGCTAATGATTTGACCGATCACACAGCGAGACATGGGGATGCTGCAACTGAATGGTGAAGTGAGGAAAACCGCTCTGAGACCCGCATTTGCACAATAACATCCAGCTCAAGTAAGTCCAGGGTTCTCATTTGTTAAGCAATTACTACAAATCCATAAAAATCAAGATCAATGCTCGCCTATAAGGAGTGAAAAGAGGCATACCTGATGACTGTTCAGGATGAATAGTCTGGCCAGCTGCAATCTGAAGTGTCTAGATGGGAAATCAAGGGTGATATTGCAACCATGTATAATGTCTTGAGATTTGTATTTAGAAGCTGATATTATGCAAATTCAAATGAGAGTTAATACACAGGTTGTAACAGTGTGGATAATCAATCACGAGCACAACTTGCCTGTGGATACAGTGGCTTCTCCATCACTGCTTGTTCTCAAATTGGCCATCTTTTTTGAGCAATATCTCCTATAGTTCAGGTAGAAGTTACAATTAAGATAATTATGGAACATCCAATCTGTTTTATGTGGATGGTCAGACTAAATTACCATAATGGATTTTTGCAGTCTGAAAATTCATTTTTGGAGATTTGGGTTTTTTTCTATTTTGTACAAAAGATACTTGTTTCTTGTCAAATAGGTGAGCTGACCAGAAATTAGAAGATGTGAAGAGACAAAAAATTCTCACATTCTCACTACTGAGCTACACTCTGTTAAAAAGATATATCCTCTCCATACTTCATGAATAAAAAGATATTTGCAACAAATGGTTGCAATGGTGAAGTACTTAAAAGACACTAAATAAAGAGTTTGCAAGATTTTTTTTGGTGGCTTCTCAAATACTACTGCCTGCTGGTCTATGAATAAAGGTAATTCTCATTACTTTGTTGCACTGTGCTGATTGAATCTTCTAAACGTACAGTAATCCTTTCCCAGTCTTTACCCTGGTTAACTATCTTTGAGGTCATAATGTGATAGTGCTTTGTGTTATGTTGAAAATAAAGATTAATGCTACTGCATGCAAAAAGGACAAGGAAAAGAATGAAAAAAACTATGTCTAAAATATCCATCATTAGGTTCCATTGTCTAACATGATTTTTATTAAATTCATAGTGTTTGAAATAGCACAACCTTATGCTTGGCAAGAAGCAATAACAGAAGTAACTAATTTTTATTCAAGGACTTGAAATATGTTAACAAAGCAATGGGAAGAGAAAAAAGGCAACGAGAGGTACATTTCAGTGCCTCCAACCCTAGAACAGGAAGGTTTTTCCTGTAAATTGTCAGCTTTTTTTTTTTTTTTTGGATAACTGACATGATAAAGTGTACCAATCACTGTTTCTAACACATTTTAATCATCCTTAAATTCCTAAAGTTCCCTTTGTAAACGTAACATATGGAAGACAGTTTCCAATCTACCAATCTACATAGATTATCAGATAAGCTATTCAAGTTTAAAAAAGTTTTTTTTGACTGGAAAAACCTCAACGACTTCTTATCTGGAGCTGGTCTTTGACCTTTCAAGAACTTCCTAGTCTAAAATAATTCACACAGAAAAATTTTACACTTCCTAAATCTTGAAAGTTTCTAAATCATACCACTACCCAAAATGATCCAATGTGTTCTGGGCTAACCAAGGGTAGCCAATGGTGCTCAAAGTGGCAGTGAAAAATGCAGAAACCTTAGTTTTGATTAATTTCATTAGAGATTGTTAAAGTTGACAGAAGAGCCTGGCATTCAGTTGAAGAGTAGCTACTCCTGTATTCTGTTTAAATAATTCTGTTCTTACCAGAGAACGATTTAACCAAAAATTACTAACTTTGGACAAAAAACGCCAAACATTTGGACTATCTATCTTTTATATTAATTGTAGGGTTTCTCTTCCCAGGAAAGGTATGGCAGGTACCCATGAATGCACCAGCCAAAAGCCTGGAACAAAACAATATTTTTTTTTTTTTAATTCGTATGGAAAAGTTGAGAGGTGTATGTGAGTTATAGCTGTAATCGAACCAATCTTCACTTTAATAAACACACATTGTAAAAAGTTTGGGTTTCCTTAATTCTTTTGTCCATTCAAAATCCATCAGAAGCAAGGAAACTTGCTGTACATAAGCAAGGAGAATATCTCTTTCTCTGCTTGAAGCAGAGAAATATTACAGAAATACTAAAATATTGCAACAAGAATATGTCTTGCATAGCAACTAGACCTTCCTATCAAAACATTTTTCCTTGGAGTTTGTTACCCTTTTGCCTTGCCAGACATTTTAGGCCTGTTGACACAATAGCCACTTTTCTTCTGAAGACAGAAAAATATGTATCATCTTCCTTAACATCTTTAAAAATAAGACTGATTTAAAGATAAAAACAGCAATGGTTGCAACTAGAATGATGTGAGACACTTTTAAAGAAGTGGATTACTGTTGCCACTGGAGTTATCCAGTGCTGTAAGCAGTAGGTCTGGTGACAAATGCCTGCAGAATCATGACCTGATGACGTGTATTTCCTTCTCTTATTCAGGTAAACAGCTCTTATTAGTCACACTGAAAATCGTGGACTAAACCCTGAAGCTTTTGCTCTGTGCTTAATCAGTTGTCAGTCAGGCAAGCCTCCTGGGAAGTCGATGGGAGTTTGCCTGGGAAATGACAGAGTAGGAATTGATTAAAGCCCTTAAAATTGAAATATATTCATAAGATTTGCAGGATGAGGTCGCTAATTTAGCATGAACTAAAAATGGTGATGGAAGTTGGTCATTCAAAAAGGTGTAGAAAGGCTGAACCGGGGCAGGCACAATCCCGGGCAGTGCCTGCCGCGTCTCTGGATGCTGTGGGAGTAGGGTAACGAGAAGTGACTGATGTAGCTTGACAGAACACTTTAAAATGACACATTGAGCCAGATTCAGTGAAAGGGTAATGGACAGATGGTTTTCATTTTCAGAAATTTAAGGGCTATTTGACATTCTTTGTCATTAGTGATCCTGTTTAAAACTTTATTGAATAGTAATAATTTTTGTTTCCTGTTTTAACAGAGCAATAGCTCTGCTATCATTACAGCCAGCAAAGCACGCCTATGGAAAACTGCTACTTCTCAGTGGAATAACTGAAAAAATGACTACTTGCATACCAATTATTCATACTTATTTTCAACAAAGGAGTTGTGTGAGGGGAGAATTGATCTTTTTTTACTCCCTCAATATAAAAATAGGGGAAGTGCATCTTGAAACCCATATCTGGAGATACATTTGCTCACTACACTAAAACAGTTGAATTTGAATGGTTCTTTCAATTGCTACTTTAAAGTTATTTTTAAAAGTGAGAAGTAAATATTAAAATAATGAACATATAAAAAGAAACTGTTTTCAAAGAGATCTCTGGAAATCAGATAAAATGTTCTAAAATGCTTCCTATTTCTTCCAACATGACAGCCCCTCCCCCCAAATCCAATAGTTCCTTTTAAACAGATTGACATACAAATTTATCCAATTTTCTGTCTCAAATTTTAATTTTACAACAAAATTCAGGCTACTACGTAGCAGAAAGACAAATCTCTTATACATTTGTGTTATTTATTTCAGCTGCTAAATAATTATATAACCTCATAATACCAAAGTGCTCCTTACTTATATTTTCGGTCTTTACATTTCATCTGCAGGTATTTGCTGCCCTTAGGAAGTGCCAGAATATCAATTCCATTGCACACAGAGCAATCAGATTCAGAAGACGACTGCTAATGAAGTGTCTTTCTTTCATGAAGCCATGGAAATCTAGTGCTTCTTTCATGAATTACATTCAGAATGGGCATTTGTACATGGCTTGAAGTATGAAATTACAGTTTCAGTGAGTAGCCTGAAGTCATTTTTCAAAATATGCAAAGACTTTTTATTTGTATGTTTTATAATGTTCTAGTAAAATCTGGATGTGAATTTTTGATATCATTTGCTGATTTATGACTTATTCATTATTTGGCAAGAAAGCTCATGATTGCGGAAATGCTAATATTGACTTCTCTTTTCTTTTTTTCCTCGCAAAACCAATGCTGCTTTATTTGCTATAGAAAGATAAGGTTGCTCCAAACATGTAAGTTGATATTATGAGATCTACATGCTCTTACAGAGACAAGAATAAAAGTTCAAATTTGTGGCCTATTGACTCTGGCAGTGTCCTTTTAAAGCATTATTGTTTACTGATGGGTTCACGTTATCAGGCACATTCCATTTTCATTACTTATAAATGGTACAAGGCTTATTTCATTATTTATTTATTGCGATCCCATGTTGTTTTTCAAGTTAGTGAGTACCCAGGTAACTTCTGGAGTGTCACGCAAAAGGGCAGATTATCAGCTCCACTTAGCTCCCCCATTTTCACTGAAATGCATCAAAGCCCCTCTTGGGTATACGGTTGCCGGCTGGCTGCTGGCAGGAAACTCTTCCCACTTTAAAACTTGCTTCTGCCCTTCTGTATTGAACAACTTCTCCCCAGTTATCTGTGTTGATGAAGGGAGGGGGAACGTGCCCTCCCGGCAGTACAGCAGATCCAGCTCATGTGGGCATCTTCGGGTGGCCCTGAGGCCGCTTCAGCCAGCGCAGAGGAGATCAGGGGGGGTGAATGTCTACAGGGAAACCTTGGTCCTTTCCCACCCCCAGCACAACCACGTCTCCCAGGTTCCAAACGCATTGCACCTCACTGTGGCGTGACAACCCGGCAGCGTGCTTTCTGGGAAGGAAACCCTTCCTCCGGACCAAGACGCCGTGTTCGTATACAGGCGGCTTGCTGTTGCCCCCCGAGGATGGCTCTCCGGCGGGGGGGGCATCCAAACCGGCGTGGCAGCCCGAGCACGTCGTGCTGGCAGCTGTGGGAACCAGGTGCAGGGCTGGCCCCGGCTCAGCAGAGGCTTAGCGTATTGCTGCAAGGATATCCACCCTCCTGGGGGGGTGAGGGGTGGCTGGCAAGTGCCAGCTGTCCCCTCGTCCTGCGCTGCCGCAATCACAGCCTGACATTGGCCTCACCTTTAGGAAGAGGCGAGCAACTTTCCGTTCCCGCTACCAGGTGTCATGACGGCAAAACTACACACCCAGGCAGGAAATTAAAATATGCACTGGAAATACACGTTAAAAAAGAAAAAAGTCTCCAGGTTTAATGTGAGGCATGAATCTGACAAAAAGGGCTTCCTGCTGCCCAGGCAAATGCTATCAAGATTAAAATTTCTTCTAAAAGTAGGGACCCCTCCAGGGTAAAAACAGTCACACAATAAAGCTTATCAGCATTTACTACCCTAATCACCTGTGTGACAGAAATCAGTCAGATCTTCCTTGCTGCTGTACCTGGTTGGAATCAAAATATCAATGTAGAACAAAGTTGTTTTTTTTAAAGCAAGGAAGAAAACATTAAAAGAGAGCGGGTAATTGTTAATGTTAAAGGTTTTTAAGTACTTCTTGATTTCCAGTAATTCTTATTTTGTTTAATGGTTTGTCATGGCTGACAAGTCACCATTTTACTTATAAAATTTAATTTTAGAATAGATCGCATCTGTAAGCAAATAACAATTTTGAGTCATTATTAGTCTGTAGATTAAGTCTTTCACTTCTGCAGTAAAAGGCGTATTTATTTTTTTCCACAGTGCTTTTATAAAGGCATCGCAATTCCCAGTCCTGACTTGGAGGGATCATCCCGTACACCTCTTCAGTACTATCTCCAGTGAGGCCAGTATGAAGGATGCCAAAGGAACTGCTATTGTTTCCCTGCAGCGTGACAACCTCTTCAACAGGAATAATCAGCTCAGGCCAAGAACTCGTTTCACGTATATGGGCAGAATTACTGACCCAAGCTGGATTTGAACCAGCAGCCATATGATTTAAATAGGAGATGAAAATTGATCTCAAAATAACCTCAACAATCTAAGCCAAGGAAGCGACAAAAAGGGTGAAAGCTCAGCACTGCAGAAAAATAAATATCCTGTTTTAGAAAACAGACCTTGTCACAAGAACCGAACGCTCATATATCACCTAGTATCTGAAGCTGAATAATATGCCTCTGCTGGTAAACATAAGGAACACAATAAAAGAAAACCTTTAATGAACCTTTGCTATAATAGTATGACCAAAACTACTGGAGTGAGAGCCATATCCCTTTTGTTGTTAGACTGATGGATACTGATTATGACAATGTCAAGGGTATCAGTTTACATATTGTGTTACAGAGAAAGACTAGCTGAAAAGGAGTACCAGGCTAATAGAAATGAGGCCCTTAGCAGAGTCCCCTCTCTAGTTTATGTGTATACATACACACACACACATATATATTTGTATATATAGAAGATCGAGCTGTCTAGATACATGAATGTATACTTGGGAGATGTGCCTCACTGTGTGTATGTGTTTACAATATTCTGTACGATATCACACATACAACGTGTCGTATCTCCCAAGTTTAGCAAGTATTCATTGTGATCTTTAGCAAAACAAACAATAGCTACCTGAATTCCTGGATTGTATTCTTCATGGAAAGTTATGGTCTCCAGCAAAATTTACATACCAGATGGATAAAATTCAGACTGTGGAAATGGCCCCAGGTTCCCACTAGGTAAATAGACAGAGTGGGTGAAAACCATGTCAGCTAGTTGCCTGCCTGCTTCCTTGCACTGTCTGGAGCGCGCTGCTGGACAAGCTACACTGGCACCAGGTGTTCAAATAGTCTGTTGCTGAAAATTCAGAGGAGAAGCGATTTTTCTCGCAGAAAAGGTTGATAAAGGCCTTTGGGAAGAGGATTAGGTTCTTTCCAGAACATCTGCCTGTGTGACAAGCACTTTACCTGCACAAGAGGATATGTTCTGCTCCTGGAATCCAGTACATAAATTACAAAGAAAATAATAACTTCAGCTCGAAGCACCATCCGCTAATCTACTTGTTTATATCACAGGTAATATGTAAGTGCTTTTCAGAGCTAATCCTGTCAGCCATAGCATAAATGCGAAGGCCAATAAGATTACTTGGAGATGAAGCATTTTAATAGCATCACACAGTCAGGAAGTAAACAGATTATGAAAGGCAGCAACTGGCATTGATTTTATTTCACAGCTTGGCCCGAATGTCCTAAACTTGATGAGTCTTGTAATCAATCTTGTTTGAATTTCACATAAGATTTTATCTCATCCGGAGGATAAGGAAACGTGCAATTTCAAAAATCAGAACATGAAAACACAAATGACAAGAGGGCAGAAAACCACAGTGTAAAAACCCAATGGTGAAATCCTCTTTGCTGGGCCTCAAAGGTACCTGACGGGGTTCAAAGGATGAATCTGTGAAACAGCTGTGCAAGAGGTAACTGTGACGGTGCCCACCTGGAAGCACGGGCTCTCCAGGGAGAAGTCAGATTCTGTAGGTGTGTTGCTAGACAGTCTCCAGGCTTCTCCATCTGCGGGTTTGTTTTTCTCCCCTGTCGCTCTGGACTATTCCCAGTGAGGACTGTGTTGTCCTCCTGTTTTTAATATGATGATGTGCATCTAGAACAGATTCAAGCTTTGATTCTTCTGAACGGAATCTTACTCATGCAATAAACAGCTTTGCAAATCAAGCTGATACAAAGAGACAATCAAGGATATAGTCTGTCAAAACTGCACGGTTGCTTCAAATCAAAACACTAAAGTAGAAGATAGAATTTGGCTTAAATTGCCAATTCAGTGAAATTAATGCCTTGATTGCAATCTATGAGGTCTTTCTGTCACCCATCATACTGTAAGAGCTGGTTTTCCTTGCTGTAATACTACTGTGAAAGTTCTCTACAACCTATGTAGAAACAGACAGGTATTTATCTGCAAGTGTGACTTTTTTGGAGGGCATGGGGAAAGTCTAAACCAACAGACTGCACACCAGCTCTGATTTTCTGCCACACAAACCTTGAGTAGGGTGAAGAAAGCACTGTGTTTCACCAAGTTGGCTAGCAAGACTAAATTAACAAGAAATTCATATATGCTCTTTTCAAAGAACCGGAGCATTTGACACATCCTTTGCCACAACTTTTTTTCTCCCCAAAGTTGAATCATGTTCAACATTTTGTCATAAAACACATAAAGTCTGTATCTGAGATAAACTCACACTTTTCTTCCTGTGTAGGTACAGCCCCACATTGCCACTGGTGTTCGCAAATCCAGTAGATTTTAATTCCGTTCAATTTGAAATTCAACCCTTCCACTCTTTCCCTGCAGCCAGACAATTTGTTTCTGCGATAATCACCTTTTACCTAGAATTTATGCCAAATCTGCCACTGCACTCATTTTGTGTGGTTGTACTTCCATTTCCTATTTCCAGGCTACGTAAGAGGGCAATTACCTTCCCTTTAGGTTAAGAACGGCTGAAACAAAAGAAGCTACTGCATAAGAGTGGGCAGGGACTAGCTAATATAATTCAACAAATACCCTTTGGTGCTGTGAAATAAGAGGGGTTGGTTGGATATGAATGTGAAAGAGAAACAGCAGAAACACGTGGAGTGCAGACAGAAATAACAGCATGCTAAGAGGAAAGCAAGGAGGAGGACTGGACGCTGGTGAAACAGTCAGCACAAACAGAGCACAGACAGCCCAAAAGCACTTCAAGACACTCCTGAAAAAAATAAAAGCCTTGGAGAAGTGGAGAAAGACTTGCAACAGATGACAAAGCAACTGCATCCTACTGACTTTGCTCCAGAGTTTAGGGGAATCGGGCCATATGAACTTTTTCTGCCTTTACAAAGGATTGCATAAAACAAGTATCTGACTCCACCATCAGTTTCTCCGGACACAGAGAGCCCTGAAAGACTGGCGAACTGCTGGGGACAGACAGACGTTTCTGTATGACACTGTTCTCAGATTGCCCTGTGAGTCACCACCATTTGCACAGGTTCAGCTCTGTCTCCCGCGCCACTCCCTCCTGCGAGGGGGTGGCTCAGATTTGGCATCATCCTCATTCATAAGGCATTTCAAAGCATAACTTCCACCGAAGCCTTAGCTCTCAATTTCATATATGCCTTTGGGATTTCAGCTTCCTCAAGTTTTTGATTCAGAACATCTGTATTTTTTTGCAATGCACTCCTTACCTTGAAAACTCTCCCAGAACTGGTGTATAAATTATCGTGCACAAATTATTCTCAAACTTCACACTTTACTTTTCCAACGGATGTGTAAGAAGCAAATTAATTATATGTTAGTTTTGTGGGGAAGAAGGGTGGGGGAACAAGGTAGAGCTGCTAGGGAAGGAGTGGAAAACCAGGGTTGAATGAACAAATATTTTTTTCTGTGGATTTGAAGTAGATATGTACCATGTGAGAGTCTGATTTTCCGAAAAGGAAAAGACTAAAGGAAAAAAATCTTCTGTATCTGTAGATTTTTGGAGAAGTCTTACTCTTTCAAAGCTTCATCAGATAATTCATGGCAGGTGTGTGGTTTGATTCTGTCATAAATATCATCTAATTCTTCGTGAAAATCCTCAGGCAGGGAATACATGGCATGTTATACAATAATATATGAAAAAAGAGTACTTTGACTAATGATTATTTCATAAAAAGTTGTTTTCAACTGACCTTTGACTGGTTGTTAATTTTGTGTGTGATTTAGCCTGGAGACTTTCTGGTTCTCTGATTGTTTTTGCCTTTCCTGCATACTCACCTCTCGCACAAATTTTCTGCCAAGTGTGTCAGTTTTTCGATTCATCCCTGTGACCCTATGACCTGAGTCATCGACCAAGAACTGCATTTCATGCAAATTACAGCTGAGCATTCAAGGATATGACAAGGGTTTTCTCCCCTACTCTTGTGAGCTGCTCTGTGGGCCAGTGGCCACACCTGGGTGACCCAGTGCCTCTGTTATAAACATCGGTGGGGAAATTTAGGACAGATCTCTGTCAGCTGTAACTGTGATTGCCATCATGTCTTTGTTGTTTTACCATTTCTCTACAAGGGTTGTGAGTTTGCCCCCTGAGGTAGATCAATGCTGTAATTTTAGCTCCGTACTTTTATGGAAGCTTTTCAGCACCGCTGCTTGATTTTCAAAACCAGTTTTGAAAACTGAATAGACAAAGGAAATTAGCCCACAAAAATTAACCTCAAAATTCGCTTTTTGTTTCTCCCTTCTTCCAATTCTGAGAAATCATGTCATTGCTCATCTTACGCTTATTTTAAAGAAGAAACCCTCCTTTTGAACCTTTTAGAGATCCTTCTGTCTGAAGTCCCGTTTCCTTCATCTCAGCAGTTTGTCTCCCCTACCATCTCTCTCAATCTTTTTCCAAAGGTGGTAGAAAAGCTTTTCCAGCTGACACAGGCACATATCAGCATCTGCGCACTTTAACAGTACAGGGCACCAGCTACCGTCCCTTCCCAAGAGCCCAGGTTGGTGTCCTGGCACCCAAGAAACTGGGTCAGGGATTTTATGTGTGCGCTGACCTGCTTGACAATGTCAAATGAGCTCTCAGTGCTACCACAGAAAACTCCTCCTGCTGTTTTCTTTCTATGGTGGAAAGCAGGAGTAAGGTGGAAAACCTCCACTGTAGCGTCCTCTTGCTGGCCAGAGGTTGGTTACTGGACTGGGCATTATTCAGTGGCATCCGCTTCCTGGCTTATTCCTATTTATTCTGCTAAGCCCCTGTCTGGGTTAGTTTACTCACCCCTCCTTCCCTCTGTGCTGAAGAACAATTCACCTCTTGTTATCTCTCAGCTCAAAAGCTGCTTGCTTGTGCAGCCCACAGGGATGTTTAAGAGTCATTCTAGTACATTCATAATGACTTAAAGGGAAAATAATCAGCAAATGCAAACTGTAATGTCTTCCAGTGCACCTTATCAATGGAACAGAGATTTAAGTCTCCAAAATGAAAAACAGATAGGTAGCCACAGTACTATTAGCCACAGCTTTGTAACACCTCTCTTAAAGTCTAAAAATGTCATCAGTGTTTCAATATTTATGTTATCTACGCTAATGTAAAACAACAATAAAGCTATCAAAACAGAGATCCACCTCTTGAAAACCTCCATAATGGCTAGTCTATGGTCTGGACTATATAAATCACACCACAAGAAAATATCCAGATGAATTATGTTTGCTGGGAACTGGTCTGAAATTACCCATCTTGCAAAGTAAAGCAATAATTTGCAGCACACACTGTTCTAAACTGTGCACCCACCTGGGAAAATGCATACCTCACGTTGCAAGTATAGGACAAGGGAATCAAGTAGCTGAGTCTCTGTGTAAAGTGATCGACTGTCACCATGATAGGTGAAGGGGTATTCTGAAAGTGATGTAAATTGGCTCCTTTCTATCTATTACACTTTTAAGTACTGTACAGTTGCTGATGGAACTGCAAGTCTACAACAAAGTAACAAGCTGTCTATATTATCATTTATAATACCGGCGACGCTCTACGAAAATATAAGTGTATTGTTTTAATCCTCCCCTAGTCCTGTCAGGTATACTACTAATTGTCCTGGCTTATGCTGTTGGAAAAAGGGCTCATACATTCTCATGTCAGATTGCTGAAACAGCGAGTTTTGCAATATAGGAAATCATCCGTTGTTTCCTTTCATTTATAGAAGCGTATGTAAGGCATTTCACTGTAGCTACAACAAGAAAATAGGCAAACTGTTTTAAATATGTTGGCGTAAAAACTATGCTGTGATCTGGTACCTTACTTTCAGCTGAATTGAGAAAACTTTCTCAAAAACTCTCCATGCTTCTTCAGGTATCTCTGTGTCTACCTCCGCCTTCTTGCAATCCAATACTCTGTGTATTACCGAGAGAATGAACAAAAGTACACAGAACACAGATTGTGGGTCTGCAATCTTTCCTTTATTTTGGGTTATAATTATTTCTGTGAGGTTTTGTTCTGGACTATTATATTTATCTTAGGATAATGATGCTGGGACAGACTTTAAGTGTAAACTCCAATAACAAACTTATGTAGTTAATACCTGAGATTGAATTTAAACCACAAGCAATAATCTTTATCTATATTTTAAAATAAAAATAAACATTTTGGGAAACATGGAAACCTACTTACAACACTTGATATGTATTTTCCCTCTCCCCCCTTTATTTTGCACATCCATGAAAATATAAGAAATTTCCTTGAAAATAGTTAGCACATGCAGAGTAATACTGGAAGCCCTATGACTTAAAAAAACTCATGGGACATACCAGGAAAATGCAAAACAGATGGGCTGCAAGTCTAAAGAATGTCAGGTCTCCTCATTTTTAAATGTACATGTAACAAGCCTTTCCAGTAAAAATTGTATTAATTTCTGAAGTTGAAAGTCAATCTGAAATGGAGTCAAAATGCAAGTATAAACATAAATGAAATTTACCATCACTTTAGGATCAAGTGTTTACTTACTGAAAAGAAGAAGTAAATATGATTTCCATTGCATTAGAATTTCAGGCAAGTAATGCATACAGTTCATTTACATAACTAGCAATAATTTGCCCTAAATGACAAAATCAATATTTACAGTTTAAGACACATGAATTTTATATTGTAAAAACATTAAATACCCTGGTCAACAAATTCTTTTGGGACTCTATAGGGTAGCAAGTTAGAACAAGCTTTTCTGTGTAGATCTATTTCTGAATAAAAGCTCTTATTCTAAGCACATTAAGAGTAATATCTTCCTCCTACTCCACCTATTTCTTGGTCTATGTGCAAGGACCAATTGGTGCAGATCAGGGAGGCCAGTTGCGAGACTATAAACTCATTTTACAGAGCAAATAAGAACTGAAAGCAAATGCCTGCAAAAAAATCCAAAGTTTTGATTTTGAGATACTTCAATTGGGCTGATTTTTAAGGTATTTGCATTTACAAAATTGAAAAAAAAAATCAAAACCCTTCTTGAATGTATTTATTCTAGAGAAACATAATTAAAAAAAAAATACATTAGTTCAGTTGTGATCACTGCTCCTCTACAAATTCTTCTCTGTGTCTCTCTGTGGATTTGCAAGGAGAGGCTGGGACCGTTCAGCCTGGAGAACAGAGGGCTTAGTGGAATCTTATCAAAGTGTGTAAACACCTAATGGAGCAAAAGATGAGCAAGCCAGGCTCTTTTCAGCGGTGCCCAGTGCCAGGACAAGAGGCAATGGGAACAAATCGAACTCCATAAAATCCAGTATGAATACAAGAAAAAAACTTTTTAGTGTTAGTGCAGTCAAACACAGGAACAGGTTGCTCAGAGAGGCTGTGGAGCCTCCATCTGTGGAGACATTTCAAACCTGATTGAACACAGTCCTGGGCAACTGGCTCTACCTGACGTTGCTTGAGCAGTGGCGATGGACTAGAAGATCTGGAAAGGTCCTTTCCAACCTAAACATTTCTGTGATTGCAGCATTCCAGCCATGGGAGCTATCCCATCGTGCCGCCGTCATCCCAATGAGATTGTAGCTCTGCAATTGTAAGCAGTTATCGAATTTATCCTCTAATCTTATAGCACTGCATGCTTCTGGATTATTGCTTTACTTTTGGACTACTGGTTTGAACTCATTGTAGGAAATCAGGATCGCTTTTATCTAATGAATGTTTGGTGACTACTGTAAGATGGATTTTGAATCTCACATTTCCTTCTGTAATGCATCTCTAACAATTAAAATGAAAAAAACATTCCAAGACATTTTTTTACAGCTGTGGATGTGATTTAATTACATTAGTCACACTGAAGAGATTCATATTGTCATAGTAACTAAACTAAGATTCTTTTTTCCCTCTCATACTGCTATAGTATATTATATAAATGCAATACTTCATCTTGTTCTTGGAGAGGCACTTCTCAGGATTTTTTTTTGTTGGGACATATGTTCTACAGTTTGCTGTTCAGATGTAGTTCTTCATCTCACAAATGCTGTTGCTTGAGCTTTAAGCAAATGATTATGCTGTAGAAGCAGAAGACCCTACTCATCTGTGCAGAATTAAGTACGAATGTAAAGATTCAGGTTACTGGAGCAATGAAACTCCTACTTAACTTTAATTTGGAATTCAGGCACACAGTGGCATTAATGGACTGCTTCGCCTGATTTAGGGCCTAAGTCTTTGCAGAACGGATTGGAGTTGTGAACAGATCAACAGACCACCTTCTGTGTCTTGGGGTTATTTCTTATCACCAGTTCCGTGTGGAAACACCTTTGCTACAGAACAATCCATTGATCCTGCAGTGCACTGCAACGTACTTTTTACTTGAATAATTAATCTTTGTTCATCCTTAAACTTATAAGGAGTTACTCCGAAGTAATTAATTTTGCCAAGTGTTTCTTTATATTTACTTTGTACCTTGTTCATAAATAAATATGTAAAAACTGATTATAAATCTAGCAGACCATGTCTTGGATTTTGATTGGGTAGAAAATCAGTCATTAACCCAGGAAAATCAGTAATTTTCCTGAACAGCTGCTCAAACATGCTGGGGCATTTACTATGGAAAAAGAAGTGGGGAAAAGACATTAACAGCATTGTAAAGCATTGATTAGAGTTTATTATACAAAATAATTACATTTAATCAATTATCACAGTTAACAAGTGATTTCTTGGGGATTATTATTACCTAATTGTTATTAAAGATCTGACTACAGATGGCATATGCAATTCATTGCTTATTATTACTTTTACAAGCACAGATGGCACAGTACAACCAGTAAGACTAGCAGACAGTGAACTTTTTCCTAATATAATAACAAATGAATGTGCTGAGTGAATTTTTTTAGTTTTGCTAAAGTGCTGCAAAATAGCTAATGGACTCAACTCTTCAGATCATTTTGTCTCAATAGCAATTCCTACAGATTGCATGTAGAAGCCTGTTCAAGAGATTCCCAAATTAATGTTACTGACTCAAAATATTTGCGTTATGATGCTCATTCCAACTTGCCTGAAACTACTCTTTGCATAAGAATAGTTTAACTTGAACTCTGCGAACTCTACTGGCAAAACTTCTAAGGTATCACAATATCAATAACAGTCATACAAAGAAAGAAAGAAGTTAGCTCAAGAACATTTTAAAGCTATTTATTTTAAAAATAGAGTGGTAGCTCTTTAAAAAATAGAAGAAATAAAAAAGATACTTATGTAACAGCCAAAAAAAATCCTTTTAAACTAGCAAGAAAGAATTATTTCAGCAAAAGATCAAAAGTTTGTTCGGGAACAAAAACACAGCATGCATGGAATACTTTCCTACCTTCCTTTCCATCTTTCGGTCCCGAGTGGGTGGAAGGATAAGTGTGTGATTTTACCGACTGTTTAGTTAGATTAAATGGATCCCTAAAAGCAAGACAAGTGTGCTGTGATAAGTACAGCTTAATTCTTTTGGCCAAGTCTATCCAGCAATTATGTCTTGGAGTTACATTCCCTCTCCAGTCTCCATCTCTAGTAAGCAAGCCAATCATGTCATTCACGCATGAATGGAATTATCAAAATATCTAAAAAGTGTTACACTCCTAAGACATAATTATAGTACTCCTGTGTGAGAGCTTTTATAGTCAGCAGTTGCAGAAAGCTGGAACATGTTTTCACTATTCATCTTAGGTCATATTAAAAATGTATTGTTTGCTCTCCTTAAAAATATCCTAATCACATCTCAGAAAAGGCAAACAACGCTGTGTTATTATTAGAGAAATGTTATTGGAATACTTCAGTTTTGAAATAGAATGAAAAATATATCTCATGAAGAGGACAGCAAACATTACATCATGTTAAGTATAGATAATACAAAAATAGAAAAGAAAATGCAGAACCATATACTAAAATAAAAACAAAAGATCACCTGATAAATAGGTCAAACATGGGAATAAATAACTTTCTTTTTTTTTACAGAAAACGTATATCACAATAGCTATATCCTTAGGTATGTAGCAAAAAAAGGAGTGAAAGTAACACTATTAATTTTTAAAATACTTGTATGCAAGTTCTGCCATTACACTAATTCTGCCATGCACTGATTATGTCCCTAATTTAAATCTGTAGAATGGCACCTCTAACATTTAAGCTTGTTATTAAAAGCCTCCCAAGATAACATTCTCTACTTTCAGGCCCTTCTAAGTGTGATTCAGCATGCCAAGGCATCAACAAAAACAATTCTATCCAATCTTCTGAATAAAGTTTTTAATAATGAGGTCAACATCTATTCTTATATATGGTATACTTACAAGGTCAAAAAATATTTAATTACCTTGTCTTATTGAATTACTACTCAACAGCTGAGCTGCGGTAACTGGCAAAGCGCACACCCTAGTAGAATCCATTTGGTGAGTGAAATCCATTAGCTTAAACCACTATGAAACTGTGCATAAGAAAATCACCATCAAGGAGCTGTGGTTTAACTGGTGGTTTGATCTAATGTGTTTCACTTATCACAGCTTGGCAGAGAAGCAGTTGCTTGTTTAGCCACAGTAACATGATTGCTTCCATTCTACAGCCATTTCCTTACACATTTTCCATTAACTTCAACAAAGATGAGCCTGGTTCTACCTGTCTTATGTTAAAAGGGTGCTATTCAGAGCAGGCATGGCAGAAAAACACCCACATGTAATTTCTTTCCCCATCAGCTTACTTAATTGAGAGTAAAATAATGTTGCTTTTAAGGTTCTGAAGAATACAGGAAATAATAGACTGTTAGGTGAGTTGAAAATGGCAGACGTGTCAGGTTCAGAGGGTAATAATCAATGGTTTCGTGTTTGGTTGTTGGTCAGCAACTAGCAGAGTACCTCAGAGGCTTTACAATAAGGGGCGCTTATTGTTTAGCTTATTCATCAAAGAACTGGAAGATTTTGGAGAGAACCCGCAGCAAATTCAAATTAGAGGATTACCGTAACAAAGAGTAGGCCCTGATAAACTGGAGGACTGGACCAGCAAAAACCTTATGAGATTCAACAAGGAGAAGCCTCAAGTTTTGCTCTGTGCAGTGTTACAGCCTGGCAGCCAGGGGACAGAGGAGCAGTCATGCTGAAAGGGAACCCCAACTGAGTGTGAACCAACAGTTCACTCTCGTCACGAGTAAGGCAAATTGTGTGCCGAGCTGGTGCACGATCAAGGAACATTGATCTGCTCTGTGGATCTTGTACTCTTGTACTCTGCTTGCTGCTGGTGAGGTTGCATCTGGAATATTTTGTCTAATTTGGGGCCTTCCTATTGAGGTGAGGTGAAACTGAAGCGGGTCTAACTGAAGGCTGGCAAGCAGGACACAATGTAGGCAAGGATGAGGGAGCTTGGCTTCTTTAACCTGGCTAAAATGAACTAAACATGACCAAAAGGAACTAATTGCAAATAAGTGAAGGGTAGCTACAAAGACAAGAGATGAGCTACTCTGTAGTATCAGATGATGCAAAAAGGGCAACAGCCACAAGGAATAATGTGGGAGGTTCAGACTGAACATTTGTAAAGACGTTTTCACCAACAGAGTATTACAGCACAGAAGCAGGTTACCCAAACAGTTTGTGCAATACCCATTATTAGAGAGTTTCCTAACTTGGCTGAACAAAGCTGTGGCTGACCAGACACAGTGGCAATCCACTTTGACTGTGACTTTGAAGTAGAGTCTCCATCAGTCCTTTCTACCCAGCATTTCCACGGTACTAGAATGCTATGGCTTTATGATGTGCCCAGAATAGGAACTGTGTACAATTCAGGTAAATATTTTGGAGATCAGTATCAGTAACAGTATCAGTATCAGCAACACAACCATCTTCAATGCACAAAACTCACGGGAGCCAAATGTCCAACACCAACTGGTGGAAGCACAACCAGAAGGGATTGGAATGGATCATATATTCTATGGTCATGGTTCAAATATAAGAATGCCCCCTTCAAAAGTAGCCTTTTAAGCATTAAGTATCAAAGTTTTCAAAGTGGAAAAAAAAAAATTAAAAAAAAATCCCCAAAGTCTTCTGAAGTTTTTTTGTTTTGTGTTTTGTTGGTTTTTTGTTTGTTTGTTTGTTTGTTTGTTCTTTTTTTAATTCTGTCCAGCACTAAGCTTCCTTTGATGAAAAAAACAGAAGAGCAAACCCTTCATTAGATTTTCTGTTGTCTAAAGATATTCACTTTCTTCTCTTTACAGTATGGATTTATTAGAATAGGAAAAACTAATTCCTGGAATTTCCAAGAAGTTGATATAATTTTACACAAAATACTTAAAAATCTCTGTTACTTATAAAGAGGATGTGACTGTAGATGGATGTTTAAATGTCTTCTTGTTTCTGGCCTGTAATTGTCTGATTACAATATGCTTTTCCTCCCTAGTTCCTGTTTTCTAGGTTTAAATAAGTTGTGTATTGTAGAGGAAATAATTCTGAGGTTTTATCATAGACTCATAGGATGATTTGGATTGGAAGGAACCTTTAAAGATCATCTGGTTTAACTCAGATTATCTAGTCCAGATCTCATGTCTCTTTTAATATCTTTTGTGAAGTGTTTTGGTTTTGACTTTTTTTAGTCTTTACCATTTAATCACTTCCCCACTTGGAGATTGCTCTGTCTGCTCTTCTCTGCACATCGCTCAGAGAAGTGATGCACTCATCGAAGCACCGAAACCTGGATATAATCACTGAGAATGATCACTGTTATTATACCAGCCTGTGGGAAGCATTGATGCAGGAGGGAGAAAGTGGATCCTCATGCTTTCCTTCAACATGCTCCCCTTGGTGTGTCGTGTTACATTATTCTCCGCTGCTGATGTAGAGAGGATTTATTGTACAGCTGCCATGGATCTCTGTGGCATGGATCACTTTCTTGTCTCTCTTTTTCACTAACCAGTTCAATGTCAGCTACAGTTGTCCATCCCCTAGCCTCCCTATATCCTTCAACCCAGGCTATTTGAAGCCTGCATACAAACGTATGGTGCAACGTTTTCCTGAAACCGTCAGCCATCTGGACAATAGATTGCAACCAATACACTTCTATAGAAGTTCAGATAGAGCTGCCCTCAGTCAAAACATCTGTCATAGACAGTAACCGCTGAGTTAAAATTAGAGCCAAAACTTCATTGCCTTGATCTGGCAGTGAATACTTCATTGGTCCTTCTGAGGAAAGTATTTTTATCTTTGGTGAGATCCTGCAAAATATCTTTTTATTGTTACAGATGTTGTGGCTCAGGGACAAAACTAACCTTCATGAAAGTGATAAAGAAAATGTTGGCTTTTCAAAAAAATGTTTGAAATTGTGAAGGATTTGAGACAAATCGGTGTTTACTGGAAACCCAGCACTCCTTATCAGAGCTAAGATGTAAAGATTTCAGTATTCAGATGTGATTAGAAAGTAAGTCCACCTTTTCCTATGGTTCAAGTACTTCTGAAGTGTATGCTCTCTCCCTGTGCAATAGAAGCTTTCAGCACTTCAGAAACAAGTGGCCAGAATCTGCCTGTAACATTTTGGGTCTCAAAACCTGGTATAGATTTATAACCATTAAAATAATAATAATAATAATAAAAAAATGCCACAAAACAAAAAAAAAACCCAAACCAAAACAAAAAAACCCCACACATATGAAGTAAAGCAAACACAAAAGATCCCTTTGAAATACTTTTTTCAAGAGCAAAAGTAATGACCTGGATTCCTAGCACATGCACATGTTTAACAAGAAACAAAAGAAGGTGCATGTGTATAGCTCCACAGGCAAGCATGGCAAGCAGTTTTATGTGACTGTTTGCTCAGGGTTTGTTTTCTTTTCAGCTGTGCTTTTTCTCCTTTTGTATTATTTTTTTAAAAAAGTATGAGTTGTTACCATGCATGTTGGGCTTGGAGCTGCCAGAGTAAGTATTAGCAAAACTACTTGACACATGAGAGAGTATTTGTGCACTCTTCTAATCTGAGAACAGAAACAACACCATATGACTTGTCTGACCAGTCACAACTAATCAAGACAATTAGAAAAACAAATATCAGACATTGCATAAATACAGCAAACTGTTCACAAGCAGTCTCAGCATTACTGTTACATAACAAACACTTATGATCTGCTCATAGATTGATCATAATAAACACTAGGAAGAAGGAGACTTAGAATGATGAGAAACATCACTACTTACTTTCTGGTTTCTTTCATTTTGAGCATGAACACTTAAAGGAAAACTGCCTCCTTCTTGAAGTCTTCTCCTTTAGCAAAATAACAATTCTAAAATATGCTTCATACTAAACTTTCCATTTCATTTTGCTCAAATCCAGTGTTTCTTGCATTGAAGATCACCTAGCTATAACTCTAGTCCTTAGTTTCCTCAAGTTCTGTTTTTATCTGTATAACTGTGTATACACAGTACGTGTGAGTCAGTATACCTGTCTTGGTGTGATGACCAAAATTATAGCAGAGCCGCAGCTTTGCTACAGTCAACACAGGGAATTCCCTTTTGGAAAAAAGTGGATTGTCTTAAGTACTCTAAAATCCACATGAGTCTTCCTCCTGAAAGGTGGGGGATAGAAAACCAAAGATGAGAACATGGGAAAAAGAGCAACAAGGTAGGGAAACAGAAATTTTTTAATGCATTGCAGATTTTCTTCTCTTTTCTTGGCTTTGCTTTGATTTTCTGTGTGGAGATTACAGTGCTATACTGGTTGTTCCTAAAATGGTCTTACTTGTTGAATATTTACCTTATGCTTGGCATCAGTTGCTCCGTTGGGGAAATCTATTAGAAAATGGTATTCAGACACGTATTTTTCTACTAAAGGAAGCCTAAACATAACTCTTCTGAAACAGATATTCACTTCAGAATAAAACTGTCTTTTTCTCGAGGTCTCCTCCCTTTTGAATGAGACATATCACTTGTGTCTTGGGAACTGAGGACCACACGTGAAATAAGGTAGATTACTCGCCTGTGTTAATGTAGAAGCTGAAGAACAATTTACTGTTCTCAGCAAATTTACATATATGAAAGGAGCAAGGGCAGATACTTGGAAGGTCTGGGGACGGTCTGGGACGAGCTCACTGTTCAGTAAAGGGAGGCACTTGTTATTTCCACCTTTCCTCAAGGTCTATGTGAAGTATTTTTCTAGTGCTCCTGACCATCTTCCAAGACAGGGAGAAAATACCAAGGCAAGAAGTCAAGTGGCTGTTGCTTTTTACACATACAAGAGAGGCATAATTGCTGATTCAGAGCTGTTTGCAGTCCAGGGAGCTGTCAGTAGCCCATTATCGTTAAACACAATTAATATGACTTGTCAGTAACAGGATGCTGAATTTCCCCTTCAGCAGCATGTCTCTCAGATTCTACTTCTTTATACTCTCAAAACCAGTTGAACAAGTTGCAATTTCCTATTTTTCAGGAGAAGACGATTGCACCTTTTCAGCAGCAAGTAACTCAGGTCTCAGAGTGTCTCCAACAGATGAAGGAATCTGACAACCAACTCATGAGGACTGAAAAGTCAGCAGAGAGGAACCAGTGTGAAACAGCTTGCCTGCCAGCACCTCTGTCCATCACCTCATGTCTGTGAGGACAGAAACCTAGACACCTAAGTTTTCAACATGGAACTCAGCTAAGTGTTTGGCATTTACAAGGCTGCTACAAATGTCACCACCTTGACTAACTTTCCCAGTGTGGTCACTTGGGATTTAAAACCTAGATATCCCTGTATATGGGTTTTCTCATGTGCCTAGTTCAATAGACAAGCTCAGATTGTGCCTAACAACTCTAACACAGCTAATAAAAAACAGGTGCTTTGATTTGAAAGCAAGAGCGTTCATTGCCCACATTTTTAATAAAACACTGATTAGAGCACTTACCGATAGAAAACTTTGGACAGAAAAAAAATAATACCTGTGCTTCCTGTTTACAATAATCACCAAGCTATGGAGCATTGACCACATGCAGCCAAAACCATAAAGGTCATGAGGTGATCTGGTAGAAACCAGGAAGCCTTTGTAACCTTCAGTTAGGCATGAAGCTTAAGGCCGGCTATTATATTCACACTCACATATCTGGATTTACTAATTGATATAACTTAAAAAAGCCCATAAATGTAGACAAGTTTATCTTGAAAATTGCTATGCTACCTGCTTTCTTCTTAAAATTTCTTCTTGTGACTTATCTAAAATATTTAAACTCTAACAATTTTAACTAAGTCAGTACAAAATATATTGGGGTTAGCTTAAATGAGTTCTGTAAAGCAAAATATTTTTTACTCACACATCTGATATTGAAGCATGATATTCTAAAAAAAAAGGATCAAACCCCCATTTAAAAGTAAGGAAAACATTTACTTTGAGATAACTATTTAAGCTTTCTTAAACTTGTTTCTAGTGTGAATCAGTATACAAACAACAATCCATCTTTTTCTGAGTTTTGTATATTGAGAGAGCTGGTTCAAGATATTTGCAGTTTCACTTGACTCTGGTGTTAGGGGGATATTTTCTGAACAATTCACATACATAGAAAAAGTTTAAGCTTATGATCACACTGACTGCAAATTGTATTCCCGCTGACATTTTCACTCACCCCTTGATTTTGCACAAGCAGAATGGGTTTCAACTTGATAAACCATTTTGTTGGTAGTATGTTTGGTGAAGATATCAAAGAGTGAATTGAAATAACCTTATTCTTCCTGTGTGACCTGGGTCTGCAACAGAAAAGAGCAGAAAAAGCATGGTCAATATTAATATTGTACTCCCAATGACCTGGGGTAAACATAGTGAGAAGATCAGGCGTACAAGGAGGTGCTATTCTTGTGTGCTCGCTGTTCAGAGCAGAACCACACTTCAGCAGCTTTAAAGAAAGCATTCACAACATCTTTGAAATGCAAGCCTGAATCACAGAACATACTGTGCATTGAAAGACATCCATCTAAAGAACAATGAGTAGGCATTCTATTTTTGAAAAATATGAGCAAATAAATGGCACTATAATACATTTATTTGTAATGTGTAACAACTAGTTCTAGGGATAATTGCTGAGTGCCTGTTTACAAAAAAATCAGTTTCCTGAATACATTTTGAAACGGGCTATTAACGTCACTACGTATGTGTCACCTATAGAAAGTTCTTGATTGCGACTATGTTCACTTATCATCTTCAGAAAACAAGTAAAAAACAAATAGAACTATCATTTATCCATTTAAATTCAAATGTAAAAATATTTGCTGACTGTTCCTGCGGTGAATTTAGTCTGTTATTTCAGATAACTTAGTTGTGTACACAAAAGTAACTTGGATAAAGAAGAGCAGGTGTTACACAAAACACCAGGAAAGAGAAGCTTCCAATGCCGACCAACTTCTTCATCACTAATACACATTTCTGCAGCAGTAATTGGTTTTCCTTCACAAACCAGGCAGTTTTGCGCTTCATGATGAAAGAAGTCATTATTATCACTGAAAGCCAACATGCATTTCAAAACTCCACCTAAACTTACAAAACCACAAAGGTATAGCTTTTAACATTAATAAGCTTCTTCCCTGTATTACAATGCAGACAGTGCTGTAAGCCAAAGACTGGGATCTCTAAAAGCCAGAGATCAGTGAAAGCATGTAAATCCTCACAGGAGTGCCCAGGACCAATTTACCTGGCAAAACTGGGGAGTGTGTATTTAGGCTTCAGAATAGAAAAAAGACTTTGAACCCCAATTTTGTGCAAGAACAAGAGATGTTACTCGCACCTTGGTCAAATAGGCATTTGATAAAGTAGGATGCTGGCAAGAAAGCAAGGAAGAAAGACAATTCCCTTTTTCTCTCAATCTCCTTTTCCTCTCTCATTTCCGTTTCTTCTTTTTTGTCTTTCTGCGTGATGGGTGTGTTCAGCTCTTGCCATTCCCTTCGTACCTTTCTTGTTCAGTAATCCACATTCCTAACCATATAGATAGCGTTGACATTTATGTGGGCCTAATCGCCATTGACTGCAAGACAATGCCCAGAAAGCTTATAACAGCATTCTGAAGTTTCGATCTAATTAAGCTCAAACCGAACATTTTGGAAACACCTGCCTAGCTGCCACTATAACTACAGATGAGTCTAATTTGGTGGGCACCCAGCTGTGGACCTGACACCTCCCTACAGGTTAACAGCGCTGCGTTTTCCTATAGCCAGGAATGTCTAGTTTATACCTGGAGTTAGGTGTACCGCTTCCTTTGTCCATGCTGGTCTGAGCCCTCTTCCTCTTTCAACCATCATAAAGTCTCTTCACGTCCTGGCAGCGGGCAGGCTACTACACTCTCTATCAGCCAGACAGGAGCTCCTCTCTATGGATGGTTCATAAGGAGCTGCCTACACTTTTTTTCTGCTCCTGAGCAAAGATATTGCCCTGTAACTGTCTAAATACAGTAAAACTGGCTTACTATATGCATACAAGTTGCTGTACTGTTATCTCTTAATCTTTTTTTTTTTTCCCCTCTTTAGGATAATTATATGCCTTTATCTTGATATTCTCACTGAGTATATTCTAACTACTTGTTTGTGCCAATAGCCCAATATATATTTAACTTAATTTGTTTGTTTGAACTGTAGGAAGCCTAAGGCAGTATTAATATCCTGCATGCATTAACACCTAGAACACGACTCTGTGGGAAAAAAATAATTCTTTAGTTAGGTTAGGTCTTAGTTGGGATACCAGCACTCCACGAAAAAGAACATCTTTTTACTTTGAATAGTTTTGAAGGCCTTTTTTCTTTTCCGTTCTAGAATGGAATAATAAAAATGGAAATTGTTATAGAGTCATTCACTGAAAATTACTGAAGTAATAACATGGAGATGAATTCAAGCTCCATAGTGGGATAAACAAACAAAATCCCCAGGAAGCTAAACTTGACAAACACCAGTAACTTTATAGCACTTATTATTAATATTAAAGCTTTCTCAATGTGTTATTACCTGAGCTATGTGATTCACAGTTTAATTAGACAGGGAAAATGTGCAGAACAGCAAATCAAATTGTCTCTCCCATGAAATCTTTGAAATTTCAAAATATTTTCCATTCCACACCGGGATAAAAGCTATGACCTTTTGACAATTCTCATTTAGGAAACAACATACCACCTTAGAGAGCACTCACACTGAGATGAAGGCACAAATCACTTCCCTTATTTAGGCTGACTTATCAACTTTCAACTTAAAGACCCACAAAATTGCTCTAGGCATCAGGCTTTGCAAAACTCCTGTGTGGGCAGGCAGTAGACGTGCTCTTTTCTTTCTATTGCCATCCCTAGTTTGGACTTTCTCATTAGAATGTTTGTAAACACATATCTATGTATTAAAATTTTGACCAGCTGTAAGGACAAAACTTTGTAAGAGGTTTCTTTAGGCGTTGTGATCTGCTCTTTTGCTGGGCTGTGTGAGGCGATGTTTGCTTTGGGGTGTTTTTGCCAGTGGCTGTTGTACATAGCATTCTTTTTGCAGCAATATTGGGGCTTTTTTTCTTGCATTCGTCTTTCTTACACAGTCATCTTGAAAGTTTTCTAGCTCAGGCTCTTGTGTATAAACATTTAGATTCAAAAAGCCAAAAGAAGAAATGATTTCTAAAGAGTAATGATAAGGAGCGTCAGTTCCCTACTGGAAAATGGATTCATCTCCAAGAGAATAAATTTGTTCAATTATATGCAATTCTGAAAGAGATTACATGAGGTAGATGTTGTGCATCTGAACTACTGTGTAGTTACGGTTTTCCAAAATCTTTATTCCAATCTTAGTGCAAGCACTTTAAACAATAACAGAAATAAACCTCCGTTACTCTCATGCCATGCAAATCCATTTGGGATTCACAACAATGAGGAAAAGACATATGAGACCTATTTTACTCTAGTGCCTGTTTCTTTCCCACTGTTTTACGACATTAAAATGAGTGTTAACACTGCAGGTGTGCATGCAACATGCAGCCACTAAAAAGACAAAAAAGGATGTTGGTTACCAAATGCAGGGTCTGATCCAGTGCCCCAGGGAATCCTTGGGAAATCAGCGGGTGTAATGCTGGATGCTGAAACAACCTTCCAAGTCTTTTAAGCTCAGAACTGGTAAAGGTAAAATGTTAGTGAGGCATTTCGGTTTGTGATTTAAACCTGAATAAACAGAGAACTGTGAATAAACTGTGACTTCTCAACTTGGTGCAATACCTCTTTCCACCACTCTACCTAGACCTAATTTTTTTCCTCCTGTGAAAACCCATTGCTTTCCCACCACCCTGCTTTTATGTTTATTAATACCATATTTATAATATTTTGATATTCTGTGATGTCTGGGGATAGATTTTTACTAAAGCAAATGTCCAGACATAGCTGCGCAATGTGTTTAAAAATTCAGCATGACATCTATTAATGGAACAGTAGTTAGGCAAATAAATTTTCCATGAACCGAAATTAGAAAATTATAGCTCAGAGTATTCACCCACCAAAACAGGCCATAAGGAGAAAAGAGTTATAGATTATTGTCTTACTTTTATTTAATATTTTAATCAAGCTGGCTTGAGTCCTACAATTAAACAAACAGCTCTCTCCCAAGGGATTTCTCAGAATGAACAAAGTGCTAATATTACAACAATATCTCATAACGCCAGGTTTCAGGGCAATGAAATGGCCACAGCCTTTGCTTTCAGAAAAAAAGGAAGGTAGGGAAAGGCACGGAAAGGCAGGCAAGAGAAGAGAAGAGCAGAGAAGGGCAGGGCAGGGCACAGAAGGGCAGGGAAGGGAAAAAGGTCTTGGTTTCATAGTAGAAAAACATTTCTACCTTTGGATATAAACTGGTAATAGTGAGAGGTCAAGTCAATAAGGAAACTTCATTTTGAACTGCCGCTTTAAAATGGTTTGAGTTCCTATTACTTTCCACACAAATAAGTAATTTTGGGGTCATTTAAATTCTTAAAATCCTTCAAAACCACTATTTTCCCTTTGTTGAGTGTCTATGAAAGTTCTCTGGGACACTTATTGAGGACAGCATATTATTGCAGCACAGAATTTTTTTGTGCACTAGGGGTTGGTTTGCAGTGACTTCATGCAAACTCTCAGCTGCTTTTTTTTTTAAATATAAAATAGAACTGACACTTTGCTGACTGCTTTTCAGGTTACAGTTAACATCTGAACTGGGCCAAAACGCAACAGTTTTCTGGATGGAAGATGTCATGTGATTGAGAGTATGTATGTGTTATATTGGACAACACTACAGTAACCTTGTCTTCGGTGTAGATTGATTATAAGGAGGGGAGTAGTAGTTATAAGCTACACCTTCTCCAGGTAGAGTGATGGTTCCTAAATAACTCATATGCGAAATGTCCCACAAACCTGGTACATTAGTGATCTGATTTAGTCAAATCCATTTAACTGATAGAAAACATTTATTACAATGGCAGGTTTTCTACAGATGCGTCACATTCTTACAAGCTGGATTCTGGATAATTTTTCTTTCCTTATTCATAAGTCTTCACGGTATTGTTCATTTCAGAGTTTGGTTGAGCAAGGTTCTTTGGTTTTTGTTGTTTTTCTTTTTTTCATGATTTATTTTGTGGTGGTTTAATCTGTCTTTATATCACCTTTAGATTAACTGCACAGTATTCTGGAAGATATCTCATTTATGTACACAGTAAAAGCATGCTTATTTTTCCATACTCACCTATATTTGAAATTTCTTTTGTTAGGATGTTAATGAATTGCAGGAACATGATTTAAACAAGAATCTTCAGGAGAATATATTGACACTTCTGGAAAAGAACTCTTGAGTTTGGGAATTTAGCACTTCTAGCTGTGTGTCTTTTTAAAAGCCACACCAAAAAAAAATGCATGCAAAGGGAAGTAAAACACAGATAACCTGCAAAAGATGTCACCTGTGGCAATCTTGCATTCTCCAATTGCTACACAGCAGCAGTGAAGCAGGCGAGTACTGCTTCCTGTTGTACGTCTCACTTATCACAGCATATATTTGTATTAATTGCAGGCACTGAACAAAAGTCTCTCCCTGTGTCTCCTGTTTCAGTCTTTTTGGTTTGTTGCGGTTTTCCAAGAAAGGAAGAAACACCTGGGGAGAACTGGTGAAGAGAAAACCTGAGGAGTCTAGAGAGAAATGTCATATTTTCCTGCGTTTATGCAAACAAGCTCATAAAGTATCTGACAGTGGAAAGTCAGAGTAGTTTGCCACATACAAAGTTGCCCGTCTGCAACTTCTGCTGATGTGGTAACTTCTGCTGACGTGGTTAAAATAGCAAATAAACAAACCCAAAGTCATTCTTATGAAAATAAAAACTGCTTTATCATCTGTCAGGATGACCTTTATCGTTAGGAATCACAAGAACTGAGAAAAAAACCCCAACAGGATAAAATATCTATTGTGTTATCAAAGTAGGGTGTCTACTGGTCTTGTTTGCCCAAAACAATCCCTTTGCTTTATGTGATTCAAGCAGTTGCCTGCAAAGTCAGACTTAGTAATCAGAATAAAACAGAATTGCAGATTTCTGAAAATAGCAGGAACATTAAGGCAAGATAATAATAATAACATTAATGGAAGTATTCAAGACTGGTGTGAAATTCATCACATGGATGAATTCAGAATGATCCCTCGGTATCAAAAGCACACGCATGCTGGAAATGCTCTCGGACACTTGTTTCTGTCATCTACATTCATTTTATCTCTGAATGAATTGCTACCAGCTTTAACAATTGTACTGGGTCTGGCTGGGATGGAGTTAACTTTCTTCACAGTAGCCCCTATGCTGCTGTGCTTTGCATTTGGGGCTAAAACAGTGTTAGTAACACCCCAATGTTCTGGCTATTGCTGAACAGCATTTGCACAGCATCAATGTTTCCTCTCATCTCCTAGACCCCTAAAAGCAAGTAGGCTGGGGAGTGGGCAAGATGCTGAGAGGGGACACCACTTAGACAGTAGACCCGAACTGACCAAAGGGTATTCCATACCATGCAATGTCATAGTCAGGAAGAAAACCTCAGGGCAAGGAGGAAGAAGGGGGGACGTTCATGGTGATAGTGTTTTTATTCCCGAGCGTTATGTGTGCTGAGGTCCTGCCTGCCAGGAAGCGTCCAGACATCTGCCTGCTGATGGTATGGAGTGAATGAATTCCTTATTTTGCTTGGCTTATGTGTACAGCTTTTGCTTTCCCTATTAAACTGTTATTGTCTGGATCCACGAGTCTTCTCGCCTTCCCTCTTTTTGCTCCCTGTCCTGTGGGAGAGGGGAGTGGGCAAGCAGCTGGGTGGGTGTTTGGCTGTTGGCTGGAGTCAACCCACCACAACACTATTTCCAACTCTTTATACAGAGTCTGAAGGAACAGCTGTACAGAACAAACATTTGAATCGCCCTCTGCTTTAGCTGCAAAATGAGTGTCCTTTAAGATGTATTTTGACCTGAGAAAAATAAAAAGTATGAATTTTCTTAAGTCACATTTCTATGGCATTTTATAGTATGAAAAGACAAGAGGCGTACTTTAACCTCTCTTTTCTAAAACACATTTCATTAAAAATATATTTGGTTATATTGGTCTTATCAAAACTGGTTTTTGCAGCTGATCCAAAAGCGAGGCAGGGTTTATGACTACTGTATCTGTGGCATATCAAAGCTGGCTTTAAAGTTGTCAGTGTGCATACACAGTTGCAGTCCAAATCAGGAGTAGGTGAGGGCAGGCTAACCTCCCATCTGGTTCACTGATAACCCTGGGTTCATGGACAGAGTTGGCATCCTGACCTGAAGTTCTCATCAGCATAATTTGGCTGTTCCTGTACCTCAGATACTTAGTTTAAAACTGGTTTTGGAACACCTATGCATAGGCATTCCCTATTGAGCACCAAGTATACCAGTGATACAGTAAGAATTAAAAAATGATAACAACATTGACTCAAGGTAGACATGCTCAAAGTGTTTCTCACCAGAACAAAACGGTGTAGTTAGATTCCAAAAGAGATAATGGAATTTTCCGTTTGTTCTACAAGGTAATGGCATATTGACTGGCTTAGTGTTAACGATATGTATACTCGTAGTTAATCATTGACTACCGAGATGCAACACAAAAAGTGGAAGCCGTCACATAAGCTAGAGTGAATTTTGCTGTATAATGATGCACAGTCAGAAAGGCCTTTCCTTGTAGAAGATGGTACAAAAGGTTTGGAGAGGCCCTGAACTTGAGCTCAATCAGAGCTCAGCACCCTTGAGTCCTTTCATCATCAACCACTGGTTGTTTCTGTGTTGCCAAAGAATCTCATTATTTACTGTCATGTACCTGTTTTCTTTGTGTGAGTGAATTATACTGTCAGGAGAGGGGAATTAGACGTGCAAATTAACCTTTTCAGATGTAGGTGTGGGGATTCTTTTTCTCAGATTCCAAACCTCATAGCTAAATTTTGTTTCTTGAGCAAAAAGCAGATGTGATTGCCTCTTCATAACCTTTTCATAAGGCTCTTTGGCTCTGATAATCAAATCCATACTTAACTAACCTAACAGTTTGCCTGGGATTCCTCAGTCTGCCCAAAAAATGTCAAATAGCATTGAGTGATGAGGGGCTCTGAGATGTATCATTCCCCTTCTGAACCTGATGGCAATACCAAGAGAACAGACTCTTCATTTGTTGTTATTTGCTAAGTAATGGGATCCATGGGGCTCTGAAAAATAAAGTTAATTTTGCCTTCTATAGGTAAAAAGGGACCCATAAGTCTGTTTTTATAGGTTATTATGCTGATCCAGAACCCTGAGATCATTTAGAAAGCACAGATTGTTCTTTACCTTTCAACACAGGTATCTGAACTGGTTTTTATGTGTATGTTTATTTGAATTGTATTTCATCTGGCACAGTAACCGCTATTCATTTGGAGGTTCTTTTCATCTTTTGTGAACCAAATGGACATTTAGTACTAGTATCAAAGATAAGATCAGATACACAGTTGACATAAATCACCCTAACTCTACTGAGCTGCTCGATTACTTCTGTCAAAGTTCAGATCTTAAACTTGTTGCCTGCTTCCTTCTGCACAATGTTAATATATACATAAAATAGCATATTTCCTACTGCTGTTCCATAGAGGATCATATAACTAACCACAATCCACCCTGAAGTAACCATGCCGTGGAGGCTTCTTCACCATGGCATGTAGTCTTCAGTTATTGGTATCTAGGTATTAGCATGGCACAAAGATTTTTGGCTGATGGTCTCTGCTGTATGATCAACAAGGAATAGTTTAGATAAGCCTATTAACTTCGATACATCTAACTAGGAGTTGCTGTTAACTTGCCCATAAGCTTATGGAAGTAGAGTTGGAGTCACTGCAAAAAAGGATCCATTTTCATGGGTAAATGGAAGCTTATGGTCAGTTTCTGCTAGCTACTTTGGGGAAAAGTATATAATTTTTTTTTCCATACAGGATGGTTTCATTTAGGTCAGTGTTAACTCATAGGAGTGCCAATGTCTAGCTTTGGCACATGAACAGATGTGTGCATACAGTGCCATGGGCAAAAGCAGAACTTCAATTTGTCCTGCAAATTCTCTCAGTCCATGTCCAGGGTAGAACAAAGACTCCTCAAAGAGACTCTTTCTCCCAGCTGCTTCCAAATTGGGTAAAGCAGCCATAAACACTTTCATTATAATTCGTTTTCAGTTAATAAGGTTTTGCTTCCTCCAAATTGTTCAGAGTATCCCAAGCAAAACATAATAGATAAGCAGATTTTTATTTTAGTTCAGTGTTTGCAATACGAAACAAAGGCTTCATATCCAATTGATCTATCTTTCCTATAAATGACACTTGTAAGGTTCACATTCCTATCTTGTTTGTGCAACTCACAAGCACACTGTAATGACAGCTTCAGGATCTTCAAAAGTTGCCAGCGAAGAGCATGTAGAGATGTGTCTAAACTGGACAAAAATTCAGAGGTAACTGATAGTTGTAAGTAGTTATTATGAATGCTATAGCTGCAACACCAGAGCATACTGGGCCTGAATATGTACCCTTCTTTTTTGTAGCTTCTGATGAACCTTGCGCTGTTCTGACTGGAACATTTCTATCGTGAGTAGCTATTTTAAATGTAACTCCAAGTGCTTATGCTATGTTTCATTGACAGCAGTGGCTGTACCACAAATATGCATTAATCTTGATTCAATGATTCCGCAGTGACCCATTCATACCACTGAGGAGACAAATGAGCAGCTCATCACAAGTATATCTCCTCTTCTGAAGGGGATGCTTCTATGACAGAAAGTCACTTCTAGCAGAGTGAAAATACGTGATAGAAATAGATCATCTTCATTCCAGCTCCTACCCACAGTGGTCCTAGCTGATTTGTATTAGAGGTTTGGTCTTCTTAAGGAGAACTGTAGGAGTCTGTAAAATGTACTGCTCACGTTGCCTTCTCTTTCCAGCCATTTGGAGTCACAGAACTGAAAGGGGCTCATCTTAGGTCCAAGTATAATCTGCTTGACTGTGTGGCTAATGCGGTGTCTGCGCTCGGTAGAGAGCTCCTTCCTAGCCCATGTCTAGCTACGTTCATGCTGGCTGGAGTTCTGGCTTACTGCTTTTCCATATTTTTTGGTCCAGCTTGCTGAGCTGTGTACAAGGCCTAGCAACAGCAACTAATGTAAAAGCTTATCTTCTGCCCAGACATATTCAAAACTGGGTAAGCAGAATGATAGATCTATGCTCTTTACTAATGACAGCTGACTTGCTCTGAGTGTGCATTGTTACTTTGTGGGCAAAAATATTGTCCACAGGCTTTCAACAGCAACAACAGATGGTCCTAAGGGCAGTGGCCACTTGAGGGTGTTTGCAACAGATAATTGTATGTTGAATAAGGCACAAGTATTTGCTGCTTTCATTTAATTGCTCGTGCCCCTTTTTTATACACCTCCAAAACATGGCAGTGTGTCAAAACAGGCACAAGTTCTTGGGTTTTTGTGTGAAGAGTGCTTTGCTGCTTGAATGTTTCTTTTATCTTTTTTTTTTTCTTCATCAGGCCAGCTTGGGAGAGACCACCATTTCAGTCTATTCTGTTCTGCCCTCGGGAGCGTTCTGAGCTCTCTTTTGCTCTTGGCAGACGGGAGACTGTAGAAGTGGGGTAGTATTTATGAACAAGACTATGTTTTTCTCCCTCCATTTATGTTTGTGCCTGTGACTTAGCAGATTTAAGCATGTTTCCTATGAACCCGAAGCAAAATTTTTGATACCTCAAACTGCGCTTTTCGGGCTCAGTTACACGTATTTATTTGACATGTCTGTTACTGTTAGCACTAGGACTCTACACAATTCTTTCACAAGACTGTCACCTCTGTGTGATCTGCGTAAGTCCTGTCAGGAATGCCGACCTTGTGCTGCCCTCATGCACGTGGTCATGGTGTCTGGCCAGGTCCATGGTGACCCTTTACCTTCACATGAAGAAAAATAGAGTGATAACAGAATCCGTGACATTTTCATCCTGCTTACAAATGGCCTCAAATAAAAAGATTAATTTCTTTAAGTAGGACAATATTTTTCCTAAGATGGAGCAAGACTTTTTTGCATACTGAGGCCAGGAAACTGCATGGGGAGTTTCATGGCAAAATTCCTTGAGCAGCATTGCTTTCGGATTCCTTCCTAATTATCGTGATGTCAGGAATGGCAAATCAAAAGTCACTTTACACAGTCCTGGAAGTGATGTTTTATCCCTGTCTTTCTCTGAGAAATTACAATGAACTGGTCATGGATCTATTCCTGTCTTTGCATGTTGTTTAAATATGTTGAATACCTGACTCACATTTACTGAGTGGTCCAATCACTGTAAATTAAAGTAGACCAGAAACAAATGAACTAACACATTGATCTAGAAAACAAAACCACAAGTCAAAATGAACATCCCAAACAGTATCCTTGACAACTGGCAGAATATTCAGAGGTTTAATTCAGCCTCCTGATACCTGCCTGTAGTAGGCACCAGGAATGCAGTACCCTCTCCTTTTATGGACTCTCCTCCAGCACCAAATATGCTTATCTGCTTCAGACAAAACCATTTTTGAGCATCTTGTCAGCCCATTAATGCTTAAGGCAGTCTGCATGGGACTGTAATATGAGGTTTCTGAAAACCGTCTGCAAATGATTTCATGAAAAATTTAGCCCAAAGTGTCAAAATGGTTAATTACTTTGTAGATAGCAACCTCAGAGAAAACTCGCATCTGAACCTAAAAGTCTTCTTTGTATTTTCATTTTTTTTTTATAACAATAATATTAGTGGGGAAAAAAGCTTTCACTATATTCTTTCCATACATTTCTACAATTTATGAAAAAAGACACAGTGCCCTTGGGGTTATTCAGTTGAATGAGTGGAGGCTATTCTGAATAGCGTGCCTGCACTACTGTAGAAATGCCTAAGGAAGCTTTAAAACAGCTTGCTCAGGTAGTAGAATGGATCTAGCATAGGCTTACAGACACCTTGTCTCCCAGGATGAGTTCAGATTCATCAGGGCAATGGTTTGGCATCGGTCTACCTGCACTACAGTTCCCAGTGCTTCAGGTCCCCAGAGTCTTCCCCAGGGATGGCTGCCACATGGCATGACCCTGTGGCCCCATACCAGCGTCATATGGCTGTGGATGCGAGCGCAGGAGGCACTGCACTCCCTCCTGCCAGCACAGCTTTGGCAGGGCTAAAGACCTCGGATACTACGCTCCTACACAGCTATGCTGCTTCAGAACCCAAAGCAATATCTGCCTGAAGCTGTGTGTGCTGGAGCAGAACTGGCCCCATCTGCAACACAGCTGACACACGGCCAGGCTGAGCAGGTAGATCACTTGTATAGGTGCTCTGGGAGGCCAGAAAAGAGGGCTGGAGCACCTCTCCTATGAAAACGGGCTGAGAGAGTTGGGGTTGTTCAGCCTGGGGAAGAGAAGGCTCCGGGGAGACCTTATAGCAGCCTTCCAGTACCTAAAGGGGGCCTACAGGAAAGAGGGGGACAAACTTTTTAGCAGGTCCTGTAGTGATAGGGCAAGGGGTGACGGTTTTAAACTAAAAGAGGTTGTTTTAGACTAGATATAAGGAAGAAATTTTTTATAATGAGGGTGGTGAAATAGTGGAACAGGTTGCCCATGCTGGCAATTTTGCATCCTCGTTGTGAAGGGCACGTGCCCTTTCAAGCAGTGTTCAACATGCCCAGGTACTCTGGCTAGTGGCCTAGATGCCACCTGGGTGTTCCACTAGATGTGGTATTTTGTTCCCCTGGCCTCCTCTTACTTTTTCCATCAGGTTTCAATTTTAACCTAGTAGAAAAGGAAAATTTCAAGCAGTATGGCTAAAGCAGCACCTCCTAACTATCACCTGTTCTTGGAAGTCACTTATCTCCTCTACTGTGAGCCTTTCCCCTTGTCCTTCTAGGGCTCAGGTGTACCTAACAATGGGCAAGTGCAGTCTGGAGTGAAGGTCCGTGGCTGGCCATTAAGGCCTTCACCGCACAGGCTGCACTGGGGAAGTTCACCTTACAAAACCTCTGAGGAGAGAATTTCAGAGACACCAAAAGGATGTGCAGTTGGGTACCGAGAAGAAGCTTTACCTTGTTAAGGTAACCTTAAATCATTAAGACTTTTCCTAGGGTAATTGCACGCGCATATTCTTCTAAACATTAGGAAGAACTGTTTTCACCCTGCCCCCTGCCCTAGTTTGCTTGTCTGTTTTTCTTTTACTTGCCACACCGCCCCTCCACCACATCGTCATCCCTGTCCCGTCTCCCCCCCCCCCCCCTTTTTTTTTTCAGTGCACTAAAATAGCTAAAATAGCTCATACATTGTTTTGGAACTTGTAGTACTTCTGTCACACTGCAACTTGACTTTAAAAAGGGAAGCTTGATTGTCCCAGCCTTCGAGGAGCTGGAAAATAAGGACCTATGCAGTGCAGCATACAAAAGAGATCCAGGCTCAGCCTCGTAAAGCAAAACATCTAAACATTTATGTGATTACTAGGAACAGCATATTCTCCTGCACCCATGTGCTTCTGGATGCATTCCAAGATATTAATAGCAGTAGTGGCAGGGCTGTACATTATATTGTTATTTCCTCCTTGGAGAGAACAGAATGTTAGACTGTGAGAATATGACATGGAAACTATGCGAGTTGGCTGCCCTCTTCTACTTTATTTACTCTTTCTTAGATCTTTCTGACTTTGGGGCTTTTGCAATCACTTTAAAAGGGATTCACTTTTTGCCCAGGAAGAGGAACACTGGAATTTCCACTCTGGATAAGCTTATGGATGCTAATCCAGGCTTCTGTCGCTATCAGTCAGAAACAGAACAGACCTGAGTAGCCAATAATGTGTTAGACAAAGGCAAGTTCTTAAATTTACTTCCCTCTTGAGTTATGACGGTGATCAATACATGTCAATAGGTATAAACATCGATAAGCTTCATTATTTTCCATCTTAGTTGTACAGGAATAGACATTACGTATTCAGCTAAATGTCCCTTCATTTCATCGTCTGTCTCACTAGATTGGTCAATGACACTGTCTTCCACGAGTTTGATCTACGACTCATCTAAGAGCAGGCCAAATACTGCAAAGAGACAAGCCTAAGCAGCCAGGCAGAAAACAGTGACTCAGTTTTTCATTCCTCTTAGAGCAAGGGCTGGTCACTTTCTGAAAAGCTGCCATTCCATTGCTAAGTGGGAACCCAAGTGTCTCTTAAACTGCCTTAATCTGGACTGAGTCTAGCTACGTTTTCCAAGAGTGGGTTTTTAAATTGGCGGTTTCCGCAGCACACGGATGAATAGGAAGCTTCCAGTGCTGCTGGAAGTGGCTGCTCCCCCTCTTCTACACCTCCTTCCCTCTCCCGCCTGTTCCTGCCCTTTGCACCGCGCTGGCTCTTGTGCCAAAACAACGGTCCTGTCTGCGTGGGGGCACAGAAAAGCAGATCGGGGAATTGATACAGTTTGAAACTCACTGTTTTAAGAGCTCAAGGCTGTTTCCCACTGCTGTTCACATTCAGCTGTACTAGTTGACAGTGGTGCAGGCACAGGGTGGTGGGTGGCGCGGCGTGGAGGTGAGGAGGGCGAGGGAAGGGAGGAAGATGGGCAGAACTGGCCCCACCTGCAGCACTGCTGCTTTATGCTGGTCAAAGTAGTTTGTATATACGGGCTAAGACACCATTAATTTCGCATTTCTTAGCAGAACTCTTTTTCTGGAGAAGATTTTACCGGTTAATGCCCTAGACTCTGCAGGTTTGAAAAAAAAATAGTCCCAGTTTCCCAAAACAGTGAAGCTTGGCATATCCACGATCCCTGCGGACTCCAGTGTAAACTTGGAGGACACGGTAAAGCTAAAGCAAAACTACTTCAAACAAGAGGCAATGGGGAAGCTGCAAAGGACACTGACAAATTGTAGATGTATGGTAATAGCTGATAAATCTGAATTTCTACCTCAGACTTGAGGATTGCTTCTCTTGTTCCCCAGATAAAAAGGAGAATCTGCAGATTAAGACAGTGATGCCTGTTAAATGTTGAAATAATGTTGCATTTCAGGGGACATGGATTTAATAATCTACGTAGTACCTTTCAGTTTTCCATGCAATGTTTTCTGGTAGTTACAACACAATAACTCTTTGAAGGGCAGATGCTGTCTCACCATAAATTAGCAATGGGATGGCAGGGGAGAGGGAGGATGCAAAGTTTTGTGGTGTTTCATTTCTCTCTGACGTACAAAGGGAACAACCAGCAGCTCCTGTTCTCCGAAGACTGTGTGGACTGTTCCCCGTGGGACAGACTGTACAAGATAAGGCTTCCCACACCATTTGACAGAAGCTGTTTCCCGTGGAGGGATTTTGCTATAGATAGATTCAAATCGTATAGCCTACCTAGCAGAAAGTCCAAGGCACCAAAGCTGATGCAAGTTGTGTTCACATTGCTTATCGGAGGTGGCTTTGCATAACCTAACCCCTGAACGGCAGCTGAGCTTTGTTTCAGAAGGCGATGGTTTGCTCCAGAATAATGAACAGTATTTATTCAGTGCAGGTAAAAAGGTTTTGCGAACCAGGAAATTTGAGTTACCCGATAGCACAAGTGCTGGCTACAGGCGCTTCAGTGTTTTGGGGGCTTTTTAAGTTAAGGAGTGGGGTTAAGTGTTTGAAAACTGGTTATTTCCCAATTTTTTGAAAGTGATCTCTAAACGTACACAGCAGTTCCCAGCCTTTCTTGCTGGGTTAGTCAATGTAAAGAGGTAAGCATATAACATGGGTAGTAATCTGTGAAGATTTCCTTTACAGATAGATCTTCAGCGGTTCTTACCTGTCTACAGCAGCTGTGTAGGGACTGAAGGTGCCTATTTGTGCATAGTGGCTCACCTCCTGTCCTTTTTTCCTTCTGACCTTTCCTTACCATTCTAGATTTAAGGCCTCGTACCACTTTCCTAAGTTAGCCTTACCGGGTCTAAAATACTTTGATATTTTGACTTAGAAAGAGAAGTTACTAATTTTTTTGTGCATAGCAGAAAGTACTACAAATGCTAAACTTCAGCTTTCTAAAAGCAATTGAGGTTTTTTATTGTTATATCATTTGCTCCCAGTGTGAAATCACCCTGAGAGCCTTACTTATGATTTATTTGATAAAGCAGTGCTTCTGTGTTCCCTGTAAGATTGTTCCACTACAAACACATTATTTTTCTGCTTGAGTGAGAGTTGGACCCAGCTCTACACTTGGATCTGAATTCTCTGATAAAGTTTCCATTTGGGATCCTGCTTCAGATTCCCTTGCAGAGGCAGGTCAGAGACCAAAAGCTGAGTTTTTGCATTGCTGACGAAGTGATTCAGATGCCTGGTACCACAGGGCAGTTTTGAAAATAGCAACTGATGTGCAGGTTTAACACCATATTAGGTCTGTCTCAGAGTGTCAGGGGCTACAGAGCTGACGTGCTGGCCTTCACCAGTGCAGCACAGAGAAGCGCAGGAGGGACCTCCCTGGCTCGGAAGCTTTCCAAAACACGCTGACAAAGGTGCCCATTGAGAAGATTAACCTCAAAAGGCCGTGTTTTCTTGGTAGATATGAAAGCAACTTCATTTCCTCATAAACCAAGTATCCAGGCATCAAGAAGGTCTGTGAAATGCTGCTACAAGATTTGGTTTTGTGCAATGGCATTGTGGAATAAAGCTCATTGCCTTTTTTTTTTTGCTTTCTTCCAGTTTACACATTGTATGAACACAACAATGGAAGTAAGGAAGTGTGTATACACGACCATAAAACCACTTAATGACATATATGGATTTTCAGTTTGTTTGGTTTGGAGGCTTTTTGTTTTTGTTTTAAATGAAGTGATGAACTCCAAGTAGGTTTTTATTCTAGTATCTAATTGCTCTGTGATCAGGATTTTGCCATGGTACCTTCCAGCAAATAAAGAAAGACACAGTGTCTCAGCTTTGCACAGTGAGCTCACCAGGAAGTTACTTTTGGAATAGCAGCTGCAGCAAGTGTTAATTTAGAGAATTGATAAGGAAATAGGATGGACTAACTCACTTTCCTGGAGTGTTTATCTGTCATTTAGGCTTATGTAAAGTATTCTAATAATGTGCAGACCCCAGTAGCCAGAAGCTGTCACTGGGGTATCAGAGGAATCAGGGTTTGCATAACAACAGGAGGGGTTAGCCTTGCTATGCTTCCTCTTCTTCTCTTGTTCCCAGCCTTCCCTGTGCCTAGAATGGAAATTCTACACCACTGAGCAAGGCAGCAAGCAAACTCACACAAGGCAGCCGGCAGGTGGGCAGCAAGTGGTCAGGACAGCAGAAGAGCAGCAATACACTATATGTCTTAACACTCAACGTAGCTCTCAAGAGATTTCAGAGCATGCACAATCTGTGTGGAAGAACACATCTCAGATGAAGAACATGGTCACATGAAGAGTGAGGATGTAATCTCGTACCTGCGCATCACTCAGGTTTCCTGGGGCCTCTGGTGCTGGGTACTTACAGATACTTTTTAGTCAAGAAACATCTCAGCTTACAAGGTGTTTCTTTTTTCATATAAACGGAGTGCTCATTAAAGGCTCTTTTGTGATAGTGTTGATGGCTGAAATGACCTTCATCTGTACAATTCATGCATATGAATTCATCACATCATAGCCCTGTTTGACCCTAGAGGGTCCTTTTAAGGGAAAGGGGATAATGCAAATCCAGTGACCATTCTGGTGCTTCGCAGAATTAAATGTGTTTATAGAATTGGATAAAACATGTTGTCTGTGATTACTTTTTTATTAGAAAGAATTCAGAGGCAGCTAAATGGGAAGAAGCCAAAAAAACATATGGAGAAAATAATATCCAAAAAGCCTGGGACACACTAGAAAACCAGCAGTCAAACAGGAACAATAACACAAAAATCAATAGGAAAAAAGGCATATACTGAATCCAATTAAGTTTGCATTGATTATAGAGAGGAAAACAAAACCAATTTTGAGTTTTCTCTCTAACGTTTGATCCTGAGAATGGTGTCCTTATTTAAAACATGCTCAGAATCAGTTTCCATGATATTCAGCTTTCTCCTCTGAGAATGTGCCATACAACACATTTGTAATTTTTGTCAGAATAAAATAAAAATAAGCAGAGAAGCCACTAAAACGAGTTTCAGTTTTGAGAACTAAAAATATCAAAAGCACAATCAAAGAACTCAAAGAATAATTAGTAACAGTGAACACAAAAACGACAGTTCCAAGCCTGTTTCAGATTTGGTGCTATATCAGGACTGGGCTAAGGAAGCATAGAAAATGGGAAACATGTTTCTTCTCAGCAGAGTGGAGCATAAATTCAGACTACACCTAAGGGTCTATCCAATGTTTCAGTTGAAATTCTTTAGGCTAGAAACTACCAGGTATGCAAAGGCATTTTTATTTATTCATCTAACTCCTACCTTGCTACCCAACATTGCCAGGTGATCAAATTGTTCTGACTGCTGTAATACATATTACACCAAGAACAAATCCATATGCAAACCTGGATCAGACAAATGGGTAACAAGTAGAGAATAAGGTAGCATTTAGATCTTTTAGGGTTTGTGGCTCTAAATTTCATAAGCAAGGCAATTAAAAACAACTGATGAGATAAAAAGAATCCACTGACATAATGAAAACATCTAGTCTACCTTTGACTTATTATGTTACTAGTTTTGAAGTTTCATTTACTTTCTAGTCAGTGAGGGTGGTTTCAGTATTAGAAGTTAAAATTCAGAAAAAATGGGTACATTTGTAATGTGTGGTGGTACAAATCTCTGCGATTTTTGGAAGAGAGAGCTCTGAGAATGCTCCTCTCTTGTTTCCTAATTACTCTGAAGTATCTATTCATAAAATATTTTTATTAACTTACTTGGGCTGGGGTTAACCTCTCCTCACATCCAACATTTAAAAGTCCAGTGTATGGTCTAAGCATGTCGTCCAATCCGATTCTGTTGTGAACAGAAAACATTGTATGTCCAAGACAGGTATCTAAGGAGGTGAATTGCTTTTAAAACGTGCTTGCCTCATAAAAAGCTTGAAGTGCTCATCTCACTGTTAGGCTGCGAAAGTTGAGTGGGAGGAATCATAGCTTGACATCCAGCTCCACAAAGGCATCTGTTGATTTCAGTGGTAATATACTGAGAGATCTGGCTTCAAAATGCTACAGTTCATACACTTGGTAGTTTTGGACACCGTGATGAAACATGAAAATCCATGAGCATTTCTTGCAAGACACACTACTGAAATATCCTTTCCCTCTGGTTTCTCTCTTTTATTTTTATCCTCTCACTCAAGTAAGATTTCGGCATCATAATATGCTATATAAAATGCATTACAAAGGGGAGATTAAGCAACCAACCTGTGTAGTCACAGGGGAAGGCAGGAGGAAATCATCTTCATATTCAAAACAAAATAATTATTTTGGTCACCAGGAAAACAGTCTAACTTATTAGAAGGGTGGAACAATGGAAAAGGGAACTGGAGTTGTAGCAGTGTGTAACATACCGGCAGTGTGTAACAGCAGGTCATCTCACTGTCAGTGATGATCTGCAGATAGTAGATCCCACTGGTCCTGACTCAGTCCGTGAAGGGATGATTTGGCTTGCTGACCTCCAACCTCATACCTTACAACATTGTGAGAAGCCTTAACCTTTGCATTTGAAGTGTGTCTGAGCTCACACAGGACACATATGCCAAGGTCCAGCCGTGTTTTATAATTCCCCATCAGTGCTGCAGGAGAAGAGAGACTGTCTTGCTCCCATCTGCCAAGACTTGAGCAGGGCTGTGCATGAACTGAGGTGTTACTCAACGTATTTGGAAAACTTTAAACTGAAATATTGAAATGGAATTTAGCAAAATTTGAGCAGCTGAGCAGGATCACAGCTTTGGACTTGGGTGTCTATGTGTTCTGTGCAAGTCCCAATTTTGGTAAGTCCCTTTGGCTCTACCGATGTTGTGGGATGTGAAAGTGCCTGCCAGCTTCTTCATCCCTGAAACTGAATCTAGGCACATACCATCTGCCTTTCCTCCCCAGGCTGTGGTCTTCAGCCAAAGAATATTCAGGCATATGAGCAAGAAGACACTGACAGCAAGTTTCAACAAGTCCCCTTAATGAGTGGGGGAGTCCCGCTGGGTGAAGTAGGGTACCATCGAGGACATGCAGCACAGCATAAGTGATCCCTCAGGCCATATGAGTAGGGACAATATATTCATTTTTCCTGCACAAGCCAGTAGCAGATGACAAGGGAGGGGTGTTTTGCCCTTCAGTATAGACATGGTCTCTCTGAATCTGACCCAGGCAGCTGCCCAAAATTTAACATGCAAATAAGTAAAGCTTCTGAGGAGAAGAAATGTTTTCTAATTAATTTTCATTAGATAGAAAGGTGTTATGGATAAGTAGGAGGTAAGCTTTGCTGCCAATTAATTAATACACCTACTTCATGACCATCAATTGTTGTCAAAAACGTGTGCTGGTCTGGAAGATTTTTTTTACAAATTGACAGTGACTGGCCAGGCTGAAACCAGGTGTATCCATTTGAATCTATTCTGACCTTTGGTTCATGGCATGCGCTCATGTCTTGTCACATTACCTCATCATATCACAAAAGCTAAATGTCATACAGAGTCACATCTTAACCTAAGACGGCTCCTCAGCCCCACTGTTTTCAGATTAGGTATCATGTAACAAGAGCGCAGTAAATACATCGTCTGATAGGTTACTTAGCAGTCACATAAGAAGTCAAAGGCAATATTCATGTAAATGAACAGATACAACATAATTTATTTGGAGCCTCTCTGGGGCTTATTTACTGAGTATTATTTCCATAAGTCATTTTTCTGTGTGTTAACAAATCTTTTAAACAATTCTTTTCAATACTGAGAACCACAACCCCTTGGAAATCTGCAGCTTAAGACTCCCTGAATTATTACAAAGTTTGAGATGAAAGAGCGTGGCACCTGAGGGCAACTGGCCAATAAAATGGTCCTTGCCTTCTGTGTGGTTGTGGGATTGTCCTGCTTACCATGCTCCTAGCTTTCTATCAGCCTATGAGTCAAAGCCTAGCAATTTAATCAAGCTTGTGTCTGTTTACAAAGCTTATGTCATCTGAGTGGGAAACTGAAGCAAGCCCTTGTGACTTAGGAACCAGTCACACGTAGCCAAAAATGACTGACCGTGGAGCTTGACTGCCACAGGATGTAATTTGTTTAGACAAACAGGTAGCAAACAATTGTGAGTGATACACAGGTTTGGATAAATTATCATCAGTCCACGGAAAGCTCACAGACTGGAAAAGAAGGCAGGCAAAGGATACACTCACCCTGCAAACCAGTTAAGTGATCTCTCCAGGCCTACTCAGCTCACACAATGCTAGCCTTTGATTAGACTCGCATGCAATCAAAGGAGTAAAGGTTTAATATTCTAAGGACAGGTAAATTGCATGCAGCTGCAAAATGACACCTGGTGGCCCTTTGGGAGAGTGGCTATCATGCTCTCTTGAGGCGAGGGCAGAAGGGTGGGCACATGGAGTTGCTTTCAGAAGATCTGGGCACGTAGAAGTTGTGTAGATCTGGAAGTAAGGGTTTCAAAGCAAATACTTCTGATTGTTCGTCTAGCTACATTATTTTTTTTCTGTCTTGTAAGTACAGGCAGATGCCATTTTAATGAGCATGGTTTTGTCAGGCCACATGACAGAAACATCCTAACTTGTTTCCCTTCTTCTCCTCACAATCCATACTGGGCATGTAGGTAGGGAAGGAAGGAAGATGCAGAGCTATGCCCTTCCTGCCAGGCTGCGTGCTGGGATATTCCCTTTCCTTGTCCCTGCTACACTCATGCCTTGTCTACTGTCTCATGCATGTGATGGGGGGCTCATGAAACAGTGGGGAGCATTGGGCAACGAAGCTGGTGAGGGGTCTGGAGAATAAGTCTTATGAGGAGTGGCTGAGAGAGCTGGGGTTGTTTAGCCTGGAAAAAAGGAGGCCGAGAGGAGACCTTATCACTCTCTACAATTATCTGAAAGGAGGTTGTAGAAAGGTCGGAGTTGGTCTCTTCTCCCAAGTTACAGGCAATAGGACAAGGGGAAACAGCCTCAAGTTGCACCAGGGGAAGTTTAGATTGGATATTAGGAAATTTTTTTACACTGAAATGGTTATTAAGCGTTGGAGCAGGCTGCCCAGGGGAGTGGTTGAGGCACCATCCCTGGAGGTTTTTAGAAGACAGATAGACATAGTGCTTAGAGATATGGTTTAGTGATGTTTTTTGTCAGTGTTAAGTTGATGGTTGGACTAGATGATCTGAAAGGTCCTTTCCAACCTAGGCCATTCTATGATTCTATGATTGGACTTCTTGCATGCAGCTCACGTTTTGAAAGTCTGGCTGGCATTTGGCAGCAAGATGCCAAAGACAAGTAGGAAACCAGGGAGGTGGGATTTAACACGGGAATGAGGCTTCTGCGGTAGCAACCATAAGGACCAGCTCCACCACATGTCAGAGCCTTCTCTGTGAAATGCTGAGCATCCACAAGCTCCCCCATGGTCCCTGAAACCAAAAGGATTTGAGGGTTTTCAAAGACTTCTTGGAAATACTCAGCTTCTTTCTAGATTCCCCCCATCACTTCCTCCTTTTGCCTTCCTGTTCCTGCTTCAGCTGAAACGTCTAATACTTACTAACTAAATCATTAACTGAGTTAAGCATTTTAATAGGCTAAGTAATTATAGCCCATGGTCATAATAAATGATACGGAGAGGGGATTTTTTGATTAAGAAATGTTTTCCCACTCCTGTCTAGCATATGACCTTCAATGTATAGGCCGCATTTCTCACTCACTCTGCCACCCTGGGGGCACCACTTCCCTTTATGTATATAAAAAAAATGTTAATGATGCACTTGCCATCACATGGCTGCATTTGAACAAATCTCATTCCAGACTTTCCCTGAAGGGTTTAATTATACAGGTTTGTGCAGAATTACACCCAGTTGTAATCCCGGGGTCTGCTGGTGTAGGTGGTGGTTCATTTGAGCATCTACACTCCTGCCCAAGTGTGCACAAAGAAATGTAACACAACATTCAAAAGAAAAGCTTGATGAACACAGCTGCAAACTGAACCTCTTTAACAGCAATATGTGCCTTTCTGCAGAATAGTTAAACATAATTCTGCATAAACATATCCCTTCAATCTAGGAAGAAATCATGGTCTCGGTTAGTTCTTTTCATTATGCAATTCAATGTAAATTTATTTTTTTCAGTCACAGATATTTCAAAAAATAACCAATTCAAAAGGAGCTTCTTCCCTGATATCCTCCTATTATAGGTCTGGGTCAAAGTCTGACATCTGCTACCCTGCTATAAATCTAGAGATGATACCTGGATTCCAGTGGAGTAGCTCTGGATTTATACCAACTCCAATGAAAGCTAATTTGGCCTTCTAAATATGTAATTGTTCTTAGTGCAAAAAAATCTATTAATCCCTCACAGCAGTCACTGATTGCGGCGTTTTAACAATAACAGCCAGCATGATTGAGTGTTTTCAGTGCTTACTGACAGATGGTCATTGTGTTACAAAACAGCCTCCAGTAAATAATGACCATATCCACATGAGAGATGGAAAATAGTTCTCTATTGTACAATCCTTTTTTGCTGTACATAATGAAGTAGAAATGTGTCTTTGACTGCATTTTATACTGATACTGAAAGGCCAAAACTTCCATTTGAATGAAAAGTGATAAGAATATGAAAGCAGGAATCTTCCAGGTTGCTTTTATTTGTTTGCTCGCCTATTTGTTTGCATCTAATAAACCATCGGGACTTTGTGGTTAATGTTCTTCTACCCTTATTTCATAGGATGCAGTTCCCTAGGGGTGCTAATGGAGCTTCTTTTTAAAGATCATAATAAATTAAAGGTGAAGATATGGTTTAATTGTTACAAGAAGCCAGGGCTAAAACTCTGCTTCCTCTTAACACGATGAGTATGAGTGCACAGTGGTCTGTGTGGCTGGGAAAGAGCTTTCATTCTAACCACAATGCTCAGGTCCATAATGTGTACTGACAGTTTATTGCATTAACATTCACAGAGCTGTGAATTTGCTAATGTTACTAAGGTTGCTGCAGAAATTATGTCTGCTATACTGAAAAAGAATCTGAAGCACCGAGCGTGTTCAATAGATGCCTCAAAAATGTTGTTATTAGATGCCTTGTTGTTACACTAGGAACAGCACAGTAGAAGTAGGAGTACTTCTGCCTGGCTAGGAGGTTGGAGTCAAATGAGGGAAACAAGTTGTCTTGCATCAGATTCTAAAGAAGTGTTTTTCACAAGCACAGAGACAACTAAGCCTACCTTACTGAACACATCCAGACCTAAATTTTTGAAGCATAACTTTTTGATCAGTAACTGTCTTCATTCCCACTGCAAAAAGTCTCAATGATCCAACTGAGCTGAAGTGAAATGATGAAGCGCAACTGGAACAATGAATGCACAGCTATTTGTTTATGTGTTGATTGTTGAGGAGCACAAAAAATAGCTAAACTGTTTTTTTGTCATTAAAAAGAGCAGGTAAAGCTAAACACATGAAATGAACAGACCTATCAAATAAGAATGTTCCTGTCAACTCTCACAACCAAACTATCCTTCAGCAGTAATTTTCAGCCCCATCTTGCACAACCTACGGCAAAAAGACTCATGACTTCCACTGAATCTTTATCTGTGCTGAACCTGATTGCTCACGACATCACATTTGCACTTCACTACATTTTAATGTTTGATGTCTTAAACTGGATTATTTTACTGACTCCTACTTTGTAACCAGGGGAAAAATCAAAACTTCCCAAACCACAAGCATCTTGTCTACAGAAGTTTTCGGGGCACACTTCGCATAAAGTTCACTACTATGGAGGTCAATGATCAGATTGAAATCAGAAACTTCCATGTGTCTGAGTGACCCCTTCCAGTTGCGAGGGCTCTTGGGTCGTAACTTGTGGGTTTTATATCCCTCTATGTGTTTACATGTGTTTAAATTAGGAATTGTGCTGAACTAGGTCCTGCGATTAGAAGTAAGAGCTGTGCTTTTATTAGAGGCCGTAATGAGTTCTCAGAGCCAGTCACTTGACCCCGACAAGCTGTGGGAAAGGTTTTCTGTGGTGGTTCCCACTTGTTTCTGATAGTGAAGTAGCCTCTTCAGGACCAACTAATCTCAGTAAAGGTGAGAGACATTCTCGTATCTATTAAGTAACCATTTATAATTCAGAAGGACATCTATGAAAGCAGCAGCATGTCTTTTGTCTTCTATATATGGGACAACACTCAAGGCTTAAACTAAGTGAGCACTTTTGCTACAACTTGTTGGCAGTTTGAAATCCTGTGGGGAAATGAGTGCACGGCTTCATCACCTGCTAGAGAGCTACCACAGCCCACCCTTAGCTAGCAATCTCACAGGCCTTGAAAGCTGAATGATTACAGAGGTTTACCTTATCATATTTTAAAGGTGGTATCTTCATGTCAAGGCTGCAACAAAGCAAAACAGACCAGTAATGGCAGTATCTGGCGTAAAAAAGATGACTCCTTGGCAGTTTTGAGACATTTTTCATTGTCATAATGTAATTTCAGTATGTAATTGTTTGTAACTTAAATGTATGAAAACAAAGTCTTGTTCCTCTAAGCAAAGCAATGCTGAAAGGGAGAGAAAAAAAATCACTTGTTTCCTCCCTTTCAGCTGTCATGGTCTTGTGAGGCTACTTCCTTCTGCAGTGGTACATTTGATATGTTCTCTGTACCCAAACGGAGCTAAATCTTGCTTCAACTCCTCACAGAACTCCCACCCACTCTTTATTTCTTTGTATGAAAAGCAGAGGGGGATATGGGAGGTATTATTTCTCCAAATAACAGGTTTCAGAGCTATCATGCATGGATTGTACAAGGAAAGCAGGACATTTCTAACACCATAAAGGCATATAATGGAATAGCATCTGCAGGCTTTTTGTCAAGGTTGAATTGAGAATCCCAATGTTCCTATAAGGGATTTGTAGCCATACCCAATAGGAGCACATGTTAAAATTGCAAACACAGACAGCAAAAGTGACACATGCGTGCGCACACACAAAGTATATCTCTGTGTGATACCACAATTATGACAATACAATTGTTTTCATGTCGACTGCTGCATGCCACAGCTCACCAACTCAGCACATTACACACCGACTCCACCAGTCTACTCAGTTCCTAAACGTGGTCTTCCAAAATTGATCTTTTCTCTGTCTCTGTGGAGAGCTATGAGTCTTGAAGCCCTGTTTTCTCTGAGACTGTGGGCACGCTTTTCTCCACTGAGGGACAAATGAGCATCTCTTATTTTCCTGCACAGTGAGAGAACCTTTGGCAATTTTTGTATCATCACTTTGAATTCTGTCGCAGTCTTCTTACAGGCTCATTTGAGTTTGGTGCCATCCATAGTTTTATATATGTTCTTCCTGCTCAGCCATCCCCTCAGATAACAAATATTTGGAAAAAAAGCGAGTCTCTGGTGCCTCCTAAGAGGAGATCCTATGTGGAATCCCACTTTCTTGCCAGTTTGTGAGTGATTACTTTCCAAGAGCTTATTTTCAACCATCTATTTATGTACATTGTGAACCAAGGTTGCTGTCTACCACAGCAACCTATAGCCAAACTGATGAGATATGATTCGGGCAGGTGGACTTCAGGGTGGGTAACAAATTGGCTGGACTATTGGGCTCAAAGCATGTGACAACAGGTCGAAACCCAATTGACAGCCAAATAGTAGCATTCCTCCAAGGTTAATACTGGGGAGAATACTGTCTGTATTAATGAGCTGAAAAATCATTAAATTTGTGAATAACAGCAAACTGCAAATGTGCTGGGATGAAGAGGTGTCAATACTTCAGTGAAGCTCTGGAGGATGGGGCTAATGTTCAGTGGATGCTGTCAGCCTGAAGGAATGGGCTGGCAGAAACTTAACACTGTTCAAAAATAAATTTAAATGTTACATCCTCAGTGAAAAACCCGTGTGCAGCAGTACTGGGGGCTGACTGGGTAGGAAGCAGCTTTGCCGAAAGGACATGAGGGTCAATGGGTATAAGCAGTTGAATGTGTTTCAATAGCATGCCTTTGTGGCAAAGAAAGCCAGCCCCATTCTGGGCTCTGCTAACAGAAGTGCAGTCACAGAGAAACAGAGAGAACTGACGCTCTAGATGTCCTTTCCAACCTAAATTTCTCTATGACAGCCCTTATTTCATCAGCTTGTTTAAAGGATGTGACAGGACACAGAAAAAAAAAAACCCAACCCAGTTCTCCCTTAACATTAATAAGGCTTTTGATGCTCTCTGACAGTTCAGTTACCTTATTAAAGAAGAAAATGTGGTGGGATGATACATACTCTTTCTGGGAACCCCACCTGAGCTGTTCATTAATCTTCTCATCTTCCAGGTACTTGCTACATATTTTCTCCTAGTACTAGAATGGGATAAAACAAAACAAATAAAATAAAACGAAGCTGACTACTTTACTAGAAGTCTGGTTTCTCCTCCTTCCCTCGGCAATGTTTTTCATCTTTATCCTTTAAAGTCTTCCACATACTCCACAAATTCTGGATAACAATCGCAAACTGTCAGAGTAATCCCGGGCAGCTGTTTGTTCACCTCAAGGATTTTTTCATCCTTGCCTAGGCCTTTACTTCCACCTGGGAGTATTTTCAAGAACATTGACATGACTGTACTCTCATTCTTAAAGGTCAGGCATCACTTCTCTTAAACACAGTGTCCCAGTGCTTTAGCAGGTAAGGAGCACGGAAGTTTGGGAACTTTGTGAAAATTTACTGTGCTGGCTTAGAAATTTTCAGACTTCCTGGGAAGATGGAGCCTCTGTTCCCTTGATCTCCTCCTGTGTGCAGACAAATGCCCATTATAATGCACCAGGGTTCCAGGCTGCTGAGGTCCTCTCCTTTTTTCCCTGAACTACAGTGCTTTTTCAACCATGACAAATAAGTCAGATGGAGTCAGAAATGGAAGCCCAGAACAGGCAGTACGGACACCCAGCTCAGTCCTACATGCCTTTCGAGGGAAAAGGCAGGTCTTGTGTTAACTTCCTTACGAGATCCAAATCCTCACCAGGATCTGGTCTTTTATTCCTATACAGGGATTAAATAAAAGACTAGGTCTATAGATTTGCCATGATTCATTGGTTATTTTTTTTGGTCTTGGTGGAGCTTATTTGGATGTTCAGGCAGGACTTTTGTACATATACAGAAATAAGTAAATTATCTGCGGGTCTTAAAAATCAGCTGTGGTCAAATCCTGAACTTAAGATCTTTGTAAAATCATGGACCTAAACTAGACCCACTTTCCCCAGCTACAAATCAACGGCTCTCTTGAACAAATAAGCCTGCTGCAGAATGTTTAAGGGAATGATATCTGGTATAGAAAAATAAGTAAGCACATCTACCAACCAAGGCCAGGTTGGATGGGGTTTTGAGCAACCTGGTCTAGCGGGAGATGTCCCTGCCCATGGCAGGGGGTTGGAACTAGATGATCTTTAAGGTCCATTCCAACGTAAACCATTCTATGATTCTATGATTCTACATGAGATATCTGATATAAGGCATCCATCATTGTGTCTTTGACCAACTAAACTGAATGTCTTTCCCACCTCAGAGAAGTTGAGGTCTAGACGTTGTTGTTTGTCTACCCAGGGGACAAAAGGTGCATATTTTTCAAGCTACATGATGTCTGACCTTGGTAACTCATGCCTGATGAGGACTCGGGGATTATATAGGACAGAAAATCAAGGCAACATAAAGTCTTTAAACTTTGAGAGATACTTTTGGGTTACTGTCTTGATCTTTGGTGATATGGCATCTAGCATGTTATTTATGGTAATTCTAAGGCTCAGGAAGCCCAGATCTCAGCATGGACCCAGAAGATATGTTTCAATTCACTAATTTTCATACTGTCCTTTTTTTATTATTTTTTTCTTTTTTACTTTTCTTTTTAAAATGCTAAATTCATATTACAGACATGGGAGCTATATCAGTAAATGCTAGACTTGAATAAATACTTTAAGTAATCAGGTTACTAAGATATAATAAATGAGGATTATTAGAGAAGTAATTTCTATTCAAGATATCCTTAACTCCACAATATGATTGGGACTAGATTCATAAAACAAGGATTTAGACAAAATCTAGCTTCAGGCTGCTGTTCAGAACCATACCACATACACAGGCGACTGTTCTCCTATCCTAGTCTGGTCACATTTAAACACGAGACATCACCTTGCCTATGTGATTTGTGAGGCTCAGGCCACTCTATAAGGGAGGGTCTGCACTAAAACCAGCTAGAGATGGTTTTAATTCTAACGATTGACATGGAGTTGTTTTCCTGAAAGGATGTAAAGTCAGCTCCCCTAGTTTTTGGAATATTTTCCTGACTTCCGAGTCATACTATGTTGTGAGACAGTGTGGCTATTTCACTGCCACAGCTTTCTAGCCTAGTGGTTTGATCACACGAGGACAGTGAGAAAGTTGCATTCCAATTCCAATTTTCAGAAATGTTTAAGTAATTTATATTTAGCGGTAATTAGAAAGAGCCTGAAGCACATTTCTCCCCTTTCCTTGGGAGTGTATGACGGATTCAGCATTTTTCTTTCCGTAGTCTAATGAATATGAGGAGACAGGTGACTACATATTCCTGTAAACTGAGAAGGGGCTAGAGCCCAAATAAAAACTGTGAGGGCACAAGCATTAGCTAATAGCTGTCACAGGAACATTGCTATGACAGCAATATACCTGTGCTTGTCTTATTTTCCCTGTCGACTCTTCTAAGGACCTCAGCAGTTCTCCTGCATCTCAAAACAAATATTCATTAGCGTGGTCTTTTCAGAGATGGGTGGCTTTATGGAAAAGTATGTCTGTGAAGCGTTGAAATTATGTGTAAATTCAGACTGCATCCAACAAACAATTTCAGCTGGAAAAGAAAAGGTGAAAAACATGTTGAAAATATGGAAATATTCTATTTCAGTATTTTTAAAAGAAAACGTTTAATTCCAAAAATTAAACCCAAAATTTATGCTGTAATTTCATTTAACCACTTTTTTTTCCATCATAAAAGTCTGTTTGAAAATTAACCTAAACTAACAGGAAAGGAAATAAGAAAGGGCTAAGAGGGGATTTTATTCACGTATATATGAGAACCAAAACAAGCCACTTAAGGTTGAAGTAAATACTTCTAGCTAATTCAAGATGCGTTGTTGCTGTTGTTGTTTACTGTAATAAATCAAAAATCCTCAAAAAATCAAATCATGACTTGACAAAATTTTTGCCTAAGACATTTCACAGCAAAATCCATGATTCGGCCACATCCAGCAGACATTCATGTGGCGAGGGAAAGGGCCAAACCCCAGGTCGGAAGACAGACAGTCTGCTAATGATCTAATTCTCACAGCCACAATGTAAGCCAGCACTGGGATTTATTTATTTTTTTCTCAAAATGAAAATCCTGAGTATACAGAGAACAGCAAAACTGGAAGAAAAGCATTTCCTTATACGCCCTTCTGTTTTGTTCAGATACTGTCAAATAGTTATGCTCAGGTGGTGTTTTCTTTTTAAAAACTATATATTTAGAACACAAAGCCATGAAATGTTTAATACCATTCTGGAAAACTGACTTGTACAGAGTTTAATTACATTTATTATTTAACAAGCGAATGGCAAAACTTACTTTAGGTTCCTCAGAGCATTTCAGATATTAGCAGGCTTTATAGAGATAAGAATAACAGGATTACTAGGGATGTCAATACTATAGAGCAGAATTAAAAACTACAATGAATATGGCTATTACTATCACTTTAGAACTATGCTACAATCTATTACGCTTTCTTAGCAATTTAATGAAATTCTTTGTCCCACACACAAAGGATCTGCAGTATAATAAAGTTATTAATGAAAATAAGTCAACCTTTTAGAAGGAATAAAAAAGGATCACTGGCAAAAAGGGAAATGTAATTCACGTATTCGACAACCATTCTATTGTTTTGTAAACAATACGAATTTTTTAAACGCTTATCACTTCATGCTGTACACAGATCTTTTGTAAAATATTGGTGCATGTATTTCTCTGAACGTCTAAATCAGTTTTTTAAAGCAAAGTTTTGCTTATAATGTGCAATAGGAATGTAACTACAGCAACTAAAAAACACCAAGTACTATTTCAGGAGTAACAAGTAAGGTTTACAAGCTTTAAAAATTTCTCATGCCAACAGCTGTTGTTATTCTTTTATTATTGTTTAATATGGTTTCAGGATTCCCTTGGCTTTAAGACCAATGACTTTTTAAAGTGTAAAACATATCTGATTCTTCTTACCTTATACTGAAGGACAGGCTGATTTGTTAGAAGTTTTGTTTGTTTCACATATTAAAAATCAAGCAATAAGGCACAACGTGGAGGAGTGATTATCTGATGATAACCTCAGCTTCCTGAAATTGCTTTATTGCAAATATAAATACATTTTAGACTGTTTGTTGGATATTAAGGGCATTAGCATGCTCATAGAGTTTAATCTTTCCCTTTAGAATATTAAATTCATAAGGCTTTTTTTTTTTTTGTCTAAGGTATTTTTTAATGTGCAAGAGAGGACTTCATATACTCAAGAAATACTGTAATCAGCTGGTGTATACTCCACTGGGGAGATTAATTTACAAGCACTGTACAGTTCTGCTAAAACTACTTCTCAACATTTCAAAATGTCAATAGTATATTTTCCCAGCCCTGTAAACACATTTTGATACACAATATAAACTTTAATGGTAGTTTTAAGACACCTCTGGGGGTATGGTTATTTAAGCAATAAGACACAGTAGGGTGTGAATTATGGCATAATAATTCCCTACCAACTGCATTGTTAGGCACGAGGCCAAAGGCCAGGGGACCAATGAACACACTAGGTGTGAATTATGACATCATAAGTCACACTCCGGAGTGTCTTACTGCCATTAGAGAAATATTTAAAACATGTTTTAACACAAATAATTTATTCCTATAGTACTATATTTTAATGGAATATCCTGAAAAATCTTCCCAAGTAAAAAGTTAGCCATTACATAACCTGGAATTAATAACAAAACTGGCGAAAAAAAAAAAAAGGTCTCATGTCTTCTGATATTTAGTTTGTTGTATTCCACTGTGGTAACATGCTTTAAGGAAGAGCCCATGAAAATATATGTCTTACCCAGGTTTGGAAAAAATAGAACAAAGGCCTTCTGCGCAGCGGGGAATAATCTGCTTTGCTCATTGCCTGGAGAATCAGAGTGCCTGAATCAGGTTTGTACTGGCTTCTCCTCTGTAACTGTCTTGATGAAACTGCTAGAAAATCTACATACCTTTTTTCCCATGCTTGTTTCATACTGCTGTAATAGGGCACAATAGAGACTCTGAAAGAGTAGCAAAAAGGTTCCTTAGACCCCATTTGAGCTCCTGCAGCTGAGGCTGATCACGGCTCTAAGACAACTTTTAGTAAGGACTGCAAATAGTATAATGTGCATTTATACTATTTCCCATTTTAAACTGAATTTTAAACTCCCATTGTTCTCTCCCCTCTGGGTACTCCCGCCTTACAAGTGCAGCAACGACCACAGCGTCGTCTGGAGATACATAAGCTCACCTTACAGATCGCAAGTTTGCTGACTGGCAGCAAGCTGGCTGCCGCAGCAAGGATCTTGGCAGGATCTAAACTGGCTTCTCCGTCTGTTTTTACAGCTTGCCCTGAACCTCCAGGCTGCAGTGGATTGATTGCTACCATTCGCCAAGCCAGCTAGTGGGCGTTAGAGTTAGGAATATGATAGAGCTTTATGAGAGTGCTCTTTGGCAGGCTGGTTTGAGGAGCGATAAGCCTGAGGGCATGTCGGCATGTCTCAGCGCGGTGGGGTGCCGGGGACGGCTAAGCTAGCTGGGTGGATGTTGTTATGGCTATGTATAGCGATGCTGTGCCATGTAGGGATAACAACTTGCATCCTGGAAGCAAGGTAGTTGCAAGGGCGGGTTAATTAGCTCTCTTGCATCCAGTTCTGGAGCCATTTCATTCCGCTCTCACACAGGGATCTCTGAGTGTCCCTGGTTATCTGGGCGAAAAGGCAGAAACCTCAGTTCTTCCAGGCAAAGCCTTGTTCTGACATAATTGTTTAGTGGGTGACAGTTGTTCCCTGCGTAACCTCACAGTGGTCATCTGTGCCTCCTGGGTAAAGTCACGATCTATGGCCATTTACATCAGCTGAAGGTAAGACTCAGAGCCTAGAGGCCCTGCGTCTCCATGAAATAGAAACGGGTAATCCCACAGAGAGGACTTCTGTGAAGCTAACAGTGGTAACAAGGTAAAATTCTGAGCTCACCTGGTGTCTCCCCTTCTTTGTCCACTCAAAATGTCTGTTTTAATCTCCAGCAAAAGAAGGTGCTTAATTCTGCCTATAGCTATGGTAGTATTCATGGGAACAATTTGAGTTTTGCTGCTTCCCTGTAGAAACAAACAAACAAGCACGTGATGGCTTTTTGCCATTCAGCCTGCTTGAAGCTTCTGTCAAACATGATGGAAAAACCCAAGGTCTAAGAAGGTTGCTTTCCTTTCCCAACAACTTCCAAGCAAGGGTAAGTTCACTTTTTTAAACCCAGCTTATATTTGAAAATATTAGTTTTACATCCACTTGCAAAATTACAAGCACTTTCTCCTGGATCCCAATAGGAATGGGGCAAACAGCCAAGAAGAGTGTTTCACACTGGCTCTACACACTCTGAGAACTTAAAATAAGTGGCCCCTGACAAAATACCTGTGTATATATATAAATTACACCTTTTAGTGGCAAAGAAGTATTTCAAAGACTGCTGAGCAGTAGCTAACAAGTTTCTAGCAGCATGTTTTTCATAAATTAACATTACTGCTCAGAACTTGTGTTCACCAGCTAGAATGCTCCAATTTCTGAAACCATTTCATTACATGAAATTTGAGGTATAAATGCATCACTGTACCACCATAAGTGCATAATCCTTTGGTATACCCATCTCCATAAAGCCTTCTGGCTTGTAACAGTAAATCACAGCCCTATTTTCATACCTCATTACCATTATGTATCTTTCCACTGACACCTGACCTTATGCATAATCAGGTATGAATTTCAAACCATACTTAAAATCTAAATGAGCGCCTCATTATTTTACATAACGCAGAATGAAATAAGATTCGAGATGTAACTGCAGAATTCACAGTTCACACATGCAGAAACATAGGTCCACCAAAAAGAGGTCATGTTCTCTAATTCATGACTGTGAACAGCATCAAATCACACCTGCATATAGGAGCTTTGCAAGAATTTCAGGATTAGATTTTAGAAAGGATATTGCCAGTTCTGAAAAAAACAACACAGTGTTGAAACTGTTTGGTATGTTGTTAAAGATAAACTATGAAAGAAAAATGAGAGTACTGAATTTATTACCTGTATTTTGAAGAAAGAACAACAGCACCAATTGCATAAAGTTATAAAACACCAGTAATAAACATGTAAATAATCTTCAGGTTTGCAACGCCAATAGAACACAGACATCTACAAAGAAATATATATATGTATACATGGAATATAATAAAACCATTCATTAGGGAACAAGAAACATCATATTTTTGTACTATATAAAACAACTGTACAGTGTGCACACAGACTTTCCTGATCTCTCTAAAATGCCTGTCAGTCACTTCTCCCCATCATCGTTTGCTTAACATAGTTTCTTCATTGTCCATGGGAGAACCCTTAAGTGACTGTTTTGTACTTTTAAACTCAGTACTTATAGTGCAGCTTGTCTCCATATATATATACACACACACATATACATATATATACTCACAGATGCACACATATATGTATGTGTGTATATATATGAAAAGAACAAACACACACACGTACACGCACACATGACAGGTCTAAGTAGCTCCTCCATCCTGTGCTCTTGAATGAGTGCTTATAAAAAAATCCCTGCACGCTTTGTGAAGGGAAGAAAACTTGCTGATTGTGCAGACTGAAGTCGTCAGATGGTTTCATTCCTAACGGTCTGCAAACACACGCGTCTGAATCACATGGTGGTATCCCATATGCCTGAAGAGAGTCTGTTGCAGGAGGTATCTTCTACCTTCTTCAGCAGCGTTGGCTTTTTACAAGGGGGTGGAGGTGGGGCTGTGATTCTTTGCTCAGTGTTGTGCAAGATTTGCTGCCAGTCTTCTCTCTCTTCACACAGCTTTCTCCTCCAATCTAGAAGCTCTTGCAGAGCCACACTCTCATTCTCTGAAAGTCTAAGCTGATGAATAACCTGTTAGTGAGAAGGAAATAATAATAATAATAAAAAAGGTAAATGAAGTTAACTCTCCTGGTAGTGTAAAACTGCAACGTCCATGTTAAAGGAGACTTCACACAGCATCCTCTGCCTCTTTTGTCATGGATGTAAACCGGTGAGCAGGGCAGATTCAGGTCCCATTTTGCTATCTCCTTTGTAAAGAGCTCAGTGACATGTATAATGTTGTATAAACAATAATGACTTTCAGCAAAATGTCCTTCCCTTGAACTCAGGAGAGTTGTTTTATACTGCAAGGAGGGAACCACCTTCTGCTCTCCGTCCAGTATTTGCAAAGGGCACCACGGACCATTATAAGCTTATCCACACATTCTAGTAGGATGATGAACAGAAATCCTGAGACTGCTACAGTGTGCCCTGGCTGAGCCATGTTAGATGGTGAGTGGCTGTGAGTGCTCCCACTCGAATATTTACAATTAGAGAAATAAATAGGTGCATGTGGGTAAGCCCTCAAGTTCTGCGCTCTTAGACTCCCCACTCCCCCTCACAAAACAGACTGCCTACAGTGATGCGTAGTCCATATTTCTAACAACTTGATCTTAAAACTGTTGTCATATAATACTGTTATACTCACAAAATACTCCTTTACACAGAGCAAGTAACAGCTGCAGGAGTAGCAAGGTTTTGCCCCTAAATGTAAATACCTGAATAGCCATAACGAAGAAACTATAACCTGTTTTGCTGCATAGCATTAGTAATGCAACTTGTCACAGATAGGTGTTATCCTTAGAACCAGGGGCTGGCCCTTGTCTTCCTCCAGAGAATACATTAACAACTTAAAACATACTTTCAGTTGGCTTGAAACTATTTCTAAATTCATTTTGAAGTAGCCAGAGTTCTGTACTAGATTTATAATCCACCCAGAAGAAACCGTTCCCTGCCATTTGACTTTTCTGTTCCAATGATTATTTATTTTGTTTAAGTCAGTTTGAAGGTCTCATGACAGCACAAGTCCACGGAGCTATAAAGTCCATCTCACCATCCTTTAAGACCTACTTAGCACCGATGCTGTACAGCAGCACCTAGAGCAGGTGCTGAGAGCCATTTGCTTGGGGGTATTCTGGAACAGAAGGGGCTTATCTAGGGAACACGAACCAAACCCACCATAATAGCTAATGGCCCATGGCCCTTACCCTGCTACCTTCCTTCTTAAGGACCCCACGGGGGTACCTATAAGAGGCACCTATGACACGACTGAAATGCCCACACTTCATCACACACAACGGGCTCACGTGAGAAGTATGGCTATTCTTGTCAAGGTTGCATTTATACTCCTTGTCACGATGAGAGGTGGCTGCGTGTTAGTTACCATGATAAAAGAATCGATGTTGGGTGCCCTTACATGAGACGCTATTCATGTGGTCAGTTCCAGTTGCAAGGAGGTCTGAGTGACATGAAAAGCAGTTTTGTCACTGATGGGCAATCAGGTTCCCGGGGTAGAAGACTTTGCTACTGCCTGTGGCTCCTGCTGTTCCCTCATGGAATAGGAGGTACCTGGGTACAGAGGCTTACACGGGCTTTAACACTGCTGCTTCAAATGCGTCCTGTGCAAGTCAGACCTTTCACTCCTGCTGTCCGAGAGGGAATGAGCCCTCACAGTGGAGATGCCTGAAGATTGATGGGTAACCTGCTTCATTTCTGCTTGGTTGATACGTCAAGGAGAAATACATTATCCTATATAATGTCTTAATAAAAAGGTATTATAATTTCAAGTAGAGTTGTAAATTATGCATTTTTAAGAAAAAAAGAAGAAAAATGGAAAGTGTTTGAAAGACTTCATTAAAGTATATTTTGGTGCCATCCTAATTGCATACCACTACGAAATCAAAACCCTCTTTGCTTTTATGTTTACACAATATGCAACAGGGCATCCCAGCAACTCAAAGGAAAATTAAATGTTCCACAGATATTCTTAGAAGCATAGAGGGATATCAGCGACTTCTTGTGTACACATTACCTTTTTTTTATTTTTTCTTTTTTTTTTTTTTTCCATTGTGGGTAGGAAAGATTAGAAGACAAATGAAAAGTTTGTAATTGGAAACAATTTATCAAGAAAGACAGGTGGGGTAGCTTTATCCTATGGAACAGACGTGCAGTTTGGCAGGCACTGCAGCTTACTGTGGCCAATTTCTATAGATTTTTAGTTATGGGCATAACCCAGTTTAGAAACCAGGTAGATTGGAATCCGGTCTTCCTTATTTAGACACTTTATTTGCATCTAAATTTTAGGCATTTCATGAACCCCTATTTGGCATGCTTCTCAGAGAGGTGCTGGAACATACAAAAGCAAGCTGTGTTAGACTGTCATTGCAAGAGTTTCATATGAAAGAGTTTCAGAGGTAAATAAACAAGGACGTGCCTGAACACTGGTAGGTAAGTATTCTTGTAAGAAAACAGATATTTTGAAGCTTTGTATTATTGGATGCGCTCAGGTGACCAAAGTTTGACTCTAAGGAAGTACAGAGGAATCTTTGGTTTTGGAAGATGGACAAAGTATTTGAACAGAGGCAGCGCCACTGCTATTCTAAGAAACATAAAGGCACACAGGTGCAGGGTGAAAAGCGAGTACAATTTGCCTGGGCAAGGCAATTGACAAATGCATCCTATTTATAGCTTATAAACACTGAAGAGGCTTTATTATCCAGACCCTGCTTATGCAAGCTGTAAATTAATGTTGGGTCAGCAGTTTCACGATAGACCTCATTTTCCAGTGTATAGTGGACAAATGTTGGTCCAGTCCACAAATGGGTGTACATCTTTTATTGTATTTTTTAAACAAGGATGGAAAAATATCTCAAATCTTTATTCATTATGAGATTGGTCCGGTAAGTAAGCTGGAAAAAGTTTATATTTCAATCTGGATGAAGGACATACGATGGAAATACAGTGGAAATAAAATGGGGGAAAACGCACAGGAAATGGAAGAGCTTTAAACGAATCAATTAATTTAATTAGATCTATTTAAATAACTTGATAACTTTTCTCTTTTCCATTCATGATTAGACCTGTGACAAGCTAAAGATTTATTATACATATTCATTATAGAAAAGATTTGCTGAATAATTTTGCATGAGGCTCAATGCAAAACAGCAAGCTATGTTTCTTCATTATTATTCTATGTCCCGAAGAGGTATTTTGTGAAGGGTGGATGAGGTGTGTAGGAAGTAATTGCTTTAAGACTACTGATCTTTTCAATGAACACTGAACGAACAACTTCAAGCGTTAAGGGGCAGAGATGGTACCAACTGTAGACCAGGATTTTCTTGCTCCAAGTCAATGGTAAACCAGACATGGGCACCATAGCATTTGGGCTAGACCCACAAAAAACATTTAGTATTTGAATACTTGGCATTTAAGAGCTCTGCCATCTGGGGAAACACCATTCCTGTGTTTGGTATCCAGAGTCCTTACTGAGCAAACAAGAAAAGCTGACATGTCAAAAACAGTGATGCACAAGAGAAGACTGTGCGGAGTTACCAAAGCTATTTATTGGAAACTGCAATGGACTGAAGCAGTTTAAAAAGATCCACATTTTCCACTGTAAAATACGACAAGACGAACAAAATAAATTTGTAATGAGCAGCCCAGGGATCCCAGAGAGATCCCAGAATTTGTTCTTTCCACCTTACAGCCCAAGCTATCAGACTGCAGAAGCAAATGCTCTCCTGGCACTGGGGACTTTGGCTGCTGACAAAGCATCAATGGTTCCATCCGGGCATACACGGAAGGACTTTCACCATTATCTAGCGGTTAGAGCACATAGGGAAATCAGAAGATGTGGATTTGACTTCTCTCAGGTTAAGGAAGAGACTGAGTGTCCATATGCTGAGACGACACTGTGACTACAAGAGGTGGATTCCGAGTGCAAGGAAGAAGGACTTTGGCTCCTGTGCTTTGTTGCTGTCCATGTGTGATAAGTACAGCAAAGCAAGTCCTTCAGAGTGAGTCCCTTGTGGTTTCAGCGCACAAGAGAGAGTGGAGACAGAGCTGGCAATCATGAAAATCTTAGAACATGATTTTGCCTACTGAGTTGTACCCATTTAAGTGTTGCATAGTCATTGGAGAATGAGCCTCTGAATTGCCTTATGGATTTAGGATTCCAAATAGTGCCTGAATTTCACTTTACAGCCTAAAGCAGACATACTGGATTTCAACTTTGTCTTAGAACCAAGATGAGTTGCTATAAGTCAATAAATTATTTTAATTATAGTCTTAGTTCTTAGGCTAGTTAAAAAATGCGGTGAGGTTTTAAGTATGGAAAGTCGAAGGTTTCACATTTTTAAATCATTTGTGACAAAAGGTATGCCAGATAAAAAGATTAACAGGTCCATTTAAAATTAACTTTGAGTTATTTAGAGATTTGGTTCTAGAATCTCAGGAAATTCATTCTGCATTAAAACATCAAATGCTATTACTTTACAGAGGATATTTTGTAACATTCAGAAGTAACAAAGAGCTTATAGTGTCTATTTATGTGTCAAATGCAGCACAGTCTTAATCATCAAGCTATGGCTAAAGGACTCATTAAACTGTCTGCCAAACAGAGATTTATTGATTTGCATTAGTAGCTTCTTCTGAAAATTTCGCCTCATTTTGCTCTCTCCCTGACTAAACGTAGGGTTCGCTTTTTCAAAAATTTGTGTACTGTACTCTAGTCATTTTTTTTGGTCCTTTGTGATTGCATTGGGGTTTTTTTTTACAACTATTCACCAGAAAATGAAAAGAAGTATTTAGTTACATTCTTGGATGTTGAAACATACAGATAATTTTGTTTGCGTAAAATGTAGCTCTGCATGTTTTATTATAGCTACTGTAATTTTTAGTAAAATTCCTGAATATAGACATAAAAGCACATCAGAAAACAGATTTTTAAATCACAACACAAGTTAAGGACATGTATAACGTATAAACTTGTGCTCCTGAGACACTTGCATGAGGTAGCTGGTCCGTATTTTCCCTTCAGAGACATACTGCCAATTATGTTCTTTAATAGATTTGTCAATGTTGGTGCTTTAAAGTAACTGTCAGTAGATGCTCACAATTAATTATTACAGCATTATTATGTTTCTCTTCCATTAGTGTTTTAAATTGTTAGTAAAATTGAGGTCCCATCATGGAATCCATGGGGAGATTGAGTCTAGAACAGCAATGATTCTACCTTTCTAAAATTTGATCAGGATAAAGTGAATTATGCAATAAATGTAAAATGTTGATGATAAATTATCATAATTATCTTAGAAATGGAACTGCCTAGAGAAAACCCATGTTTTTAATCTTTTCCAGTTTGTAGACTGCTCAAAAATGTAGGCAGAACAAATTTCAGCCTATAGGTGACTCGCAGTTATCTTTATTAGAGCCCTCAAAAGCAGCTCACAAACCCCCTGCCCATCATCAGTTTTAAAGACAGAAGTGATCAGGATGTTCTCACCTCTCATTTCAAAATTAAAGACGCAATGTCATTCAGTACTTCTGGAAATAGTTCTTACTGTATGTGATTATTAGCAAGACAAACACATTTTTATTCAACCTGTGACAGGCATGCATCTCTCATAAAAATTTTTCTAACTCATTTTAATGGTTTCATCTTTCTTTGTTTTCTTTTTGCATCTGATAAGCCCCTACACTGACTGCTTCCAGACACGCTTGTCACATCTTTTTTCCAAACTACAGCACAGGCACACTGCAACCTCTCTAAAAATCCTAACCCTTCAGGTTCAAACAGATATGTTTGTTTTTTTCTGTGTTACAAAAAAGCATAAATCAGGAAACGATTGCTTTTCCACCAATTCTTGAACCAAGAAAAAAAAAGCACCTGTCAGCCTACATGTTATTTACCACCACGATACTCATTTTAAGCTACAAGAGGAAAGCACAGAGTAAACCAAGGGTGTGTTAAGAAGCCTAGGCAAGCATTCAACATAAATCAAATCAATATGTAAATTCGTGTTTGATTGGGAAACCTGCATTGGCCACGTAAGACCCCAGCAGGGAGTAGAGAGCAGCTATGATAAATGAGTTTACATGTTTCTAAATTCCAATTAAAAAATCTTCAAATACAAGTGTACCACTGGGATCCAAGCTGATTCATGTGATTGTCTTGTGAATGCTGGGACATGCATAATGGGATCTAATAACTTGGTATGTGATATGCAACAATAAAGTGATTTTAGTTAATCATACTTTTAAACTGCTCATGATTTTTCTTTGTGTTGGAGCAACCTTACAGTCTCCAAAAATAAAACTCTCCAAATGGATGGCAAATGGTTTTGTTGGAGAGGAGAAAATGGCAAAGACGACAGGTGCTCTGTCTGGTGCAAATCTGGAATTGCTCTGGAGGAGGTATGCCAGCTTAAACAGAGTTAGACATGAGATCTATAACTGATATATATATATATATATTGCATTTGCTTTGTTCTAAACAAGAAAATATTTTTTTCTCTCTCAGTTAAAATTTCTTATTACATCAAAAGAATAAACTACCTTTTGGACAGGTGTGGTATAGATGACATACCAAAGGAAATTATAACTTTGCTGATATTTAAAAATTGGGGGTAAACTTAAAAGTAACTTTGTGTTTAAAATGAAACTAAAAAGGGACTACATTTCTGAACAAAATCAGATCACCACAAGAGTCAGGAAGAAATGTTTTCTCTTCTGGCAAGCATTTTTCAGCTATCTGGATTTTTCTGAGGGACAGATTTAATTTTCTTCCAAACACCAGACGTGGGGTGATGCTGGAAGAAGGATATTCTGGTGTCAGAGACCACGCAGGCACAGGCATCTTTGATTGCCCAGTCCAGCCCTCTGCTATCACATGGCGTTTGCAAAACTCACAAGCTTCATCCTAAAAAAAAAATAATTAATCACATTGTTTGCCTTGGTTTGGCTTTCTGAAAGAATTTTCCAGAAAAATTCATGAAAGAAGAGTCCACTAAGGATTTCTAGCTACAAAATGAACTCTGCCTCCAGACGACTGGAACCTGAGAGATCACACCGGCAAAAGAGGCACCCCGCGGCTCTCTGTTTTCTCTTGGCAGCAGCCACTTCTCCTTTTCGTCAGAAAGAGACTCCTGGGCTACACATACCTTCGGTGTGCCTCAGACAGAAGATTTTTATATTCTTCATCTGACAGCTATTGTATTTCTGGTGTAAGTTGCCTGATTTGCTCTCATACTCTTTTTGTTTTTCTGTGGGTTTGTTGGTTTTGGGTTTGTTTTTTTTGGGGGGGGGGTTGAGTGTTGATTTTGGATGATTTTTTTTTATTTTATTTTTTGCAGGAATACATTTTAGTTGCAAAAGCAGGGCTTGGTCTTCTGTGATTTTGTACCTTTCCCTCAGGGTAGCAATAACATGCCTAGGACCATAATATTCTCAATTCATTAGGTCAATCATCTTCCATACAGCTTGGAGATGTTTCAGCCATCAAACAAAGATATTATATATTTGCAAAATAAAATCAGTACACAAATCCTGAGTAGAGCTGTAATGTGTGACGTGGCAGAAAGTACTAGAACAAGCCTATACATTCAAACCAGGGGTGTATTTTATTTACTTATTTGGATCTTGTGGGTTTCACTTATTTATTTATTATTATTTATTTTAGCTGAGTGTCTTTCAGCTCTAGATTTCTGGTATCAATTACAAAATGACACCTTCCCAGAGTGACTAAAACACCAATGAATATTGAAATATACTGTTTTTTTCTCTAAGGTAGTATTTCTCTTTCCAGATAGACTGACTACACAATGCTCTTTAAAATTTTCAGAGCATCCTTCTAATTCATCTCTGACACTTGAGAAAAAGATTATGTTCAGGACAGCAACTGTGCCTTTCTCAAGATGAAGATGGAGAGGGAGCTGGGCATGTTTAGCTTGGAGAAGAGGAGACTGAGGGGAGACCTCATTGCCCTCTACAACTACCTGAAAGGAGGCTGGAGAGAGGTGGGTGTTGGCCTCTTCTCCCAAGTAAATAATGACAGGACCAGAGGAAATGGTCTGAAGCTGCGGCAGGGGAGGTTTAGATTAGATATTAGGAAGAATTACTTTACTGAAAGAGTGGTCAGGCACTGGAACAGCCTGCTCAGGGAGGTGGTTGAGTCACCATCCCTAGAGGTGTTTAAGAAACGTCTAGATGTGGCTCTTCAGGGCATGCTCTAGTGGCAGAGATTGTAGGTTGTTTGGTTGGACTCGATGATCTCAAAGGTCCTTTCCAACCATGAAGATTCTGTGATTCTATGCATTCTGAAAACAAGTCATTTATCGTAGACGTCTTCAGACCACCTGACCTAACAATGTTGACACCACTTTGTACATAATCTAACAAAAAACATCTGAAAAACTGAATGATGTTGCCTATTCATTTGATCACTGCTGCTTTGTGGTATTAATAGAGATATTTTACTCGTTCAGTTTGCCACAATGCTTTCGAAGCAATTACAAAAACAATCATCGACTTATATTTACTAACGTTGTGTATCATCCTTTCTTGTATAGAAACACTGTCCTTATGGTCAAACAACATCAGAGGCAAACACCACTTCATTTATGGTCTGTTAGCAGTCTAAATCTCGGCTGATCTACATGTATGCGGCAGCGTATGACAGCAAGAGAATGAAGGGCAGAAGGACCAATTTATTCTCTCTCACACCAGGCACTTACGGCTGGGTCAGACGTGAAGTCACTCTTCACAGGTGCTGGCAGTGGGGTAGTGGACCACAGTCCCATTGAACTCACATTTGAAGCAGCCTTTTAAGGTGACCCATTGGCCAGTGTGGCAGCCCAAGAGGAATAACGACACACTTCAGCCAAACCTGAGCTTAGCGACGGCACAGGGATGCTCAGGAGGTTTTGCTCCCTTCTCCTCAACAATCACAGCCTTATACCTGGGGAAAATGCAACGAGGATGAAGCAGTGGAGACAGAAAAGGGGCTTCAAATGAGTAGGGGGATGACTGTGGCATCTACTGGTTCAAAGAGGAGAATCTGCTCTTTCTCTTTTGGAGGTCGCAGCAGCCAGACGTAGCACATACTTGCTGAGGAGAGGGCCATCAGCCTTCCAAAAGCCCTTGATACAGAAACACAAGATATTGTACCTACTGATGAATTTATACTATACATTACCTCATACCATTTAATCTATAAGGCACATGGGTTTGACTGTAAATCTTCTAAAAATAAAGCCGTACCGTGTTATAAAACCTGATTTTTGTCTGTATGTGACATTACAAAGAGAATTCTTTGACATTACCATCAAAACAATAAACAAAACACAATTCAGGGGGATACACTGATTCAGATCAATTTTAAATATGTAACATTCTATGCCCTCTCTTGGATGTTATGTGTTTACAAAGGCATTAGTGATTTTTTTTTTTTATTACACCGCACTTGTTTGATTGCCACGTTTTGCTTCAAAGATGATCAAAGATTACTTCCAGCTAATAGGCAAACACGACAGACATTAATAACGAATGTTAAGAGCCCAGTGTTTAGAGCTGTGACAATGGGCGGGGGGTAGCAACACATTGCATTCTTGACTATTCAATTTTTTTAACTTTTGAACAGTCAACAAAAGAAGCGATTGGCAACAAATATTAAATCAAGTAGGAACAAAGAAGGCCCTTGAAACTATAATGAATATGCAGCTCTTTCTGAGGGAAGAGACTGCTGAAAGCAATGAGATTTTGTGAAATAAGAGCTATGGCTTAAGCTATAATGAAACAATAAATACATTCTTCAAGAATATGAAAAGACATTTCCAATTTTTCATTGTCAGATGTTGGCTCCTATATTACTGCAATCTGCCAACCTGCACTATGGGGTTTAAACAAAATAGAAAAGATAAGACTGCAGATCTTTTAATATAACAATATGTGAAAAAACAACCATCATTTTTTATCTTGCTTCTTTGAACACGTGACAGATGAAAACATGTTTCAAAAGTGGGTAACTAAAACCTTACGCCAGGGTGTACTGTAGAAGGGGATAAAGTCCCTGTAGTGCACATAAAAATATGCTGGGGAAGACAGGCAGGATTATTCCTGCCTCAGGCAAAGGCAAACCCATCCACAGGATTGCTTTTGCTCAGAGATCTGGGTGTACTTGATGGGTGATGTGGAAGAATGGGGAAGTCCGATGTGTACCTCAAGGGAATTTGATTTTGGGTGAGAACAGCCGATGATTTGTATTGTATGATGTTACTCTCTACATAATAATCTATGTGATCACCTCTGTGGTTGCTGTATACCATATCAATGGTATTACAGTAACAAATGCCCAGATTAACGAGGAATGAATTCTAATGAAACCGAGCAATGTGCAGCGATGATAGAACTGGACAAGCGCAGCGGTGATGGAACCAGAACTGGCTTCAGCATGCAACAATCAAACACCACACACCATCTCTCCTGCCCTGAAGGACTGTTATGACAGATGAAGCCCAAAGTCATGCACTAAACGAACTCAACAGACATTTTAAAGGGCTGGCCCGTAGACTAAGGCAATGATACATGTATGTATATATCAAAAGACATGAAAGGCGGTGGTGATTAATTAGGGTGTATTGGAAAGTGTGGGACCTTGGCATGATGTAGATGGTATAGACTAAGGGGTGGATATTGTCCTGGTTTCAGCTGGGATGGAGTTAATTTTCTTCCTGGTAGCTGGTATAGTGCTGTGTTTTCGATTTCAGATGAGAATGATGTTGATAATACACTGATGTTTTAGTTGTGGCAGAGCAGTGCTTACACTAAGTCAAGGACTTTTCAGTTTCTCACACTGCCCTGCCAGTGAGGAGGCTGGGGGTGCACAAGAAGCTGGGAGGGGACACAGCCAGGACAGCTGACCAAACTGGCCAAAGGGATGTTCCATGCCATATAGAATCATAGAATCATAGAATCATAGAATTGTTGAGGTTGGAAGGGACCTTTAAGATCATCAAGTCCAACCTTTAACCTACCCTGACAAAAGCCACTTCTAAACCATGTCCCTAAGTGCCCCATCTACCCTTTTTTTAAACACCTCCAGGGATGGTGAATCCACCACCTCCCTGGGCAGCCTATTCCAATGTTTAATAACCCTTTCAGTGAAAAAATGTTTCCTAATATCCAATCTAAACCTCCCCTGACGTAACTTGAACCCGTTTCCTCTCGTCCTATCACTTGTCACCAGGGAGAAGAGGTCAGCCCCCATCTCTCTACAACCTCCTTTCAGGTAGTTGTAGAGGGTGATAAGGTCTCCCCTCAGCCTCCTCTTCTCCAGGCTAAACAACCTCAGCTCCCTCAGTCGTTCTTCATAAGGTTTGTCCTCCAGACCCCTCACCAGCTTTGTAGCCCTTCTCTGGACACGCTCCAACACCTCAATGTCCCTCTTGTAGCGAGGGGCCCAAAACTGAACGCAGTACTCGAGGTGGGGCCTCACCAGTGCCGAGTACAGGGGGATGATCACTTCCCTAGTCCGGCTCACCACACTATTCCTGATACAGGCTAGGATGCTGTTGGCCTTCTTGGCCGCCTGGGCACACTGCTGGCTCATATTCAGCCGGCTGTCAACCAACACCCCCAGGTCCTTTTCTGTCGGTCTGCTTTCGAGCCACTCTGCCCCAATCCTGTAGTGCTGCATGGGGTTGTTGTGACCCAAGTGCAGGACCCGGCACTTGGCCTTGTTGAACCTCATACCATTGGTCTCAGCCCATCGGTCCAGCCTGTCCAGATCCCTCTGCAGAGCCAACCTACCCTCAAGCAGATCAACACGCCCGCCCAGCTTAGTGTCATCTGCGAACTTACTGAGGGTGCATTCGATCCCTTCATCCAGATCATTGATAAAGATATTAAAGAGAACCGGCCCCAGCACCGAACCCTGGGGGACACCACTTGTGACCGGACACCAACTGGATTTACCTCCATTTACCACCACTCTCTGGGCACGGCCATCCAGCCAGTTTTTTACCCAGCGAAGAGTACACCTGTCCAGGCCATGAGCAGCCAGTTTCTCCAGGAGAATGCTGTGGGAAACAGTGTCAAAAGCTTTGCAAAAATCCAAGTAGATAACATCCACAGCTTTTCCCTCGTCCACTAAGTGGGTCACCTTATCATAGAAGGATATTAGGTTTGATAGGCATGACCTGCCCTTCACAAACCCATGCTGACTGGGCCTGATCACCCTGTTCTCCTCCATGTGCCGTGTAATGGCACTGAGGAGGATCTGTTCCATGACCTTCCCAGGCACCGAGGTCAGACTGACTGGCCTGTAGTTCCCCGATCCTCCTTCCGGCCCTTCTTGTGGATGGGTGTCACATTTGCTAACATCCAGTCAGCTGGGACCTCCCCGGTTGTCCAGGACTGCTCATAAATGATGCAAAGTGGCCTGGCGAGCACTTCCGCCAGCTCTTTCAATACCCTTGGGTGGATCCCATCCGGCCCCATAGATTTGTGCACCTCCAGGTGCTGAAGCAGGCCCCTCACCGTTTCCCTTTGGATTAGAGGGGCTTCATTCTGCTCCCCATCCCTGTCTTCTAGCTCAGGGGTCTGGGTATTCAGGGAACAACTGGTCCTACTGCTGAAGACTGAGGCAAAGACTTCATTAAGTACCTCAGCCTTTTCCTCATCCTTGGTCACAATGTTGCCGGCCCCATCTACTAGAGGACAGAGATAATCCTTAGTCCTCTTCTTATTGCCAATATATTTATAGAAACTTTTTTTGTTGTCCTTGACAACAGAAGCCAGGTTTAGTTCTAGCTGGGCTTTGGCCCTCCTGATTTTTTCCCTACATAGCTTCACATGATGTCATGCTGAACAATAAAACTGGAAGGAGTTGGCTGGCGGGTGGCAGCTGCTGCTCGGAGATGGGCTGGGTATCAATCAGCGGGTGGTGAGCAATTGGATTGTGCATCACTTGTTTTGTATATTCTTTTATCATTGCTATTACTTACCCTCCTTTTTATGTCCTTTTAAACTTTATCGCAACCCATGAGTTTTACCTTTTTTCTGATTCTCTCCCCCATCCCACTGCGGGGGGAGTGAGCAAATGGCTGCGTGGTGTTTAGCTGCCTGCTGGGTTAAACCACAACAAGTGGGTAACCAAAATCTTACACCAGGGTGTATTGTATGTTTGATATTACTTAATCTACTAGGATGGCAAGCTGCTTGCTTATTTTTTATCTTGTTCTGTGAGTATTTCCATAGGATGCTGAAGGCATATGACATCATCTGATTACAAATAAGCCAACGTTCAGCCACGAGAAAGCTAAACTGCACAAAGAGGCTTTGTACCTTTTAATGGGAAATTGTCTACCTTTCTTCTCAGATGGCTGAATCTTCGGAAGACTATGGTTGTGAACTAACTTGCACAGAAAGCAACCCTATAAATGTGGGTGGATTATTACAATTATATTTATTTTATGGAACATAAAAGATCACATTGATATGTGTATGAAAATTCATATAATATCTGGAACATCACATAGAGTTTCTACTTTTTTACTTAGTCCATCTCTCTTTTTACTCCACCACCCTGTCCTTTGTCCTTGGTTCTTTCTCTCCTGTTTTTCGTATCTTCCTTTTAGTTATTTTTCTCACTTCTCTGTGATTTGTTGTGTTGGGTTTTTTTTCCTTCTGCCTGTCTCTTCCTTCTTTCCTCTTTCTAATTTTATTATTTACCTTCTCTCTCAGTCATTTTAGTCTTCCTCCAACCTTACTTCTCTGAATCATCCTTTATCTGGAGCCTGTTTTACTCCCCACTCCCGCCCCACACACACGCTTATTATCACTCTAGTCTTTAATCTGCCCCTCACTTCCCATCTGTTCATTAGCTCCAGGTTGTCCATCTCATCCCGTTACAGACAGACCATGCTGCTTCTTGCTGCCCACATAAGAAACAAGGAGTCTTTTCGCTGGCCTGCTTTTCTTCATTCCACTCTATCTTTCTCACACCACATCCCACTTTGTAGTGAATGTTAATAACAACTTTAAAATATTTTTACCCAAAAGAACAAAAAAATAAATACAGTCCTGGATTTGTGAAAAAGAAGACGACAGGACCGTTTAGCTTTTGTGTGAGGTGGCAAGGACAGAGTCTTGCTTTTCTTGACTCTATTTCATCTTGCTGCTGTTGCTGACATTCCAAAGAACGTATGTATTTCAGCAGTCTTTATGCTCTATCTTTTAAACATACACACTCAGAGGAGCTATCAAGAACAGAGGATGCAATAAATACAGTCTGGAGAAGAGAGCCCATTGGACTGGCTAAGGAACTGAGAAACGCCTCGTGTAAAAGAAAAAGAGCACAGAGGTAATATTTTATAAAGCTTTTTTATGTTAGAGGAGGGTTTGGGTTTTAGACCCTGCTAAGCAATTTCAACATTTGTGGAGTCACCAGTATGCTTTGGGATCACTTCCTGGAGTGGGATTGAATAGAAATGACTCTTAGTCATAACAAAATTTTCTATCTACGCAAGATTATGGCACAAACGGCCAGAAGAAATCCATTTTGGTGGTTTCTTTGCCTCTGGAAGGAAACGGGCTAAAAATTCCAGACTACAGATCCAGGCACATTTGGAATTCCCAAACTGTTTAAAGAAATCACTGAAGTAATTTGAAACAATACGCATTTAAATAATTTTAAATCAGCAATTTAAAATCAAGTTTGAAAAAGGAAGTTTCGTAGTTTTCTGCTGTTCAGGGAGCAAGAGGCACAGCACAGCTACCAAAAGGTTTCATGTAGAAGCTGAGTTAGATGCAGTCCTTGTAGCTGATGTTTGTGGGCTTAGTCCATAAGAGCAAAGTAGGTTTTCTTGTAAGGGTAAATCAGGATATTGTTTCTTGCAGTACCATTTTACTGTAGATTTCTAGTTTACCTTTTGAAGATTTCCTTTACTAGAATGCTTTGGTTTACAAGGAAAGCAGAAAATACAAAGAAACTGGTGTGCTCATTTAGTGGAAAGAATATGTGCGGCTCTTTGCTAACAAATAGTTTCTTAAAGATCTACTATCCAAACAAACTAAAGCGCGTGAAACTTCTTGATAACTGGTTTGACCCTCAAATTCATGATTCGGTTTTCATCTTCTTTGAGGATGAAGATGATGTTACAGTGTTATATCAGATATTAGGATCTTTATGGTTTTAGGTGGTACTTAATTGCAACCTATAGATATAATCACTTGGAAATCTACAACTGTACAGCTACAGAACAATATGAAGGAAAAGGTATTAGTTTAAAAAAACATATTTTGTTGTTTTTACAAGCAAGAGTTTAATTTCTTTTGATGTACGTTCTTTCATTTCTGATGAGACAAAAACCAAGCTTTATTTTTAATACTCCTTCCCTTTTTCTAGCAGAAGAAAGTAGAATTTTATTCCGTAACTTTCAAATGAGAAATATTTTGTATTTCAACAATTGTTTTCATTTTTTGTTTTTTTTTCATTCTGATAAAAATTGACCTTTAAGTAACCATTGCCCTAGAAAAGTAGCATTTATGGCCAACAGTGAACTTTTGTTTTGTTTTGTTTTCAGCAGAATTTACTTTAGAGACGATCAATTAAGTTGCTGAGTTCACATCTGCATGGGATTTTATACTTGGTAATTGCTTCCAAAAGTGTTTGTTAAAAGATTGATCTTTATGATGCATGTCGACAGATACTGAGCTGAAGAATTTGCTCTCTGAAGTGTGTAGGTTTGCAGTGTGCAGGAAATACCAGGCAGTGATGCAGGTAATTATCACCTGATGTGACAACATGATGGTACTGTAAGCCACAATGCCTAAACTTTAGTTGGATGTAGATGAGCCTTGAGGTCCTGTGACAAAAATGAAATTAACTCCTGTCGCTTCAGTAAGGAGCTAGCAGGGAGATATTAAAAAACCCCATAAATATTAGAAGTCCCTGAAAGCTAATGAACCAGTTTCCTTTAGCTGAAATGACAGAGTGTCTGCCAAGAAATCCAAGGACCCAGACTATGTTTCTCTCTCTAAAGCAATTAGTCAATCAGTACCTTCACAGATCTGTGAAACAATCTGTCCTATTTCATACGTCTGTGCAAGAATTACTTTAAAGTGATAAGGTTACTGCAGTGAAGCCTGGCAAAGACTTTTACAATAGGGTTGTATGCTGTTAGAGTCACCGGCAGCATGCTAAGAAATGTCAACTGTAATTAAAACCAATCATTTTCAAATATATGTCATGCTTTGGAAATGGTGAGGAATGCTTTTTGCAGCAAGAATTCTCAGCCCTGTGAGCACAGAGGTTTTTTTAAGTTTTTTTTTTTCTTTTTGTGGAAAGAAGATTTTTTTCTTTTTCTTTTGGCAAGACCGTTTTGGAAGATGTTTAATCATTAAGGCAATTGTATCAAAAATCACAGAACTGCAGGTTTCTTCTCTAAACTTGTCACATTTCTTACTGAGCTTGCATTTAAGGATTGTCCCTGTATGTAATTCTGAGTACATGGCATGGAATCTATTTTAAAGATTTGTGAAACACTTTGGCAAAACATCTATTTACTGAAAAGTGACACTTCGAAGTACTGAATTGAAATTGTGTTCAGCTTTTGTCAAGCCGTTTGGGAAAAAATAAAAAATACACGGTTGTAAATGGTTAAAGACTTGCTTCTAAAATAGAGCATTTAAATGTTGCAGACTAATTTCACATAAGCATACTGTTTCCATTTGCAAAGATAAGAAGATGATAACGGCTCCCCTATACGCAGTTCATTTAACTCCCCATGTACTGTAAGGATGTATTAATTTAAACATGATCCTCCTTGATCTCAGGCAAGCATTTTAGCAACAGGGATTGTAAGGTGTTCCAGGACAAAAGTGTCTCACTGTGTGAGGTTTATAACTGGAGCAGTGTCTGGACCTTGGATTTTTCATTCGCTAGAGAGGGCTCTTTGGCCACTGTCATGCCTAATAAGTAGTTGATTGATCATTGAAAAATGTAACAAAGACAATTGCAAACATTGTCTGCAGTTGTCTTCATAATAATAGAATCATAGGATCAATCAGAATCATTGAGTCATAGAGTAGTTTGGGGTGGAAGGGGCCTTTAAAGATCATCTGTTCCAACCCCTCTGCAATGAGCAGGGATATCTTCAACTAGATCAGGTTGCTCAGAGCCCCGTCCAACCCTACCTTGAATATTTCCAGAGATGAGGCACCTACCACCTCTCTGGGCAACCTGTTCCAGTATTTTACCCCCCTTATTGTAAAAAAGTTTCTTCATTATATGTAGTCTAAATCTACTCTCTTTTGGTTAAGAACCAATACCCCTTGTCCTATAGCTACAGGCCCTGATAAAAAGTTTGTCCCCCTCTTTCCTGTAGGCCCCCGTTAAGTACTGAAAGGCCTCAATAAGGTCTCCCCGGAGCCTTCTCTTCTCCAGGCTGAACAACCCCAACTGTTGTCTGTCCTCACAGGAGAGGTGCTCCATCCCTCTAATCACTTTTGTGGCCCTCCTCTGGACGTGCTCCAACAGGCTCTTGTCTTTCCTGTGCTGAGGGCGATAATCCCATACCCTCATCCAGTATACTGATCTGGAGGTAGCAGACCTCTCAGTATTTTTTCCCAATATGGGCAAAGTACATTTTGAGAGTGTGAGAGGTAGGGCAATGGCAAAGATTTGTTATTGTGTGCAAGATGGGTATGTGTCTATGTGTGCCAGGGCAGCTCTGGCCAGCCACACTTACGTATCTGAAGAGATTAGTGTAGTGCTGAGTGCTGTCTTGGCACAATTCTTCAACTCAGACTATGCACTGTTGTTATGTCTGTGCTTTGGACAATGGAGGAGAAAAACACAAAGTGAAGACTTTTGTACTAGTCTGCTCAGATATTTACTCATTTATAACCTATTGGTTTTCAAATTTACATTAAGACCGAATAGATGTTGAAGGTTGAATCCCACTCCTGCTGGAGTCAAGGGCCAAACATTCATTCACTTGGTTAGGGCCTGTATTTTGTTGTAATGAAATTTCAGCTGTCGCCTGCAGACAACAAGTAGCTTTTAAATGTGATAAAGCACTTCTCTTACCTTCTGGTAAAATAGTTTGGAAACTGTACCATTGGTTAATGAGAGGTTTCTGTCGAGCAAATTCCTCTCAGCTCCAACATATTTTCTCTTTGGACAATATTTGGCTTTACTGTAAAATTCTTACGGTCATCTCAAATAAAGAAATGACTCAAGACTACCCTTTTAGAAAAGTGGACTGAAGACATAAAGACAACAGCAGAATACGCTAATGCCATTTAAGTGAAAAAAGATAAAATTTCTTGAATGCCTTCATGCCTGAATTGGCTACGTAGAAAGTAATGTGTTTCACATTACATATAAAATGCTGAAGAAGAGAATGAAGAAAATATATTATGACAAATTTTATTCCTTTTTGTTCGCTTTCATATCAAACTTAATTCTGTGTTATGATTTTAGTGACATTAACTAAACAGGCATTTTAGAAGAACCAAAGTACAAGCTTCATACTTGAATTGATAGATATTTTGATTTTAATTTTTACTTATTGATATTTGCATAAAAACAATGAAGACTGCTTTCAAAGTCTTCACTGCTTTTATATACAAAAGGGTGATATAGTTATGCTTTTATTCCTATGAGGTGCATTATCATGCAATCTGGTACGAATGAATATCTTGAAAGAGATAACATCTTGGTCCTCTCAGAGTGAAGAGACGTATTTCTTGACTGAAAATAGCATCCTCACAACCAGCAACAGTAAGTTTCATAAACTTTGAACTCTACTATGAGAACCTTTCAGGATGATTATCCTCCCAGCAAAAAAAGTTAAGAGTAAATTCATTATTTTCCTTAGCTCAATACAAACCTGCAAAAGAAGTCTACATTTTTTCAATGCAGACACACAAATTTTAATCAAGATAGCTTTCAACATGCAGCACTATGATTTTTTTCTTTTACTGGTTCTAGTAGACCATCAATGAAATATTTACCTGACTAGTGTGGCTCTCTCTATGTCTTTGAATCGATGAGCCTGCCGTAGTGCTGGCCGACAGTCTTGAATATTCATTTTCCTCTGGTAGACCTAAAGCAGAACAATACTAATTTATTATCTGATATTTATGCACTGGCTGATTTCAGCACGAGATTCAAAAGACCTTGACATGTTTTACTAAAAAAGAATGGAAAAATCACACATTTGCCTGGATATTTACTTTTTCCATGCTTACCGAAACCAGAACAATTATTGTTTACCAAGCATGAATAGCATTATAGGTATGCATGCTGGTTTACAGAGGGAGCCTGTAATTGTACTGAAAGAGCCTACAAATAACACATTACCTATACACTGGCCAGGGATTCCTCCTGCAATGCGGAAATCCCTGGCTCTTTTCCCCCTGGCTCCTTTTCATCGCAGGAGCAATGCAAAGGGAATGGAAAACAGGCCTGCGGTCTGCTCTCAAAGTCAACAGTAGGTCCAGGACTTACAACTTCATCTCCGCGGTACAGAGGGGGTTTTTTAATTCTCGTACTTATTGTGCATTCTCCATGTGGGAATTAGCTGCCCGAAATTTAGCTGTGTAAAAACCAGCCATCCAGTGTAAAAGAGCCAGGTAGTCTCCCTCGGTAGTCAAGAGAAACAAACACCTCTGCACAGTGATCCTAGAGCAAGGCTCACTGCCAGCACTTCCCCATCATTTCTGCCGGAGCAGGAAGACCGTTCACACAGCACTACAGAAGATCTGAAAGGTGGGATGAGAGGAAGCAAAGGCAGAGGCGGAAACACAGTGAGTCCACGATAGGCGTTATTAAGGCCCTCACAAACTAGAATCACAGGCACCATGGTAGGTCTGGTATTCAGCAATTTTGGTATTGCTGCATATAGCAATGGCATACTCTGGCATCCATAAACAACATATCACTACTTCTTTAGTCAACTGAACATAGCTAGCCACCCTGAGAAGAGGATTCATCCTGGTAAGAGATACGCAAGTTGAATTGTTGAGATTTACTATCTAGAAATGGATAACAGCTAACGCAAAGTATTTGATTAGACGAGGCATCTACCTTTTGTGGGGATAAAACTAGGTAAGGTGATTCTGGGGCTAGGTATGTAACTCTTAGATAAGAAAAAAATGACACAAACCTCACTCTTTGCGTACTATACACAACACACAGAGAATCATTATGGAAAAAATTAAAAGTTCAAATGCAATGAATCATAAACTACTTATGGGATTAGGTATTGCACTAGACATAGTTCTGTTTCATGCTCACGTTCAGTTTCTTCTTCCATCATGAAACTGGCACAGAAAGACACTGTGAAACATGCTTGTCTTCCAACTCTGTATTTTCAATATTAAAAAGGGGTGGTGGTGGTGTATTTTTTAATTTTTATAAATAAGTATTAACTCTTACATGGTTACTGATATATGATTTAACTCAGGAAAATATAAATTGCATGAATAATCCCATAAAATAACTTGATTTTGTGAGAGAAATAGAATAAGAATTTTAAAAAGAAAGAATGATCCTTATACATTTTTGGCCTCTCTACTCTGCTTTTAGTTTCCCCCTTATAACGGTGCATCTGCGCAGCTTTGTAACTACGGTCAGCCCTTTTTTTTCCACTTGTTCTGAATGAGGCTTGTGTAAAGTATTCATAAATATGGATCTTTTTCTACAGCTTCAAATCATCTGGACTTCCTCTGGGGACACACAGGCAGGGAAGAAGATGGAACCCCTGCTTACAGCTCAGAAGCCAGGTCAAATCTTGTGAGAATCCAGCATTTCAGTCCTTTTCTGCCTGGTGCAGAGAGCCAGTCTGACCCTGTTCTCTCGGCGATTTGAACTATGTGTTGTTTTGAGGTGGAGTTATCAGTTTTTGAAGCCAGTCCATGATATATTGGGTATGTACTGTGGCAAGGTCTGATGTTCAGGGTCTCCAGTATATTAGGCTTGTAAAATATATGTAGGTTACCACTATTCCTTTCTTACCTACATTAAATTTCCTGTTGTCCAACTTAAAATTCTCCCTCAGTAAAAATTGCATATTTTTGGTCAAATTAAATGCTTGAAATAAATTTCCCTCCAAAAATCCAGTTTTGACAACACAAAACAAATCCTTTTTTTTCAAATAATTTCCTGAACTAATAATTTATTCACATGGATTCAGTTTGGATACATCTCAAACAAAGTAATACAAAATCATCCACATTTTAATAAAAAATGCCTTTTTAAAGTAGGTGTTATTCATTCAATTCAAATAAAAGATATAATGTAAAATATTCGCATGATTCTAGACCACCATAAATGAACGAAAATACTTTGCTAGGCCAGCAGCATGTTTTGAAAAAGATACTGTTTTTGCACTACATTCATACACTTTAGGATCTACCGTCCATGACAGCCTTGAGCTAAGAATAAGGTTATCAATGATTTTCTGTTTATTTCTATGAAAAGCACTTTGATAAGAGGTCTTATCAAGGAAAGTTTCCATGTACAGCAACAGCACGTCATCACAGACATTGCAAGCAGAGGCTTGGTGGAGTTTGGAAAGATAAATGGAGTAGTTGATTATATTCTGAGAGTTTTCCTTTACGTACACCTAAGTAAATATTAGGATACCACAGCTGTGCACTGAATAAGACCTTGCTCAATTCAGCACAAGGTTGGAAGCATCAGTTTAGCAGGGGCAGAACTACAAGAACATAAATTAATCAGGGGGTTAAAGCTGGAGCACAAATTACACCATCTGGACTGGGGTTTCTTGCAACTGTTCTCAAGTTACCAAAAGTAAGTCTAATTTGGCATTTTTTTTGGCAGAATTATGTTTGCTAACATTACTACTGCAATTATACATGATGGTGAAAATGATAGCAAGAAATATGATTCAATCAATAATATCTAACTAGAGAAGTTAAATGAAAGAAATGCATTCCATTTTTTTCACATAATCAAGAATATGGCCTTGTCCCAAGTAATATGGCTATTCAAACTAGAAACCCAGTCCTTTACCCACTTACTCCCTGTAATGCCATTCTATGTTGCTTCAAGGGATGATCCCATACTTCCTATACTTTCTATTTCCCATTTCTGCCCTGTTCTCAGATACTCCTTTAGGATCCTTCAGATAAACAGCCTGCATCTCAAATATCAAGATCTAAACGACTGGGACATCCAGAAGAGGTTCTGGGTTCCAGAGAACCTCCAGTCTCACAGGTCCTGCTACCCCTGCACTGGAGATCCTGCACCTCCTGGCCTCCGACATCCATATTTGCAGAACAGCAGCAACACCACAGTCTCTGGGTCTTTGCAACTGCGGCCACACATCATTCCCCAAATCTTCTGCCTCCCTCCATGATTCCGCATTCACACACAGGCTGGATCTACTGATCAGCTCTGCTTGATACATTGGCTGCTATAGAGTGAAAGAGGAAAGGCAAGATGTAAGGCTCTGCGCTCAACGGCATGTAACCTGTGTCATGGTGACATGCCCCTTTTCTGTCAGGTTATCTGCTGTGACACCTCTCCCACTCTGCCACTTGTTGCCTGCTGTGCTTAGACCTGGTGGTAAGTTTCAAGAGACTGTGTAGCAGACTGTAGCCCACAGGTGACCTGCTTAGACAAAATGGCTACCTTCTTGATAGCTGAAGTTAGACAAGACTAATCCCCTTACCTGACTAATGCATAGGGCTTTTGGTGACAGACAGGTTTCTAAACAGTTACTCTTATGCTGATCAGCATAAACTATATATTAAGTCCATTCACATGGATCTCCATACACAAGCAGTGGACCTCAGTTACAACTGAAGAGAAGAGGAATAGCTAGAGAGACTTCCTTTGCGGGACGGCAGCGTGCCAACGGAGCTGGATGAACAGCACAGGGCAAAGTGTGGAGCTGTGTGACCCCTGGGCACGCTGCAGCACAATGCTCCTTCGGTCCAACAGGGCTGTCTCATCGATACAATAGCCACTCTAATTTTTCACTTGGGTTACACAAAGTACCTCTACAACACATTCCACTGGAGGTAAAGAACTGTCAGATATCTGGGGAATTTCTCCCTTTCACAACCCAAAGGTTAGGTCACCTCAGTCACTTATTACAGTTGTCACATTTAAACATTTCACTTAAACACAGAATCGCAGAATCATGATTAAATACTCCTCCGTACCCTATTAGGTACTAGTTGGAAATTACACCAAATTTGAGTAAACTTTTACCTGCAGTGTTTGAATGTCTCCCACCAGAGGATCTGCTGTTTCAGGTGATTTAGAATCAGAGCTTTCAGCATTGTAACGTAAAAGGCTATTACAGGCTTTTTGATTACTTTTTGTGTTTGGACAAGAAATAGCAAAAAAAAAGCTCTTTCTTTCAGACTGAAAACTCTGGTAGGTGTGAAAGATTTGTGGCAGAAAAGTCACCGTTGATAGCACAGAGCTGTGGAAAGGTGTTACTCCTAATAGTAAAGATAAACTAAAGAAGAAGAGGATTACATTATATAAAATAAAAAAAAAATCAGCTTCTATTAGAATTCTGAACAGCAGTGCCAGAAATTAAACTCAGCTTCTGAAAGCAACACAGCATTAATCTGTTTGGAAGCTGAGCCAGACAGTTTTTTAGCTGCTTAGCAATGGTTTTCTAAAGAATTCATCAGATTGTAAGTAAGATTAACATCTTCATCAAAATGATTATTCTTATAACCAGAGTGACTTTAAGTTTCATGATACTTTAGAGGAGTGGTGCTGACACTTCATTCATGACAGCAAAAGACTAGTCTTATTTAAGAAATTGCTCCTCTCTTAAGTCTATGAGTAATGTATGAATCTAGACTTTAGTTCTATCATTGGAAAGTAGATTATATAGTCGCAATGTGTAACAACGGGAAGCACACTACTCTATATCCGAGAGTTTTGTAGTCTCAGTATCAACTATTTAATAATACATTTCAGGTTTTATTTTCCTCATAGGTAGAGGAGTTTGGTATACAGTAACAAAGAAATGAAGAGGTATTTTACATGGAAACATCTCCTGACACATTCTCAAATATCAGTATGGCCTAGATGTATCCAACAAGACACAGATTTCAAAATCATGACGATGTTAAGGTTCAATCCCGGAAGGATTTTTTTCCTAAGCAAACTGGTTTTAAATTCATGCAATCAAAGTACACCAAAGTTTTCCATAGTGTCAACTCTTTCAATTATTATTAAAGGTCGCTGGAAAGGTAGCATTCTGTATCACAAAATTTATAATCTGCTTTTGCTCTGCATCAGGGTGACATCAAAGCTTGCATCATTTCTACAACAGTCTGATAGGCAAAATATAGATTTGAACCTTGAAATACCAGAAATAATGCTAATTCCTTAACCAGTGGGATACTGACAGACCTAAAAGTACTTTTTTTCTATTTTTCTACTCATAGTATACAGTGAATCTCAAACCCATTCCTTACCAAGGCTGCATCAAAATTGGGAACCTTCCATGAAAAGTTTGATGAATCAGTGTTTTTCAATGGAAAAAGTGTCTTACTGGAAAATTCCATTGTACAACATTACGCCTTTATGATTAAACTTTCCACATACAAATAGTTTAAAAATAATAGAATCTAAAGATAATTAGATTATGCATAGTAGATATTGTATATTATCAATATGAACAGCCCTGGTTACTAGTGGTTGCAAATACACTGATAAAAACTTCACACAAACAATTACAAGCACCCATCGCACCGATTAGTTGGCCTTTTATTCAAGCAATGACTATTTCTTTCGCTAACTAAGATCGTTTACTAACAACTATAATAATCACAAATTATAAACGTAAAGCATCATTTCATTTCTAAGCCGTAAGAAACAGAGCTCTTGTGATTAAACTCCCAATTAAGGGGTCTGGGGACAAAATGGTTGCCCTTACAAAAAGCTGATCTCCCACAGGTCCCATCAGGACATCAGAATATATGGTTAAAATCCTACATAGAAAGGAATCAAAGACTCGGTCTACCAACAGTTTTTGTGTTAATTTAACAGTCTGGCTGTTATACATACTGAAAATATGCTCCCCTCCTCCCCAAATTATTATACTGATACAAATGGGGACACGGTTGTAAGGGACAAAGATGCCTTTTTCCTCTGTCACAGTGTGTTCCTGGCTCCACACAGGAATGAATGCACTTTGATACTTGTATCACTTCTCAGACTGGACGAGTTTTCTGCTTCGATTATCAGAGAGAGCAGGAAGAATTATTTTGGCCAAGCACTGCAGAATTTGGAGAATAGGTTTTCTTGAAAAGAAAGGAATTATTTGATTTTGATGTGTTTCATTTTGATGATAAAGCTTTATTTTTCATTTCAAAACATTGCGTATTAAGCAGGTCTAGTATTAATTTTTTTTAAAAAAAGAGGATAGCATATTCGGAAAACAAAACTCAGTATTTCGCTTAACGTAATATTTTTCCCTTTAATTTTTCCAGTATAACTCCCAAACTACCAACTGCATTATGTGTAGTTCTGCCCTTAACAGTAAAGGCTATGCAACTGTTCTGCTTACACAAATCATATTTAAACTTCAGTTTTCAGCATGAAGATAATTGTACCCACTGCCATGCATGCATTTAGACATCTGCTTCTCCACATTCCATCAAAAGAAATACTTTCTATTTGTCTTGTGTCTATTCATGCTCGTGTATTTGTGCGTGTGACTTTATGTAATACTGGTGTTATATCCTTAGCATTTATGCTTTTAGGATCTTGAAACATTTCATTCGTTCTGACATTGCTCTTGCACCACTTTGATCATCTTGTTGCAATAATAAACAATTTGTTATTCACTAGTAAGGCACCTGTAGCAAAGGGAGATCCTGATTTGCCATTTTCTGTCCCATTTGTATTGATTACAGGATCAGAAATCTCAAATCTCAGTCCTCCATGCCTCAGGCTGCTTAGCGACTTGGAGCTGAGCTAATTACTAATTCCTCAACAGAGGCTGTTTTATTTTCTTCATATTCAGCTTTTATTGCAGAGGGGCTTATCAGTTCACACATACAAAGTTAAGCCGGTTCCAGAAACACAGATATTTCACAACTCAGAAGATTCCAGCTTGACTATATCTTAAAAAGCTCACTCAAGGAAACACTTCAGCAATTTTATGTTAGAAGAGCTTTGGGATTAAAAACTGCTTACCATTTGATACTGAATTTCCATTTTCAGCAGTCACAGAACTGGACAGTGGATTAGATGACTGAGTTCCATGGTTATTTGCATTTTTATCCTGGGTTTCTGATCCAATATCTGATGTATTTGGATCTTCCCTGCTCCTCAAGTTCAGATTCGTTTCAGCACCTGCCACAAACAGAGAAAAAGCTTGTCAGCTTCCTACTAACCAGCGGCTTTCACATGTAACTAGAAAAAAACTAACACAGAGAAACTAAATTACTTTATCAAATTAATTTAATTAATCACTAAATTCACGAGTCCAGAGATAAATGTGGAATGTTTAAGTCAGTGATTTTTGCAGGGTTTTTCTTTTTTTTCTAGTGTTCCACTTACAGTCATTTAAAGTTTATGGAAGTGAAAGGCATGAACAAAATTTCATTTGTACTGTTTCTTTTCACACATATATCAGCTGAAAAAACTCAAGAAACGTTTATATTGCCTTGTTTTAGATTCTATGCTATTTCACATGCGTTCATATACCGTTGTCGTCACTGCAACGTCTTTCACCATTGCATTAGTTGATACTAGCTATAACATGGGTTTATTTTTTTCTCTTATCTCCTCCCACAAGAAATGAAACAGCCTTTGATATGAAACCATATGTAGCAAGATTCCTCCCAGCAGAGCCTCCCTATGGGCATTATTTACCCTGCCTCAGGGCTCTCCAGCCATCAGCTGTCATTTTCTGTAAAGTTCCAGGTTGTCATGTCATAGCCTTTTAGTTAAAATTTCTTCAAGATATCAAGAGGAGGGCTGATCCTGTAGGAGTTCCCAAGCTGCTTGCAGTGCACAGGCATTTCTCCAAAGAGAAAGGCAAAACCCTTCCCCCTCTGACTGATGGAACATCCACACAAAGCGGAGCAGCTCCCAGCAAAGTGCCCGGAGCTGGCTCTGAGCTTGCCTGGCTTTGTCAGCCCAGAGTGCCACAAAAAATAGGACTTGGCCATCAGATGTGCCCAAGCGGTGCTCCTCACTGGAGTTCAGGGGCCGGAGGCAGGCGCGGAGCTGGCAGACAAGACTGTGAACAGATGGGGACGGTAGGAGGGACCCCCACTGCAATTCTGATATCCCTGTCTATCCCCACTCCACCCCCGTGTGGCAGGGCAGTTGAGGCTGCAGGAAATGCTGCAATGGCAAGGCTATGCAGTTGTTGATGGATTTCTCTCTCTTTTCTGTGTTTCTCTTCATTTTGTAGTGAACATATACATACTTTTTCCTTGCTATAATTAGGTTTGTTTCACAGAAGACAAAGCTGAATGCAGGTCTCTGTTTAGCTCCATTTCAGTTGTCCTAACTCTTTCCACCCCCTCTGAGGGCTGACATCTTATGGCTGACCTGGGTGCAGAGGCCCTCATTTAACACTCTGAAATGGAAATTTTTCTTCTATGACAGCTCTCAAAGAGCTGTTCCTTTATTTTGGTTGTGTCTATTTAAGCTTTGTCATAATGACAGCAACAACCAACGGAGGTCAGAAGACTAGTTATTAAAACCAACATTACAGCATTCATCCATGCTTCCAATGACATCCTGAGCTCCCCCAAAGATATGATATATTCTTATGTCTTAAGCACATGAGCATTTTTCAAGGGGACAGGAAAAACATTTTTTTACCAGGTAACAGATACTTCGCCTACAGATTTTCAAACTTCACGTTGACTGCATGGTCAATTTTTCATTTTTATGCCTGAAGTGAAAAAACCCCACCTGGTTTACATAGTACCAACGTTTGAAAAATGAATTAATGAAACAAAACCTACATATCCTTTCTGGTTAACTTGAAATGTTTCGTTTCATTGAAAAGAGCTTTCTTAGTTTTGTTTAGCTTTCAGTTATCTAACTCTGAATCTTTCTCAACATTTCCTCTTCTAACAACAAAGCTGTCTTGAAAAGTCAAAAAGTTCATTTCCAAGCTGTCAGAATAAAACATTTCAATGTTGGTTTTTTTTGCTCCTTCCCTTGCCCTCATTCCCTGATCATTATTTTTTGCCAGATCTGATTGGAGTGTTTCAGTGGCACTGTTTCATAAACTGCGCATTTAGGCAAATGTGCTATGCATTGAAAAAATGAGGCCAGCTCTACCCACAGTAACTGACTTGGGAGAGGCGGCAGAACCAGAGTCTGAGCTGGAAAATGCATACAGTACAATTATAAGAGCATGCCTGATTTAGCTTTTGTACGAGCAAGTTGACTGCAAAATGCATCTTTGCAGCTCATATTAAATTTGTCTGAAAAGGAAATGTCACTTTTAGATGTTAATAGTCAGTGCACTTGCCTATAGATCATAATCCACCTACATAATTATTGTGTCACCTTTTACATAAAAAGTCTCGGGGGAAGTGGCTGGGATCCTTATTTTTCTTGATATCCGAAAGATTTATTGATTTCCCTGACATCTGCAATACGTTTGAGAATGTGCAAGTAGAAAGACTTTTTCTTGCCCTCCTATTTGCAGCAGCCTTTTGTTTCATAGGTACATTGATATCTTTTCATGGCATTCATGAAGGGCTCTTGGAAAAGTAGGTTATCTTTTCTCCTTTATATCTGTACGATGAAATACTACAAAGATTTGTGGATAGCTACTATTGAGCTAAAGTATCATCCGAAATTGGCAGAAACAAGTAGTGGACAGATATGCAGCCTATCTTTTGGGACAGCTATCTAGATAGAGATCTGTTATCCCATTTGCTCTATTCAGTCACTGTAAGAAATACATCCCTTCAGTTTCTAAATAGAAGATTATACAGAGAAAATATACTGCAGAGTGTCTTATTTAATTAATCCTGGGGGTAGAGAAGAAGCCTATATTTTGTTTCAAAATAATTGGGATTATATAAAAGTACTTGTACTAATTTTTTATATATAGTCATCTTCAGCTCTTTGTTGGAGCAGATTCATGTGAGTCTATGGAAAAAGTGTGACCGCATAGGTCGGTTAACTTCTAAAAGACTCCGGGAGAAGCCAGAGTGTATCCCTAGCAAACAAGTACTTTTCATTTATTTTGGACTTCGTGTAAAATGCATGAGTTTCTGAAGAAAATATTTTCTATAAAAAGGATAACAAGAGGATGCTTTAGTCAGGTGTAACCAGGGTACTGTCCCAGTGCCGCAAAACTTACCTAGGATCACTGGGCAATTCGTGTTGGAAGGGACCTCAGGCGGTCCCTCATGCACCCCAAGCAGGGCCAGCTGTCAGATCAGACCAGGCTGCTCAGGGCTTTGCCCAGCCGGGTCTTGAAACCCCCCAAGGATGGAGCCTGCCCAACCTCCCTGGGCAGCCCGTCCCTCTGCCTGCCCCCTGGCCTGCCGGTCCTCGGGGGGAGAGGTTTCCAGCCTGAACCCCTCTCCTTCCAGCTCATGCCTGCGGTCCCTTGTTGCCCTGACACACGCGGCTGTGAAGGGCCCGGCTGCCCCCTCTCCATCCCTCCCCATAGGCACTGGGGTGGCTGTGAGGTGCCCCCGAAGCCATCTCTGCCCCAGGATGGACAAACCCCGCTGCCCCAGCTTCTGCTCATGGGGACATCCTCCAGCCCTGAGCATTGCGGGGGTGAACTCACTTCAGGTTATTGGCATCTTTCCTGCACTGGGGGGCACCAACCTGGCCACGGCACCCAGACGTGGTCTAACAACGAGTGCTGGGCAGAGGGGACAACCCCTGCCCTGACCTCCTGGTGGTGCTCCTGCTGATGCAGCCCTGGATGCTGCTGGCCACCTATGCTGCCGGGGCTCGCTGCTGCCTCCTGCCCAGCTCCCAGGGAACCCAGCACCCTTTCCCCAGAGCTGCTCCCCGGACAGACTGTCCCCATTTTAAAAGGTAATTCCTTCCCAGGTGCAGGACTTTGCATATGTTTTCTTCAAGAAGCTTTAACATGACAGAAGACCCTGGCTTTATCTTCTGCACTGGGGTATCCTTCTCTGTCCTGCCTGCCCACTACCCAAAATATCCCTGAGCATAGCAAAAGTGTCTCCTGACTTTTTACCATAATATTTCTATTCCACACAGTTTATCATTGCACAGTGGTACCCTAGACAGGAATACTGTCAGGACAATAATAAAAGATATAGGGAAGCTTCCCGTTAACACTAAAGACTCAGAAAATCCCTACTGATTCCTATTTTATCAACCAAGAATTGGGCTGAAATTCACTTCATTGTCACATTTTCTCAGTCATCTAATAAAGAAGTTTGGACTTTTCTCCACACTAATGTCAACCTCCCCCTGCTGCCATGAATCCCTGCAGATACCAGTATGCACTGCGCTCTCATCCCTTATCAACTTTCTGAAACTATCAGAAATACTTAAGGAGAGCGGAAAAGAAAAAACTAGGGTTCCTACAGTCAAACCTCTTCACCAACACACTCAATGTTAGTTTTTTGTTCAGACTTGTGCTCTGTTGTTCTCACCAGATGGCTGGATTTACCAGGTTTCATATATTTTTTTTTTTAAGTAACAGCATCTTAACAGTTTCCAGCTAGTAATAAATGTTATTTGAAGAGTCATCCATGCCTACTTGTGAGAGACTAGCTACAGAGAGGTATCAGCTGTAAGAGCATGGTGGGAGTTCATGATTATAAAAGGAATACAAGCTTTAAGTGAAAACCTACAGACTCTTTGCAACAGCAAACAGCATTTGGGTTATTATTTCAGTAAACTGACGTTGCCAAAATGATATCTCTGACTCAGACAAATTCTGCTCTGACTAATCTTGCAGTTAATGAGGATGTATGTGCTCCAAGGATGTATGGATGTTTGGACTGGGGGCATAATTTGCCCCTCAACTGCAGCATAGCTAATAGCTGGAAGCAATCTCGTGTACAGTGTTTTTAATCAGAGTATGACAAATCAAAGTGTAACGATTATTTCCTTACAAGCAAACTCTGTATTTCAATAGACCCATAATTAATTACATCAACATTACTTGAAAAGTGTAAAAGGAAAGGTATGCAAAAGACGCAGCTCGTGAAATCCACATTTGCTTGTTATTCTCAGCGTTCCTGGAAGAGGATGAGTTTAAAACTCATGACTAAGTCATAAGGCACAGGATGGACTTATGAAATTTCACTTATTTTGGAAAGAAAAGTCAGAGTATGACAATCATGGAAATGATTTAATATATCTGCTTTTTATTTTCCTTTTTGAGTCATTATCTCACTCAAAAGAAATCTGAGGCACTGAAAGTCTACACAATACAACTTTTTGTCAAAAGAATAACTTAAACTCTTAATTGAGCTATGACTTCCAAATATCCTACTATGAAGCTCTCTTTTCTCAAACATAAAATGTAGGATCCTAAACATCATAGTTATTTCGTAAGTAGTATTTAGGCTGAATTAACGCTGTTATCACAAAATTAGAAATTGGGCCAGTAGAGGCTCTACTCAGATGACAGATTAAAGTGCAATACTGAAACATTTGGAGAAACTATTAATTTTGTAAGGAAATTATATATTTAGCCTATTTAATAACGTCTAAAGCAAAGTATAAATCAATGACTATATCAACATTTAGGTGGAATCACCATAGGCTCTTTGTGCAGCAAGACATGAAAAAACAGGATGTTATTAAAAGCCCAGCAGTAACTAACTTGGTTGGGTTGTATTTTTCTTTTCTGTCAAAGGCCTTGGTTTTGCTTTCTTTTCTTTAAAAGTATGTATATCCGTAACGTATATCTGTCCCTGTATGTTCTTTTTTCAAATACCTCTCCTTTTTAACATTTAGTGCTCATTTACAGCCTGACTGAAAACTCATTAATAACAACAGAAGGCCTCCACTGCTTTCAGTGGGTTTTGGATCAGATTCATGCTTACCTTGGATGCTTTGTGCAGCACTGCCAAAGCACCAAGGGATTCGTAATACAGAATAAATACAGAGGGCCTCTTGCTTTGTCTATCCCGGTAACTCGAATGCGATCATAACTGTTCTGCGGCCCTGAGGCAAATGGTAAGAGACCCGTGTCTACGCTATTGCACTTTCATGCCCTCCACAGAAGAGAGGCTGCATCCAAGTTGTCTACTGGGAATAGTCCCTGGCCTGTGCCATTTCCTGAACTGTGCCCAGATCCGTCTGGAAAGGAGCCAGCCTGCCAGGTCCAAAACCTTGCCAGGGACTGCTCTGGCACTTCAATTGTGCAGAGGATTGAGCTGCCACATCCAGGGCATTCCCTGGCACTGGCTCGCTTACTAAAACAGACGCAGCCCTTCACCTTGGCAGCACTAGTTACCACAATCAGAAATCAGTGGCCGAAGTTAAGTCCATCTCAGGGAAAAAAGGTAAAACATGAAAGAAAAGCAACCTCAAACCAGATGGGGCTAGTGGGGCACTAAACTGTTGTCCAGTTTCTGCTGAAGCCACGTTTAAAAGTTTCATCCGGACTGCATGGGGAGAGCAGGCGCTCCCTCGTTTTGCTCTAGTGTAAATGGAAGTCACACACCCTGCTTCATCTGATTTGACTTGTACCTGGACCATTCTTTCAAGGCACACATTCCTTTTCATTAAGTAAACAGAAAGCTAAAGCTGAGTTCCCAGCTGAGGAATTTCAGTGCCAGAAGCTAGGTGGGATGTATCTAGGTCCTAAAGAAGAAACAATCTCTGTCCTGGTCAACAAAAACATCAGCCCCATAAAACAGAAACCACAAATACTATAGAAAAAGCTTAAAAGCTTTTCTACAAAGGGACGAAACCTACAAAAATACATAACACATACAATTATGGAAAGAAATACATGAAAAAAGGGGGAAATAGTTCCCTTTCTTATCATTTAATGCCTTTAAAAAATCCCAGGATAATGTTAAACATTATTTTTTCATTCATGGAAAACATGACTTTCTGCAACCAATAATCAATATATGGTTTTAGTTATCAAGATCCACAGCTATTCAGACTTTATTAGCAACTGTGAAATGTGGAAAACACATACATTCTGGCAGATAAATTCCTGTAATACAGGAGGAGAAGCTTTTTGCACCTGGGCTACCATGGAGGCTAAAAGCTAAAAAGCTTGATTTCCTTGAAACCTGTGGCTGGCATCCAATGAAATGTAAATTTCAAATCAAGCAGCTTGTCATCTTACATGTGAATAAGAGAGAACTGATGGACCCTATTAACCAGCATATGAAAGACAAGACGTTGCAGACAGAAGGGATTTCTGATCTGTGTTGTCCGTCTTTCTTGGGAGAGTCAGGAATACATCAAATCCTAGCAGCCAACCCTGAATATTTGTTACATTTACTGTGGTAAGTGGGCAGTGTGAAGTGAGGGAAAAAAGAAAAAGGATGGTGAATGCAGAAATCATGCAGGTATTTTTTGACGAACGAGAGGGAGAGGAAGGTTAAATAAGAAAGGCCATTTTATTTTGGCTCAAGTGTTTACCACTGTGTTTTGTTGCACCCTTACAATTGCACTTGGCTTTTCCTGTTTTGCTCCGACTTACTGTTGATACATTCCTTGTCCACGGCATTTGCTAGCTGCCCTCAGCACATGTTGTCTTGGGTGCCCTTTCACTGGATAAATGCATATTGCTTCAGAGTAGTTCAGTTTACCCACATGAAGTCACACTGTGACCTGCTGTAGCATGACTGTTTACTTTGTCTGCTGAGAGCTGGAGGCAAACAGAAGCATCTTATTTGCTGAAAGAAATGGAGCAGGATGAAAACTGTCAAGACAGGATTCCCCCAGCCCATTAGCGTGTACTGCCTGTCTCACCCTCATAGCTGTGCTGCCGGCTGCTGCTGCCGTCAGAGGCAATAATTATGCATTGATTTATTTCACCTCACAAAGCCTACCCTTACAGCAGCAATTGTCTAGGATTTCCCCCTGCAATGATGCTCCTAGGATAGGCAGCAACGGATTTGTACTGTCATTTCTAGGACCTTTTCCCTCTGAGCTGTGTAAGTGGAGCTATCAGATGGTGCTACAAGCTGCTCCAGGAGCCACATTCTTCAATAGAGCAGGTAAATACAGAAATGGGGAGACCTTATAGCGGCCTTCCAGTACCTGAAGGGGGTCTACAAAAAAGCTGGGGAGGGACTGTTGGCAAGGGCATGTAGCTATAGGAGGAGAGGCAATGGTTTTAAACTAGAGCAGGGTAGGTTTAGATTAGACATTCCAAAGAAGTTCTTTACAATGAGGGTGGTGAAACACTGGAACAGGTTGCCCAGAAAGGTGGTGGAGGCCCCATCCCTGGAGACATTCAAGGCCAGGCTGGATGGGGCTCTGAGCAAGCTGATCTAGTGAAAGATGTCCCTGCTCACTGCAGGGGGGTTGGACTAGCTGACCTTTAAAGGTCCCTTCCAACCCAACACATTCTATGATTCTATGAAACAGACTGCTGCTTCTTCACTCTGAGAAGCCGCATTCATTGAAGCTCCGCATGAACACTGGAAAGCAAAGAGGGAGGCGCAGGCCATGAAGAACATCAAATGACAAAACTCACTCTGCTGGAAGTAAAGATCTCCTCTGAAGAATATTGTGTTAGTGTGACACCAATCAGCCAGAGTTCAGAAGATAAGGCTGATGATAGTGAGAAGGAAGTTGCTGAAGCGACTACAGGAACTTCTAGGTCTGGCTGGTTCAGCCCTTAAGAACCAGCAGCTCAATCACTTTTTTGTAAATCACTTCACAGCTACAGAAAGTATACACCCAGAACAGAAAGCTTTCTTCTGCTTTCTTCTCTGATGGACTTGTGCTGGTGGAAAGATAGTGACCTTATTTTATATTTATTTCAGTGACAATCATTACAAGCTGCGAATCTTTCCTTCCTTCCTAGAAGTAAAGTTAGGGACAACTTTGGATCAGGTAAACTTTCAGAGTTGATGGGGGAAATAGGTAACAAGGAATAGGAAACAAGGTAAGCCTTGTTTCCCAGTCTGTACGACTCGGATTGTTTGAATTATGCTTGTTCCCAACAAGAGACAAAGAATACTGCTGCTGAAGTGGAGAAAACGCCTTTCTTAAATACTGGTAATGGATGAAGAATATCTGAAGGCTGCTTGACAGTATCTTGAGCAAGAACTTGGAACACCTTTTTAATGCTGCAAGTGTGCTAAAGTCCAGCCAAGTGCACGTGCTTCAGAGACTGGGGATTTCATTCACCCCATCTGCTCTAGGAACTGATCTCTACAGACCTTTCTGAGGTCCATTACCAACCACAGAGGGCAAGAAGGAGGGCAGAACTGCTGGGGACAATTTACTGTCTTAGGAGAAACATTTATTCCCTCCATGTTCCCCACCCTTTCAAATCTAATATGGAAACACGCAGCTGATTTTACTCTGTAATAGTTTTGTTTACTGTTGTGTTGATTGGCTGACCAAAGAGTCTATTTCTTGTGTTTATGTGGTTAAAAAACTGCTGGTGTGCTGGAAAAGGAGGAGGCAATTTGGTGAGAAACACAGTTTCCCTTTTTAAAACTGTTTTCTTCTAACTAATGTGGATGCAGCAGTTCTTTTTGAAGGCAGACATTTAAGTTTGTTTACATTTGTGTGTGGTATCTCAGTAACAGAACAGCCATTACTGCTGGGCTTTGGCTGCTGTTGGAAGGAATTATGTGATCAGACACCGTCTCAACCTTCCTCCCCCTCAAACACAGTTGCAAATATTGTTAAAATAAACAAACAAAACCCCCCAAACAAACAAACAGACAGGGATTTGCTACTGCCAACAGCATCGCATCAGTTCTATTTACTTTTCCCACAAAATACTTCTACAGAGATTTTTCAGATCTCTCTTATACCAGCTCTGGCATCAATTGCAATGAAAAAGTCTTAGCGCAAGTGACTGTGTTGGGCAGGTAAATTGTTTGAGCGGATCCTGAGGAACAACCCAAGGAATATTTTGGATCACCTGTACTGTAATCCTGCCTACCAAACAGGGATAGCTATTCTGGAAAACCTCCTGGACAACGTTCTCAATTTGCTTTTGAAGTGAGCTTGTAAAATAAAAACTGAATTTAGATATTTCTTTAGCTTGTTTTTATGTTCATTTTGAAGGGATACAGTGATGGTCAATGACACCTCTGTGAACCTCAAAGCAAGAACATATGGATATCACAGATAAACTGTGATAAGCATCCATGCCTTGCACAAATATATCCAACCTGTGTCTAAAAACGATCACTACATACTACTAGTATGTCAGCATGATACTGCAACTAACCCTTAAGGAAAGAGCTAAAAGAAATTGAACGTGGAACTTCAGGTTTAATTTTTTCATATGTTTTTTCTTTTAAAAATTGCACCACAGAAAGGATAAAATTAATTTTCATGTTTTTCATTTTAAAATAGAATGAAAACTCAAGCCAAAAGAGCGCTAAACTTAAAGGCGTCTTTATTTTCCCACTCACAAGTGGGCCCAGGGAGAAGACAGATGCCTCAAATTGCTAGTCTTACTTCCAGTGATCCATTTCCAAATGTGCTCCTACCCTCTCAACAGCAGAGTGCAGTGGTGTGGAGAGAGCACAAGGGTCAGGGCACCCTCATGTTTATGACCAAGTCTTTTTCCCAGTCTCTTTCTAGCTGTCTTCTCTTGCTTCTCCCTCCAGCCCCACAAAATGCCAATGCTGGAACTGGAACACAATCCACACAAGGGTCTATAGAGTTTCACGGTGAGCTGCACGAGTCCTACCAAGAACTTTGAGTCATCACTGAGGGGCTGGAGTTTGCGCAGTCACAACTGCATTGATCTTGGATACCTGAGCCAGTGAGTTTAGAAGTAGCTTGGTTTATTTATAACACATCTTTGGTTGCTGTGTAGACGTAGCCCTAAATATCAACCTGACCAGTGTTGAAATGGCCGCTCTTGAACTTATCTAGGTCCAAAAATAAAAAGTCAACACATTTAATTGTTAACATTTCCAATAAGAAAAATTTTACTATGTGTGAGGCAAACCATTTCAATACTTGCCAAACATTTTTGAAAGACTGGACACGAAAGAATATTTATTTCTGCCCAGAATTTCAGAATACTTGATTTCCATTCCAGGGCAAAACAAAAACAAATGTCACAATCTTGACATTTTCTGTGAAATGGAATTATTGTTCTCTACTGAGGCTCTATGCAAAAGATGATTTAATGCCGAGATGGATGTTAAAGCATCTGAACAGATTTCTCACTCAATTTGAGACTTTCACCAAAATGTATGTTCAAATTTCAATCCCCACTACATCCCAAATGCCTGTAGTCCTGTAAAATCAAGTGATATGACATTTACTGCCAAACAGCCATATTTTTGACTGGTATCAGGAATGAAAGTGTGCTACAATTCAACCTCCTTGTTCTCTCAGATATGGCTCATTTCTCATATTAATGTATCTTTGGTTTAAAATTAGTGATGTAGTGGTTCCTAAATGAAGTTCTATGCATCTTGGATTACATACAAAAAATACTGAAGACTGTTTACTATTTAAAGAAGCCCACAACACTGTTAGTAATGAGACAACTTTCTGAACCATTGCTGAATTTGGAACAATGATGTTGCATCAGATGGTGAATGTTGCATCACAATGATGCATGAACAATGATGTTGAATCACACTGTTACAAAAATAATAATAATCTTGTAAATGTCTATCTGAATGATCAAAGTCACTATTAAAAGCGGGATATTTTTAAAATCTATGGGCTTGAAATGCAGTAAGCTGAAGCAGTATGGTGTGGTTATTGTGCTCCAGTACCAGACAGGATGAAGGCGACACAAAGTAAAACCAACCCAATGCAAAGAAAGCAGAAAAGAATTGGTAATTTAAAAGGAATGCCTGCAGTTCTCAGAAACGGACCATGTAAACAAAACAGAAGAGTTGGTGCAATTACTTCTCCTTAGCTTCCTTCCTGTTAAGCAGTGACTAGGTATGAACAGGAGAGAGCCTGTACTGGGTCAGACCGAGGGTCCGTCTACTCCAGGATCCTTTTCTGACAGCTGTAGATAGAACAATAGAATGTGTTGGGTTGGAAGGGACCTTTAAAGGTCAGCTAGTCCAACCCCCCTGCAGTCAGCAGGGACATCTTTCACTAGATCAGGTTGCTCAGAGCCTCATCAAGCCTGGCCTTGAATGTCTCCAGGGATGGAGCCTCCACCACCTCTCTGGGCAACCTGTTCCAGTGTCTCACCACCCTCACTGTAAAGAACTTCTTCGGCATGTCTAATCTAAACCTACCCCTCTGTAGTTTAAAGCCATTGCCCCTCCTCCTATAGCTACATGCCCTTGCCAACAGTCCCTCCCCAGCTTTCTTGTAGGCCCCCTTCAGGTATTGGAAGGCCGCTAAAAGGCTTACTTACAGTATACGACCATGTAAAAAAAGCAGTGATATTTCCTGTGTAATCCTGGGGCTGCGCAGTCTCCTCCAACATCTATTTGACTGGATACAGGCTTTGGAAATGTATGGAGGAGTGCTAAGTATTTGATTTATTTTTAATACAAGTATTTAAAATGCAAAATAAATATAGTAAATGTTTATGACAATATCCATTCTCTTTTCACCTGAAATACAAATGAGACTTGATTTGTTCTTCTAATAATCTTCAGGTTAAAATTGTTTATGGTAATCACACACAAAGCCTCTTTTGCATGTCAGAACAGAAAACCAAAGCAAATTACACATTACATTATTTTAGGCTGTAAGAGCAAGCAGTGAAATCAATCAGAAAGAAAAACACTGCAGTGAAAAAAAATTGTCATAACAAAACCACAAAAAACTCTTCAGCAGTAAAATATACTAGTTTTCAGAGATTCTGAAATGGAAAATTATTCTTGGTATATTGTATTTATCCTAAAACAACAAAACTTTTTTGTGAGAAATTATTCAGATAATGACAGACTTACAGATGAAGACTACAGAGATGCAAACTTATACAGAAGACTGCAGCTGCTATCTTTCAGGCTGTAAAAAAGTTCATAGATATTCTGCAAACAGGAACGGAGGATACTTTCTCTAGACTCTTCTAACCCCTTTTTCTGCTGCAGTAATGGAAACCACAATTATTTCCTCAGGAAAATCACCCAGCATGGGCTGGATGGCAACCATATTGCCAGTAGTTCTGTCTCCTCCTTTGTAATCTTCTGCACAGGGCACCTGCAGCTAGCCAAGTATGGGCCTTTTTTTTATGACTTGCATTAAACTCTTACTAGCAGTGCTTTGGCTTTCTCCCACTTTTCTGTACCTACTGCAAGATATTCAGCTTGAGAGCTGCAAGTAGTCCATAGTGAATCAGAGAGTGATGACTCTCCTGTGTTTAGATATCTAATCTGAAAATTAGTCACAGAAAGTCACCCTCACTCCCTGGTAATTAAGGCAATTATGTAAAAAGATATTAATCTCTTTCTGAGAAGTGTTGTGAAACTTAATTCATCAAAATTGTAATGCTTTGAGAATTTTACTTGAAAGATGGTATGGGAGTCCAATGCCTCATGTAATCAATCCTCCAGCATTCACAGGTAACAGAAGATAAAAGGTGACAACATGGCTTTCTGTATTACTCATGTTTTGTAAGTTGTTAGCTTTTGCCACAAAGAAAGTAAAACTATTACATTGTATCCATATAATGTCGGAATAAGGAGATGCAGATATGAATATTATCTTTATTAAGTTGCTTAAGAGGAAAAGCTGAGTGGCTTAGAGGATAAGGGACTGGGATTTTATCTCAGAAACCCCAGTGGGGATTTAATTTGCAATCCACTGTTGAGATGTTAGCTGCACAATAGCTTACTCTAATCTGCTGATAGAGGGAAATTATTTACTAGCTATCAAAGGGATGCCTGCCTTTGACAGGACAGTACTCCCCATACATACACATTAAATCTTGTTATTTTCCAACTTTGAGCCAATTTCAATAAAGAATATTTGGGAAGCTTTAGTCCCAACTAGGCACATCTAAATATTTGTATTATTTGTCAGCTGTAACTATCTTCCTGTGACTTTCAGCACTTAAACTGGGGAATGCGGAATAATTCACCGATATGTGAAGTTACCTGCCTTGGAAATACCTCACTGAGGAAGCAGGTAAAGAAGGGATTCGTATAGTTAATGGATGCCAAAGATATTGCATAAACATTTGAACAGTATTGATGTTCTGTTAACTATTGTTTGCATGCCTTTTCTGCTGTTACTATAGAAGTTACTAAACTGTTTTGGAAAGGAATAGGTCACTGAAGCATGTGTAGACTTGCATATACAGATCTACTTGCATTGAAACAGTAACAATAATTCACAAAACTTGAAAGCCTGTGCATTGGTGACCTACATAAAAGAAAGGTCTTCCTTTATTTCTCAGGCACCTAAATCCAGGGTTGCAATCTTTTACAATATCTTTTGCTCAGACAGAGAAATCAAGCATCCATGCCAATGTTTTCTTAACAAGCAGGAAGGAGAGAAGGCATTAAGTCTTTATTTGAATAGGCTGATGGTAAGGAAATTCATCCAGGTTAAGGGAAAAATCATATTTCCTTTGCTCCTTTCACTTTAGAATCCACATGAATAATCACTCTGCCAATCTGAGCATGGATGATGGGCTGGGAATTATTCCATCTTTTGTTCTGAAGCTGAAACGATTCCCCTTTGTATGGAATAATTTAATATCAACTGTATACCAATCAAGAGAAATAACACTACAACCTAGCAATCTGAGTATCATTCATCCATGTTGAGAAAAAGTCCGTCCTTGCTCCAAAAATATTCAACATGAAATGCTTAAACATGTAATTCTCTCTTCCTTATATAAGGAATGTCTTATATGTTGAATAGTTAAAAATATTTGTACATTCTGATAGAAAGCGTGGTTTTGTGATTAAGGCATTAAGTTGGGTTTCATGAAGTCTAGTTTCAAATCTAAGGTCCTGTCTAGAAATATCTGAGTAAGGCCTCTTCACACAACCATTCAGTTTCTATTTGTCATGAAAACTCGTTTCTACTTCCAGAAGTCAGGGAGAAGAGTGCATGTGTATTATTGCTTATTTGCACTCAAGTCTCATTTTATATGGAGTAAAAGGAAATCCCTGTCTAAGAAAACAGCTGTAGCTTCAATGACAACTCTTTTCAACCTTGGAGAAATCACTTTATCTCGGTTCTCACCTGTTACAGTTTTGCTTATTTAAACTATCAGCTCTGCGGAGCAAAAAACTTCTCCAATTACATGTAAAGTACTTTGCAAGAAATTGCATACTCTATGATCCTGATCATTGCTTGAACCAGTAGATGCTACTGTTGATTTGATTATTTTGTTTGTTGCCTGTTTGAAAGAAGAGTGCTCTCAGTTCGGTTCACAATAAGTCCGCAGTCCATCAAAAAACCACGAATCCATTCTGTAATTCTGGACGAACATTTCCCACGGAGAGGTCAGGAGCCAAAATGACATTAGCGTTCTCAGGCCTTGAAATTGCTCCTCCAGGCAAGAGGGAGGCGTATTGGGGGATCTGTCTGTATTGCACTTTTATTGGCAAGGAGGCTTTTATCTCAAAGGCTGATGATCCCACACAGAAACTTATTGATTCCCACAGCTAACTCTCCTTGACTTCAAAATGGCCCACAATTTTACTTTCTGTTTTTAGTTAAGGTTGTTGGTAGGTTACAACTTATGGAAATAAAGGAAATTGCACATTACAGAGTGCTGCTCTAGGCCATGTCTTCAATTTTAATGAATTTCTATTTTTATTTTTTTTTTACCATATTGTCTCCTATAGATAAAATACTACAAATGACAAAAAGAAGAAATGGAGGAGTCTTCCAGGAACTTAATATGCATTAGGCAATAGGTAATAAAAAATCAGGATGTAAGGCATGGACAACTTTTAGTTTTACATAGGAGTCCACTCGGCTGATTGCCATCTTATTTCTTTGCATTGGAGGTTAAACAACAGATGTTTTTTCCAACTGTTACCCTAAAAATGATCTGAACACATGAAGTATACATGAAAAAATGCAAATTGTAAAAACACACACATACATTCACCTGCATTTCTTTGTTACTTTCAATCCATCTGCTCGTCATTGAGCTATTCATATGTAACCGCACTTAGTAGTATTATACAGTAGCTCCTCAGCTCATAAAATATTGATTCAGGTTTTTTATCATATATCTTTCTTGAACTTTGATCTTTCATACTTAGTGCTGCCTTGATGAAATATTTAGAAGTACAATATTTTCCACGTGAAAGGTAAATTTAGAGTTTTTTTATGGTAGCCTCTGTTAATGCACTAGCTCCAGCCCACAGGAGACCCAAGCTGAACTCTGTCTTGGTCACATTTAGTTGAAAATTGAGTTTGCAGAAACCCTCCATCCCAAATAAACTTTTTTATTTTTTTAAGGTAAAGGTCAGTTTTGTGACTTGGTTGGAATAGGCTTACCACGCTTCCTCACCAGGTACATTGAGAGAGCCTTGAGAAGATACGTCCAAAGAGCTGACTTTCATAGTTACTTCCCAGTGGATAAAAATGTATTATCTATACAATAAAACAAGACCCCCAACTTAAAAAAAATGAAACAAAATAAATCAAAACAACATTCTACATACATTTATAGGCATTGAATGTTGTCAAGTGATTTTGCCAAAGCAAGCAAAACTATTGCAACATCTCCTTTACAAATTTCATCAATTCATATACTCAGGGTAACAAACAAGGCATTTTCTTGAGGTTGAGAACTGATGAAGTCTCAGTTCTTAGCTCATGGCTGATTGAATTCAGCATCTAGGAACATGCAAGGTCCAGCTAAAGCTTTTTCAAGGTCTGGAGGGCTCACAAGGGTTCGGTCCACCACAGTTTCTCTGATAGCTGGTAGGAGCCTTTCTCACAGTGCAAGTCTCTTGTCTCCACCCAGCCACTAACTTACATTAAACCTGTAGAAACTCAGTAAGTTTTGAGACATTTACCTCCTTCTTGTATTTGGTTGAAAGGGGTTTTGGCTGAAGGCTGCCAGGCTTCATAGGGACAGAGAGATAGGGTGGCACACAGACAGACATACGCATATCCAGAGTATGCACAAATACCTGCTTCTGTTCTATTATAGCTGCATAAGTCAGGATATGATACTGAAATCAATGGAGCAGTATATATTTAAGAAAATGGACAATGAATAAGATAAACTATCCTCTTCTCTACTGTTTTATTTTATATTTCCAAAACAGGGCTTCATATTGCCCATTTTGAATATGCTGCACGCAGCTCTTCATTAAGACAACCCGTTTGGACAGACAGAAGTGAAGAAGCAGAGAAAACAGTCTAGAGGTTTTATCATTCTGAATTTTAAATTCACAGAATTTTGTGTTTGGGAGATAGTACTTGGGAGAGAAGTTTCTGCATACGGTACACCGACTATTTTCAATAGGATACTTTAAAAAAAGAAAATCTGAAAAGTAATGTGAAGACTGGAGTCAGTGTTGTAATTGATATGCAGAACCAGGATTTACTTCAACTTTAATCACTTAGAAGTTACAACTCTACTAGTTTAATCATCTTGGCTTTCCTCATACCCAATGGAGAAAGATATAATTAAAGCCTCAAAAGGACTGTCTCTTCATGCTTTGAGATGGACAAAGTGAGGTGAGAAGTATCTCACCCTTACAGAGCAGCTAATTGAATCTGTTAACATCAGGATGAATTTTCAGCATTCATAAGATCCAGAGACTTTTTCCAGTAACAATGTTAAACCCTTTATTACCTGGACAAGCCAAATAATTAAGTGATAATGTCTGAGGACTGTGGTCTCAAAAACCTCTAGCAAAATGGTAAATTTGCTTCTTTTTATAGTTGGCTTTTTCACTAGATACAAAAGATGTTCTCCAGCCATGATACCAAGTAATCTCTGGGTATGTACATAACTGTTTGTAAATCACAGGAAAGGTAAGAATAAAAGGATAGAAAAGGGAAATAAATATAGTTTGCTGCACAACCTTCTCTCTCAGCTTTATTTAGGAGAATAATAATGGCTGTATCACTAAATTCAGAATTTCATGGAAATGAAATAATGAAACCTTAGAAGGAAGTCTTCAAACTAAAGTGCATGCTATCTACCAGACAAATATTTCATTCAAAGTATTTCTATAGATTGATACCATAAACTCCTTTTCACATGATGTAACATCTGTATTTATTTTACTGAGACTGTTGGAATGTTAAAAATAATCCATCTAAATTTGTGTAATACAAACATTTTGGTAAAAAAAAAAGTTGACGTCTCAGAGAAAACCTGAAGACCTGTAATTTTTATATGCAATGTATTTTATGTATGTATGTGTTTCTTATGACTGCAACAGATCTTTCTTTACAAAAAAAACCCCAAACAATGCCTTGTTTTGTATTTTTATCTGGTCTATCGGCTTCCAATGTAAGAAACTTTTGGTGCAGAATTAGTACACTATAGAGATGCACAGAGATCTGTCTTACCTTCTGGCTCCCTGATCTTCCGTCCTGCTGCAGATTTTCTTAGCACACTCCGTCCTGAGTTGAACAAGCTAGTTAACTCATCAAGGGGACTGGTCAATGACCTTGAGTTTGTAAGGCTGTATGGAAATGAAGATGACGAATTTGAGTTCAATTTCCTGTGCTCTGCTCTTGCCACCTTTGGAGAATAAGGCAGTTTGGAGAATGGAGAAGACGAGCATCCAAGCTGAGCAGGATTTGGTCTCTGAGGTACTTTTGACAGGTCTGAGTTTGTACCTGCTTTCCCTGTATTAATCAGAAAACTAGCACAAGTCTCTGGAGGAAATGCAAAATGTGTGGAAGCCCGGTAGGAAATAGGAGGTGGTACAGGAGGAGGGGGTGGTGGGAGAGGAGGAGGTGGTGTGGAAGGAGGAGTCACTTTGCTGGAAACATTGAACACAACCAAGCCTGGAGATGCTGGTCTTTCATTCTCCCCTTTCTGGCTTTTGGAGTACTGTGGTGATAATGGACTTGAGCCTTCTGACTGCACAGGGTATTTTAGGTTGGTTTCCAAGACAGGAAGCTTTTTGACTTCTAGTGGTGTTAGAGGTGATTCATCAGAAGCAGGTGAACATGTGACAGGGGTTGGAGGAAACACAAGAAGTGGGGGCCTGTGGGGGAGCAAGTTAGGGAAAGGGGCTGGAATGTCACATGAGTCTTTGTAGATCAAAGCTGCCTGACTGTTTCCATCCAATGTTCCATCTTCCACATTAACACTTTTTTTGCTTTCAAACAACAGAGGAGGAGATCCAGTCACTACTGGAATTATTCCACTACCATTGCTTCCTTCTTCTGGTAGAAAATACTTCATTTCTTCATACACAGACTCTCCTTGTTCTGGGCTTTCTGCTTCAGCAGAAATGCTTTTCATTGCATTCCCTACCATTTCAATATAGACTGGCTCATTTTCCTCCTCTTCTTGTGACATATAGAGACTCAACACACCATGTTGTGGCCCATCAGCAGAAGCTGCTCTCTGTACTGTCACAGTATCATAGACGCCTGGTTTAGCTACTGTGCTTGCCTGTTTTACATCCCCAGGCTTTTGGCCAGGTATTTCTTCATAAGAGCCACTAAGTTTTGTATTGGGACTTCGTTTTGGTTTTCTGGGAGGTATTTTTTTCATGGTACTATAGTCATCACTGTGTGGCCTTGGACGGGTCAGTACTAGGAAAGTGAGAAAGGTCTGTGTTACTAACAGATCAAAGTCAGTTTTTTTCTTACGTAGGCCCAGTACTTTAGGCCTTCAAATGTTGCCCACACAGTTTTGCAATGAGCAGCAGTCACAAACACAGGGATTCAGTCAAAAGTATAAATATTTCAAGGAACAAAATGCAGAACTTTCAGCTCCTAAACCACAAGCCTTCGCTACCTGGGCATATAATCTGTTTTGGTAATCTCTACTGTCACTAAAAGATGAGAACTAACACCTGAGGAGGTATCTTTCGAATCCCAGTGTTCACTGCAAGGTCTCTAACATGTGGAAATATGTGCTTGATACTCCTTTTGCACCAAGGGAGAGGGGCATGATCCTAACTAGGAGTTTTAGCATGGTGCTACTTTGACGCGTATGTTATTGCCAGTAACTGAAGCACCCCGCTTTTATGTAATATGTATAAAACACTAATTGCAGGCAGATATTATGCCTATCTCTTCTTCTTTTGTACTACAGGAGTGGAAATAATTTATAAAGTTAGGAAATCCCATAGCCTAAGGGCAATTCCCCAATTGAGTATACAGTTAACTGAACTAGATGTCTTTTCACAGCCTCCAGGCACATATGGAGTGTAGAGACTAGATACCTAGGTGATTGGTCTTTCAAGATCAAAATTCAGTGGTGTAAATCAGAGCTGATTTTGGACAAAGACTCAGGAAACTGACACAATTCTTGGAAAATGAGTATATAGCAGGGAAACTGGCCCTATTGTTTCACGCGTATGCGAAGAATTCCAAAGTTGTTTTGTGAGTATATACAAGCATTGGTGTTAAGACCACACATACATATATAACTTGTCATTCTTTCAAAAACCTCTGCTAGAGCTTTTTGGTCAAATCAATCATGTCGTGCAGACCTGGGCACTGAAAACCGAAACCACTACAGAGCTCCTTAAGCTACACTAGTTTGAAAGTATATTGGACACAGTTCATCTCTCCTTATGCAGAGCTTGAACGAGCAAGGACGAGGGTAAGAAAAATGGACTTGCATCTAATGAACTGGACAGGAGAATATTATTTTGCAGTAATTATTTTGCAAGAGGGAGCTGCAAAGGTTTCCATCCACGGTATGCAGGATTAGAGAATGGTTATACATAGCTTTAAACACAACCTGACGGATCTTCCCTGGTAAGCCTAGAGGATCCTTTACACAAAGCATGACAAGTCAGACTTATGAAGGAAAAGTAGAATGCGCTCCCCCCTTCATCTTCTACTCATTCATTTAAAGGGTGAAGGAGAATAGAACAACTGAACACAAAACCATTCTATATCCACTATAATGCATTGAGACGCTTTGGAACTTTCATAGCACTTTCCTTCTAAACAAAAAAATTCACTGTAAGCAAGTTTTGGCACAAATATAAACCACTGAATGCATAAGTTATTCATGTGAACATAGAGAAAAAGTAGGAGAAAGTTTAATGTTTAACTTGGTGAAATTCAAGATCTGAGCATTCTGTTTTAGTGATGCAAGGTATTTTAACATACAGTTTAAAAGGGGAAATAAAACGGTCAGTGGGGTAGAATGGCCCAAGTTGACAGAGATCGTTTGTCTCCGGAGAGAGAGTTCTGCAAATAGGTTTTGGTTGTTGACAAACTAGGCAATTAAAACACGTGAGTATTATTTGCTGATGTGGAAACCAATGACAAATTGACGGATTTTATTTACTGCCACTGAAATATTTCGGGGAAGCGGGACTTTTCAAAGGCGCTTGACTGTGTTTAAAAGGATCAAAGGGAAAAGAATAAATCAATAACATTTGCGACTGTTTCTCCCTTTATGCCTAACCTTCATTAGCGGTTTCCTTAGAAGCTGCCGACAAGCAAGCACTAACAGCCTCGTACGAAGCGCTCAGTCGTGTGTTGGGGTCCCTCTTTGGTTTGGGAGGAGGCTGTTTCCTTGGTGATGGCAGGCTATTGCTGTCGTCCATGCTGAACACAGAGTGCAGGGAGGGGGATCTGATGGATGACCCAGCCACAGAATGTACCAAGCCGTCCACTGCCATGGGGACAGGGACGGAGCTGGAATGAAAGTGCTTAGGCGTTCGACAGCCGGCAAAGCTGTCCTCAGAGACCTTCCCACCCTTGTCTTCGGCTCTGAAAACACAGAAAAGAGGCCCAGATGCATTATTCAAGCGATAACAATGAACCTGTTCATGCAAACATAACAACAGCTTTTTGGTAAACAATCTCACAACTCCCCTACCGTGCCAAGGGGATGTGTGTAGTAATCTTCTGACAAACAAATCCAGAGCAAGCTGCTAGCTTTCTTCCATTTCCTGTTTCATGATAAATCAGGACACTGGCCCTTTTTCACACAAATGCAGCCTTCCTTAAGCAGTTTCATATTGTTGATCAGACATTCACTGAGTGCATTGTTCACACTTTGATTGTTACACACAATCAAAAGCTGGGTTTTCAATCTGAATGATAATTTCTGGGAAATCCATTTTAATAGAAACTTACTGAGGCAGCAAATGCTGAGCCTTTATCATTATTTTCTAAAAAGACAACTATAAATTCTATTTAGATAATGCAAATCTCTAAAATATTAGATGACCTTTTTAACCAGCTACATTGGCTGCTTGAACAATTCCACCCACATATCTATATATCTTCCTGTTTAAGCTTAATTATTAGTTATAATTTTAATAATATTAATTATGACATTATGTTTAGTCATTTCAATGGCAGTTTTGGAGTTTTAACTATTCCAATTTTCTCTTTTTCTTTTGCTATTTCAATACATATTGAGAAATTAGGTTTATCAGCTGCTTCCAACAAAATGATTTTTTTTAACAAAAATTCTTCTAACATTTTATTCCTCCAAAAAATCAAAATGTTGAAAACCTTTGAACTTAGAGAGGCAATTTTTAGATAGAAGATGTATATACCATCATTTTACAAACAAATCCCCAAGCATTTTGGTTTTTTAAATTGTATTTCTGCATGGCAGATCACCAGCAGAGCTGGAATTCATGCACAGGATATAGCCAGCTGCCCACGTAGTAAATGAAATAGCTAAAGATGAAAGCATGGTGCTCAGTGGATAATTTGTTTTCACTGTAATGTTTAATTACAGTCTTTCCTACAAAGGCATTTCCTTCAATATGTAATCACTGGGATATTTGGAGCTAATTAAGCAGATGCACTGCCATTTTCACTTTAATAAAAGTCACTGACAAAAGCAATGAAAGCAAAGGGAGTTGTTCTGGACGAAAATTAAGTTCCTGTGGAAAAATAAACATTTATATGTCCAGCAAGTTATAGACACATTCCTGCTATAGACACATGCCTATTAACTGCAATGCTACCTCTGCTCACTCAGGTGTCTGAGAAAAAAGAGATCAGAGTCTCAGTTCCGAGAGAAAGCCTCTCCAGCATTCGCTGGGTTTGTAAAGTCGGCACTCCTGAAAGCTGCGATGGGAGTTCAACAGAAAACATTTGCCTCTTTTTAAATAAGAGGAAAGAATCCTCCTCACAATCAATCTGTCTAGTTCAATGCGCAATCAAGATTTCTTAGTCTGGACTTTCTTATGTTTTAACACCTCCCTAGCTGTTTTTCATTACCTTGGCCATTTTCCAATGTTGGAATTTTAAGTTAGAGGAATTCTTCTTTTGTTCATTTGGATTGATGAAAGTTCAACTATAATCTATTTATCTTAGAATTTAAAAATATTTCTGTAAAAAATAAATGCCTTGAATAAGTTTCTAAAAGGCTCAGTGTCCTCTGAATAGGATATAAGAGGTGTCCTTAAGTTTGTAGACTTAATTACCTGATATGCCGAAAAAAATAGCGTCTAGCATTTATTTGGATTGAGTATATACTTGAGAATCCTCTTGCAATTCCTCAGTCATTTCTGTGACTTTCTAAGCAGGGAAGGAAATCACTAAAATTGAAGAAATGTTTTAATTCTTCATAGTGGATGTTTCCTCATCTTACCTTTTGTGGCCTTCTTCTGGTCTGTTTCTAGCCTCTAACTTTTCCCTGTGGTAAGCAGCGTTCATCTCATTGCGGAGCCGGTCATTTTCCCGAGCAATGTCAGAAGCATTTTGAATGACCAAGGCATCGTATGTTTTCAATCCCATATCCTCAGCATTCTGCAAGAAGCTTTTGATTGAGGTGACCTCTTGCTGTTTGATGCTCATCTTCTTTAGCAAGCGCTGACGAGCTAAAAATCCTCTTACAACTACCGTAACAGAAGAAAAAATTAGGGACCAGAGCAAGACAACTAATTAATTAGTGAATAACTTAATATTACTGTGTGTTCTGCTGTAAATACGAGCAAGCATGTTCAGTCAACCTCTTACATAAAGCTCGAAAGAATGTGACGGCATACAAATAACATACTAAAATGGAGCTCTTCCTGTTTTCTGCTGTCAGTGATTAGAACAAAGTAGTGATAGTAAATTAATTCATAAATTTGAGCTATCATAACTCAAAATGTTTACCTTCACTGAGCGTTATTTTTTATTACATTGCAAATGGAAACTCGGATGTAGGCTACAGATTGTGAAAGCACACATTTACACTGCAGAGGTCAAAAGCTCGTTTGTTTCAGAATAAAACCCTGAAGAAATGATTGTTGCATTGAGTGCAGTAGGAATTAAATGATTGTTTGCTTTTTGGTCGACTTAAAAAAATGCTTCAAATATTTTGGTGTACCTAAAAAAATCAAAAGCCACACAAGATTTTTCTAATGAGACTTATAGACCATTTGTGTCTCGTTTCCTTTTAGCAAAAACAATTAGATTAATTTAATGCAAATTTCTGAAACTTATCTGTCACTTCACGTCTGCATTTCTCAGTTTAAAATTTTCATCTGCATTGCATCAGCTTTATGTGTCTATTAATTAGGCCTATTTTTCACACTCTTTGTCAGCCCTATGGTGGGAGAGGATTTTGGTGTACCTCCAATAATAGCTTTCTGTACCACTTTCCTAAGTATGTAGATTCATTGCAACAAATTCTACTCAACCTAAATACCACCTAGTCCCCTGAATTTTCAGAAGTACCCAGCTGATTAGAAACACAAGGCACAGGGACTTCCATGGCTGTGATGAATTCAGCATCAAATTAATCACTCCACCTGCAACAGGGTGGTATTAGTACTCTCTGAGCATATGTTTAGGCATAGAAGGAAGAGATACACTAACTAAAGGTGCTTTATTTGACAGGGTTTATTTTTTTAAAGTTCCACAAGATCCTTATTCTTTCCAGATCTGGAATAACTGCTGTGAACTTCACAGGGAAGAACGTGTTTTAGAGTTATTTGCCTGTTGCCTGAAATATTGTTGACTTTCAGTACATCAACTTAGACGTACCAAAAATAGGTCGAACTTCATCATTGCTTATTATGGTTACTCTCATTCTGGTGACTGGAAGTTTTTCATAAGTGAAGTCAGCAGGCAATAGCCTGTGATGTTTGGGGGAAAATACTGAAAATGTTAATATTAAGACTGGAAAGTAAAAATATGCTAAAATGCAATAGGCCTTTTTAACAATACAATTAAGTTTCAGTCTTGGGAACACTGCAGAACAACATCAAATGACAAAGAGTCAAGCTGAACTAATCTAAAGGAAAAATGTAAACAGAGAAAGATACAATTAGTCTTTTGTGATTGTAAAATGTTATTAAATAAAATAAACAGCTAAAACAGAGGACAATGTAAGGACAAACAAAGGTATTTTCTACCACCTTCTGTGACCTTATTTAGATATTTAAAGTAAGGTTTTTTCTAGACACTCTCGGTGCCCAGCTGATGTAATATAAGGGAGGTAAACATTAACATACTAATACGGCTCCTTTCCAATTTTTCCAAACCACTGGGTTTGGAAACATTCAAGTTCAGGTACTTTGAGATTATTTATAATGGACAACTTTGAAGGTTTACATTTTTATAATCACAGCCAGCCATGCCATTTTCAATCCCTTTAGTTACATTCTATAAAATGTGACCTCTTTAAACCCTGAAACATTATTGCACTTACCCAATTTAGTTGAAAAGGAAACTAATAGTACAGTTACTTGTTGACAATTTTATGAGAGTATTCACATTGGATATACACATTACTGAGTCTGAATTCATAATGTCACTGTTGCAAAGGTAATGAATACACGCATAGAACATTATCAAGAGTTCACTGCTCACAAGTATGAAAAATTCAAAAGAGCTTAATAATAAAAATTTATTCCCTCACTTCCAGTATTTTCTTTAAACTCATCTGCTTCAGAGCAGATAGGGTATTTGACAAATGGTTAAGCATCAAATCCTGGATGACTTTGGAGAAAGGCCTGTATTTTAAAGTAACATTTTCTAAGTGTGTGTGTATGTGCGTACTTTTACCTTGACAAAAAAAAAGGTTGGTAGCACCACTAAGGTTGGTTAGGAAAAGGAAATACAGAGGTCAATCCTCTGGTAGGATTGTCAACAGGCATCAACGATGCAGAGTAGCCTGCTAGGATGGCCAGTAAAATCACATCCAGTATAGCCAGCTGAGGCATTTAGAGACTGTACAGCTACTCTGAACTAAACACTTTCATCAAAATTGAGATGTTTTGAAGAAACGTTCAACAAAGTTTTGTCAGGAAGGGCTGGCAGACAGACACCCTTGTTTTCTTTTGCAGGCATTTTCAAGAGCCGAGTAGCTCAGGTTTTCATTAGAAGATGGACATTTCACCACATTTGCTTCTCTATGAGAACATTTGAAAAGTTTTGTCTTCAGTTCAAAACAGAACAAAAAACCCAATTTCATAACCTCAAAAACTGCTGTGAAATGAAGTTGTCATCTCCTAGACCTTTACTGCTCAGTTGCATCTACTACCGTATGGGTACTAAGATTGTCTTCTGAACTTGCTCCTCATTTATGTAGATCTAAAAAAATTCTTACTTATGCAAATTAAAATAATTGAGGTTAGCACCCACAGGGCAGAAGAATATCTACTTCTTTACAGTTCATCTAAGGATAAAGATCAGAATAATCGAAATTCAAGTAGACCATGGATGTGGGTTACATGAGAAATGTATTAAATATTGTGTATACATTAAAGTTAATTCTTAATCTACATAAACTCTAATGGAAGAAATTCAGCATGATGGATTTTCCTACAGGTACAAATAACTTTCTCAGTGATTCAACAAGGTCAAAACTTCCCATACGTAGTCCTCATACCTGTGAAAAAAAATACCACAAAATCCCTAGACTCACAGATCTGTTTTTAAATAAAAAGTGTTTCTACGCATGTTTTCACTTTAGTTTGACCCCTTTCTTTGCCTGCGTAAGTTAACTTTCCGGATAACAAAAGAAGACTTATCTGGTTTGTTTTGGTTTGGTTTTGCCCAAATTTATGGGAATGATAAAGGGATTGCTAGTAAGAATGAAGTAAAAACAGTTGATAAGAATTTTGGACAAGACCTGTTTTCCCTTTAAGTTAAGTCCTTATACAGGTATATATAAGGTATATTTAAGCCTGATACAGAAATTATTGACTAGTTTTGCAATTAGTCAATTCACTATCAAGAAAGATTTGGCTTCCAAAGTCCTCTGGATGCAAAGGATGAGGGAAAAAAATGTGAATATGCAGTAGGACTAATATTACTCACTAAACTTCACCATCCCAGTTTAAAAGCCTACGGGTCCCAATTTTAGGATTACATAAGAACAATGCACAAGTGCCCTATGCTATTCCCAACCTTCCAGAGAGCTCTGGCAAGTTTACAATTGTACTTGTTTGCAAAAGGCAGCTTATTTGATGCGCTAATGTAGTCAAATGGATGTCATGCAAGTTCTTGATTTTCTCGGGTTTCCCAGACCATAAAAAACATGTAGATGAGTGATAGCTTTGATAAAAGCTTTGAAAGCATAGTTTTGGTGAAAATGACTTTTTAAGTTAGCCTAATTAAGGAGCGCTAGAAGCAAACCCAAAAGAAATATTTCAGTAAGGAGCCAAGAAGACTTATTATCTTCATTCTTTTGGCAGATGTCTGTTCTCTTACCTCTGCATAACATGGACTTATCTGAGGATGTTTTACATTTCGGTGCAGGGTAATATTAAAGCACTCTGTTTGCAAATCAGACTCGGAAAGGTAAATGTTTCCTTTCTTTGTTAAGTCAGCATGAGAAGGGAAAGAGGATAAATCACTGTTGCTTTTCTAAATGTGTGAATGTTACACACTCGGCTGCACTGTGGCCTGTGTTAACTGTCACTCTCCACATTCATTCCTGAACTGCCATGATTTCGATTCCACTTACTTCAAGTTTTCTCTTGGTCTCCTCTTTTTCACTATACCCTCACAGTGAAGAACAGATAGTTAAAATGAAAGGGGTTTATATATTCTTATATGCAATATTATGTATCTGATTAAAAAAAACAACAACCCAAGACAAATCTTTGTCTTTCTAATTTCCTTTAAAAAGGTGATAATGGGAATTGTTGCAGACACCAGCCAATTAGATAAATAATGCATTGTGTGAAGGAAGCTTCTCCAAACAAAGCAATATTCACATTTTCAGCAGTTATTTGAGATTTTGATAGGAAATGGAACAGAAGTAACAGGAAATCAGGAGGCAGTGGATAATACCCCTTTTAAAAATGTGCCAAAAAATGTGGCAGTGTGACCTTGGTAAAAATGCAGGCATAAAAGCGGGGGAAATGCATAAATGTAAAAAACTAGCAGTTAAATATGAAAGCTGTAAGAAAAGGGGATAAACATATTAAATTATTCGCTTTGTATCCACTGTCGATATATTTTAACACATTGCAATTTTGTATCGTTGTTATGCTGATTGGCAGAAGTTCTTAGAGGTTATATTAATGCCTTGAAAAATCACTGAACATACTTTAGAAAGGAAATATTCAAGATCCCTAAGTTTTAATTACAGTCAACTGTTTGCTGTAAAATTATGTTTGGCAGACAGAAAGTGCAAGCATGACCAATGTTAATATAATCTCAAAAAATCTGTATAAATAGTTAGCTGGAAATAGTCTGTAGCAACTACTCAAGGAGGAGATTTTTTTTTTTTCTTATGCAATATTCTGCTCAGGGTATTAAGTGACAGCTCAGGAATACTTTTCTGTAATTGTTACCTTTTTGGCAGGTTATAATTTTCTTCTGAAGCTGAAGGCACAAATCGTTGAGATGGTCAGCTTGCCAGTACTTAAGAAACACTTTTCGGACGCCTATCTAGAATACAAACAGCAGGGAAACCTTCACCATCAACAAAAAAGGCGAAAACGATGACAGGTAAATAACGATAGTACGTATACAATCCAGCTAAGGGTTGAGATGAGATCTGCAATTTAAAAAAAGTACAATGCCAATACTTGTACAGAGAGGTTGTATCACTTGGTTGAATAAAAGATGTATTTGGGAAGGACGAGCAAGCAGTCAGACACACAGTCCCCCTTCAGTTCCAAAACCATCCACAACAAATACTACAATCTTCAAGTTAAACACAGGTTCGGAAAAAAAAAAAAAAGGCATTTTGAATGTAATTATGCTAATATGTTAGACAACATAATAGAAAATAAAGTTTAGCTTTTCTTAAATAAGGAGATGTGGGCAAGGAGAAAGGTGACAAGCCATAAACCCATGTGGAGCAGAAAATGGTAACAGATAGTTGTCATGTGTGCAACAGGAAGAATTTAGCCCAAGTGTGAGAAACTCGCTGCTATTAGTGAGAATGATTCCTACTGTCCAGCAAAATTATGAATCCCTGTTCCCAGGCCTGCCTGCTGAAGCTGTTCTGCCGGTCTCCTTTTAGAATCACGCCTAAGAAGTCAGAGGGACTTATTTGTGAAAATACTCTCCTAAGTATTGATGGGGTGTATGAGCTTATTCTGGTGCTGACCTGGTTACTTGGTTTAAATTATTTACTTCTTGAGGATCTTAATAACAATCATTAGATACTCTTCCCCCTTTACAGAAAAATTTAGCTAGTTAGACCAAAAGAAAACACCGTCCTTTTGATACCTTCTGAACATGCTGAAACAATCCTTAAAAATTCTTCTCTGTATAATCTTCAAAGCATTCCTTTCTAATAGCCTTTAAAAAAAACACCACACATAAGTGAGCTACACTACAAACAGTAGTAACTAAAATATTGGATAAATAATGGGCTTTCTTCTCAGGAATTCTGGAGAAGAAACTTTCCTTCCCTCTTTAGAAATAAGATTATAGATAATAGAATATATTTATTCTATAATAGATTATAGAATAAGCTTATATATTATAAGATTATATTAATAGAAGATTATAGCTTTTGTCTAGCTATTAATTTTGTACGGCTAATAGGCATACTGATTAATTAATACAAGTCTCGCTGAAGTTGCAGAAATTCATTCCAACTCTTATTTGTCTGCAGCTCACAAACTCAGTCTCTTCTCATTGCGCCATGCTGCTCCACTGTTGGTTTTTCACTATAGATCTGGGAGACAGGTATCAGCAGGGAGACTGTCACCCCTTTTCAACTACTTATTTTTAATCCAAACACTATTGTCAGATGTACATCACTGGAAGTGATGAAATACTGAAAGCCAGGACATATATACCATGTCTAACCTCCATCAACAAAATTCAGAAATGATCGTGGCACATTTTTGTCCCTTGGCTTCCCTTTGCTCTACTCTAAAGAGAAACTGTTTTAAATAAAATGTTTTAAAAAGTCTTTAACTCTGAAGTTTGAGCTGATGGTGCAACTGTCTTTTAATTGAAATCAGATGCACTCAAATGTCAAAATTAGAATTCTTTCTAGGTTTTTTTTTTTTTTTTTTCTGTTAGTATCTCTTTTCCCAATGAAATTGGCCTTTTGTGCTGTTGCAAAGAGTGTGAAGGCAAGGTGATGCAAACCACTTACTTGTCTTGCCATTGTAGAAACTCATAATTAGGAAATGGGTTTTCTTTGCGTGGTGGAAAATGCCTGGAACCGCTATTTTAGAAAATTGTGCAGCTATAAAAATTCTAGTATAACTTATCTGCTCCAGAGTAACTCCTCTGTTCAGGCCATCTATTCTGGAATAATCCTTCTGCTTACAAATTGGAGCTGGTTTTCCACAAAAATATTACCTTTTCCTAGACCCTGTTTCTACACTGGTAGCTACCCTGGTAAAATGATGTCTTTATATTTACTTAATAGATTATCATGAGTGACGCCTTCCAATTTTTAACTTCATGTTCATTTGAGACAATCTCACTGAGATCTCATTGTGCTCTCATATTCTGACATACTCTCATTCTCATTTTCTTGACCAGTGACTTCCAACAAAAGTTTCACTTTTCTTCTTGTGCTTTCAAAATTCTCTTTTTGCCCAGTTGTCTTAGCATGCTGACATCCTTCTTCATCTATCATTTGTTCTGGAATCTGCTTCTTTCACACAGCTTGCTAAATTTCCTTACGAATCTTTCCTTTTGTCCTCACTTCTTTTCCTCCTAATTTAATCAAAAAGTTCTAAGAAAAAGAGGTCAACCACTTCCTTCTTCAGTTTAAATTTGCTTCTCTTTTAGACATCTAGTCCTGTATCATGAACATCATGTTTTTCCAGCAAAGTATGTCAATTTTCTCCTCTCTTCCCAACAAGTATTCTATTTTGGTGCCTTCAACTTTATTCCAGGACACTCCACCTTGACTCCTCCCACCACATCCACTCTGTCACTAAACCCTGTGAATTCTTTAATAAATACTCATCAAACAACTGTTTTCTCTATCCATCTTATCAAAACACATACTGAGCTCCCCTTATGACTAGCTTTGGCTACTGAATCCTCCATCTTCTTGCTCACATCACCTTAAATACAGAATTCTTCTGTAAGAATAACTGAATTATTATTCATATTGTTAACTGTAATTAAATTATCATGCAGTTATTATAATTACCATTTGTATCTGAGTAGCTCTCAGACAACGAAAGCCTGGCCAGAAATACTTAACAGAATCATATTCTTCTACTCTGATTACATTTTCTCTTTATACTCCACTTTTCCACAAACCCTCTACATCACATTGGAGCCTTTTTTCCCCTCTCTGTCTCAGGCCTATCCCGAACCATCCACTTTTTCCTCATTTCTGCCTCTTTCTCTCCATTCTTCAAAATGGTTGCTTCTCCTCCTACTTCCTCACTGGAAGTCTCTAAAACATTCCTCTCTACTAGGGCAGTATTATGGTATTCTGACAGTAGAAAAGATGAAAACTTACATTTCGAAACCTTAAAAAAGCCCCGATTACCAGCAATGCCCGTGGCAAAATTAACAACCCCATTCTCAACTAGTCTCATAATTAATACCCAGGCTATATTTCAAATGTGTAAATTAACTAAGCAATGAGTTGCAATTTATTTTGCAGTGTACTGATTGTGTATTTTGCACAAAATCACAGTCAAGACAACTGCTTAAATTTATGGTCAGTTTAGCTACAAGTGTCTGGCACTGTAGAGTCACGAAGCCAGCCAGGGGACATGCAAAGCACTAGTGCTCTTTTCTCCCATCCTACACGCTAGGAAAAATGTAAATGGAGTTATTGTGGCATCACTTATGCTAAGAACTTCATTAGTAGAAGCCTGCTACAATTTTTAAGTGAATGAATACAAAATGTCAATACAAATTCATTTTTACATTCGGATAAAAGCTATTTATAGATTTTACATCATGTGCTAGGTCTATTGAGAGCAGAGCTCTAGACATGTATAGAAGAAACTGCTATAACACATTTGATTATGTTAATATGGCTGGAAATCTGTGTTGCTCAGTCTCCGAATCAAATCTGATACCCTCTAAAGTAGACCGAGAACGAGACAGTCTCACTGCCCTCTGTACAGTCCTGGTGTTCAGTGAAAGCAATAATGCCTAAAAATGCTGGAATTGCATATGCCAGATATCAAAACAGTTTTTGAGGCTGCCACTTGTCTTCTTCCTGGTCTTTTCTCTAATCACAAAACGTTCCCTGCTTGCCTAGGGGAAAAAAAAGGTTAAAATGTTCTTCCACTAAAGCACTCACTTTTCAATACTTTCTGGACTACAAAGTGCTCTCATCTGAGTCTGAAATTTTAATGTCATTCAGACTCCTGTAAAAGTAAACCATCTGTGAATTACAGTCATAGTTATTTTAATTAGAAAAGCATTAGGGTTTTAAATGTTATTTTTCAAAATGACACATTTTTTAAAGATTAAGTAAAATTGTCATTGATGACTACCAAAGCTTCAATTACTGCTACAGGCCTCCTTTTTTCTTTCCTGGGAGGAAGGAGAAAGGATGGGAGGGAGCTGTTCTTTCTCTCTTTCTTCTTTTTTTTTTTTTTTTTACAGAAAAGGTGTAGGATGTAGAAGTACAGACATTCAAAACTATGGAATGGATGCTGAGATGGTGTGTAGGTGGCATGGAGGCAGTATTAGCTCATACTTAATAGGTGTCAAGGGAATCTGCAAAGCTGTTCTTTAGTTTAAAAAAGGCAATTTGTGGGAGTGCTGTGTGTTTCTGGCAGTACTTTCAAAATAGCTACCTACAAAAGACAGAGAACTATAATCTAATGATATTTTACACAATGACACACATTTTCACAGTGCATTAATGAAATGTAGAAAAAAGCCTTAAAACTATTGTAAAATGTGTCTTTTTGCAGTGTACATGTCTGCAAAAATGTTGTAACGACAAACACATTTACAGGGTACTGATCTTTTACATGGACTGAAATGTTATTTTTAAAGGCTTACTCTTTCTGCTTTATTTGTTAGCTTTTCTTCACACATTTTAAGAGTCTTCCTTTGTCTCTGGCAAACTAATGACCTTGCACCATGGTACATACTGAATAAACCCACAGTTTAGCATAGCTTAAGTATGGCCTTAATATAAAGTATGTGAGTAGTCCAGTATTCATGCAAGTGACATTAAGCGCTTGTCAGGAGTTGAACTTTAGGGAGAAAAAACTGTCATTCAGCTCTCTGGGAAAGGGCAGAAAAATGGTCATTCCTTTTCCAAGAAGTGTATAAACCTCACAGCTCTTTGCAATTGTGAGGTGACAAAAAGGACTGCCCTACGGGAAAGGAAGGGACCAGGAAATACAAGAGGTATGTAAAAAATATTCCACGGAGGAAACCCTACCCCAGTTTTATCTCATGAGATCTCTCATGGACCTACCATTCTAATCTTTCAAAATTCTAGAAATAGACATAGCACCAAAAGAAACAATATGAAAATGTCTCTCTGCGTGAACTGAGAAACACAGGCAACAGGCGATGGGGACAGCAATGGTGGAGAAAGTAAAGCCTGAGGTAGGAGACTGGAAAACTAAACCCAGGCAAATAAGAAATGAACACTGGAACCAAACAGGAACCAAAAATAGAGTTCTGTGTTGAAAGACCGAGAGCTTCGTGTTCTGAGGTTCAAGTGAACCAACCATTCTATCCTCTGGCCAAGGGGATGGGATGGACTCGTACTGTGTGGCACAAAATAGCTGCTGAGAAAGACTGCAGGTAGGTACCAAAAGTATCAAGACTTTTGGTAGTAAAGTCACTCTGTGGCAATTCCTGCTACTAGCAAATTATTTCCAAGAATATAATGGGATGTTATAAAGGGACAACGATATAATGGGACAATGTAATTTTGCTAACGTAATTCAAAGTATGAGGGAAATATAGACACTGGTGCTCCAATTATTTACTGTTAGTCTGGAAACTCCTCCTGGGATATTTTTTTTTAAATGTGATCTTCATAATTTACTTAATTTTAAAATTGCCTGAAAGAAAATTGACTCTTAAAATAAGATGTTCAAACCAAAAAGGAACATTGACTTCCAGCACAGTTAAAATTTCTAAATGATAAATGAATAAACTGGCATAGGATTTATGAGTACTCAGTTTTCCTACTCAAGGGAAAAAAAGAGTTAAGAATCCCTTATCTATTGCATTGCTTGCAAAGTACTCTAGTACTTTTATCGTCTCATGTACAAAGCAATTTGTATTTCAATATAGCATAACCATTTTCATTTTAAGCCAAAATAAACAGTTCAAAAAATAATTTAAAACTCTCTCTGAACTAAGCATACAATTTACATATGTATGCCACATACATTTCATACTCTTCTGTTTAATCATAAATATATTTTTCCCAAAAAGGACGCTCGTATCCTAATATCATATATTAATATATTGAAATAAAAAAAATACTTAGACAGCTGTATCAAATCCAATAAATGAAACACCTGTAGGTCAGTAATGAAATATGGTTCTCTTTGTGATTGGTAAGATTTGGATCAGACTCTTAATTTTCCTTCTGCAGTTATAGAAGTGCTAGAAGAATTTAAAAACTCTAGACGGACTTCTGGTATTTCCCTTTATTAAGGGCTTGTTCTCTGTTTTAACATTCTTCCTGAGTGGAAGAAGTTTAATAACACAGCTCCACGCTGGCAAGGATGATTTCTCCAGAAACACTGCAGGCTCCTGAAACAACTTGAGCAGTGTCTGTAGCTGTAAAAATGTGAACTGGCACTAACACAGTATCTACCTCATGCAACTACCTGGTGCTGATTTGGAGCTTCATACACCATTTGACTGACTTTCCTGTACTGCTTATTTCATACCTGATGAATCTTTGGATCACCCCATTCAGAGTTAAGACGTGGCTTACTCTTTCCAAAATGAGTGATCTCTTGTGTTCAAAGCTACTGATAAGAAGGAATCATTGTGGATTAGAAGCGGCAGGCTAAAAAGTGGAAAGATAAACTAAGACAAAGCTTTTATTAGACATTTTTAGGGGTTCCTATCTTTTAACCAGACAAGCATTCCCAGCAGTCAAAGGCTGAAAGATTCACTTTGAGTGAAGTCTGGCCTTTGCAGCACTTGTATTTAACAGCTGCGCTGTATAGCAAGAGCAAATTAAACTGATGTTTTGTTTTACTTCTGGTATAATACAAGTTGTTTGCATTTCGGCAAGCTCCATCTGAAGTAACCGAGAAGGGTTAATTGCAGACCACTGACCTTAGCTAAACAAAATGTAAAGCTCCAAGTTTTGATGAGAAAGCTCAGTAAGCTATGAGCTAACTCTCCTTTTTTGAATTTATATTTGCAAGCTTAACAGTGTGAGGAATGATAATCCAAATAAATGAAAGTTTCCTTATGACAGTAAAAAAAGCCAAGGACTGTTTGTGCCCTGTTCTTCTCCCAGAGCATGATAATGTTTGCAAGCGAGTCATGCTATTGGGATTGTAGGCTTTGCTTAGCTAATACATGACTGCATGACAATAAATGAACATAGCACTGAAAATGTAGGTTTCCAAATGTAACGGCCTTCAGATGTTCTGGAGGGCAGGAGGTTCTTCTGCTTTACATGGAGCAGCCAGCACTTCCACTCAATTTGAGTCTAAAGTTTCTACATATCATCTTGCTTTTTCTAACATTAATAGCAAAACTCTCACTGACTTCTCCAGGGGTTAAACAAGTCTATTACTTTCACTCTGTCTGGAGGAGGAATGGCTTGTTTTGATTTAGAAATCTGATTTTCTCTTACATCGGGCACGCTTAAAAGTCACAGCAAGTAGCTAAGCTTGTCATGATCAAGTATATATTTAAGATGAAAGAACACCTTAGCTAGGCTGTGCACAGAGTCAGGATGCAAAAACTGCCTTTCGTTAGTAGCTCTGCACTTTTATAATTTCAGTAGTTAAGCTAAGTGCAAGACTGAAACTGCATGGTATGCCAGCTTCAATGAAATAGCTATTTTACTGTCCTAGTTTAGTTATCTCCAGCTCAGCTTACCCAAGTAACAGCAACATCTCATAAACCTATCAACACTTCCCTAATAAATACTTTCTTCTAGCACAGAAGCTGCTGAATCAAGCACCAGACGTTGGCTAGCTGATAGCGTTTGCTCTTATGCTCTACTAAACAGTAGAAAATAAACCAAAACTGGATTCTGGTATTGGATCTTCTTCACTTGTCCTCCATTTTTAAACAGACTGCAGTATTTGCAAGAGGAGAAAGAATTTGTTCTGTGAGTAGGCTCTGGGTTTTGTTGTTTTGTTGGCTAAAAAAACTCTCCAAACACAACTTACATGAGAAAGATAAATTGTCAAGCAGGAAATAAATACAAAGAAACCATTTTCTTTACTCATTTTTGGGCTCTCACTTCAGAACACACATTTACTTTCCCCTCCTCCAAGTTCATATCACTTTTCACAAAATGGGATGGTGAGATATGTTATCAGAAGGAAGTTAAATAGAGTATCATTCAGATTCACTCAGCTATGAAGTCCAGATCTTTCTTTTTCCCCCTTTCCTAAGGAGTTTATTGGCAACCTCATCCTCTGATGATGACATATAAGCAGGAGGTTGATTTCAGATGTGTGTTGCTAAACTAAACTTCATCATCTTTGATGTGGATATTTTAGCTATCTATTATTTTTTTTTTGGTCAATTTATCTCCCTGAATCTGCAACAGCTCTTCAGGGAAGTGCAGGTAACAGTGCTGAGGAAGACATTTTTTGACTTATTCATGAACCCCTGCATCAAATAGATTTTCAGTTCCAGCAGTGACTCATTTGAAGTAGTTACTGCTGGCAACAGTGGCTGAATAAACTGGTTATATGTGCAACCCCCTACTTCTTGGATGATTTTTAATGATGTACTACAGATGACTCTTTTCCTCTGGCTTTGCTAGCTGACATCATCCTGGGTTCCTAATTCCTCCTTTCCTTCCCTTTCTTCCCCCTCCTTCTCCCTTTTAAATTTTTTTCTTCTTTTTTCAGAGTCCTCTGCTGTAAAAGCATAGAGGAGGGCACCCATGACAACTGCAGATTGTATAAGCTTCCTCATGCAGGTTGTTACTTAAAGTTCAACTTTCATGATTAGTCAAATGAATCAAAAAGATAATTGAGAGAGAGATATTATGTGACACAGACATTAGTCACTACTGCTGGTAGTTGGGTATATGTTTTTGTATCACCTATACAAAACATGTTGGTGTCAAGCTTGTATTCGCTGGGTATTTATCTGTAAGAAATTGTCTGGACTCAGAGTGAATTTTCTCATCTTTCCATATGTTTATCATAGCTCTTTGTGGCTTGAAAAAGATGTAAGGAGAAGGTCACTCATTTTTTCAGACCTTGTTCCTTTCAGCTTAGTCTGTTGCCACGTGCTTCTTAGTCACTGAGTGACAGTGGTATAACTCTCACCCCCAAACCCTCCTATTTCATTTAACTTATCAGCATCTCTTCAGAGTTTTTTTCCTTTCTGGTTTGATGGATGATGCATTATGCACTGCTGTAGTCTTTGCACACCTGGCTTCTGGTGTTAATGAGATTCTGGAGTCAGAACCTCTAAAATCTTTTTGCTATCCCAAGCTTCAGTCCCCTGCGTGACGGAGGGATTCCATTTTGCAATTTCCTTTTTATGTTTTTGTCTTTCAAGGTTTCAGGCTTGTTTTCAAATGCCAATCACTACAGAATCACTAGTCTTGAGCTGTAGGCTTTCACTGACGGCCAATTGCTTTTTTTCAGGCTGTAATGCTGTTACTGTCTCGTGGGGAAATAAACTCCATAGGCATCCTGCTCTGTGTTCTGTGACTGGAGCACAATATGCAATTACCGTTACACAGCTTTTGCCCAACATCAAGCCTGTAGCCCCACACGAGTTCTGAAGGTTAGTGGTATTCTCAGCTCCAGGTACCTGTAAGTGAAGGTACAGCTTCTAGATATTAATGACTGGTTTTTACAGGTAAACTTTTGGAAAGGATGCAGAATATACTCCAGAGCTGACTCAAGAAACTTGAGTAGTGAAAGCAAGTCTATTTTAATGTTGTTATCTTTTTCAGGGTCCGTCCTTTTCCTCTTCGCTTCTGAGGGAGTAGGGCTATATGTGCCCACTACTTACTTTAGCGACTAAAAAGGGACTTAAAGAGTATTTTGTCCAAAGAAGAATCTTCTTATGTGCCCAACTGCAGGTGATCATGGATGTGTGCTAGTGGGAGGCCTACCTTTTTTCCTGTTATAACTAAGGAATCTGGGCCACTGAGAAACACCCAAAGTCCAACATAGTCCTTGTTCTTCATAAACAGTTGCAGAAATTTTTCAGGGCATCTTAATGCTTAGAGGTCATGCATTAATCAGAAGACCTATGTTAATCCCTTCCTTCAAACTAATATTCCTGAAGCCTATAGGAGTCTAGCTGCTAAACTTCATACTTGTCCCTGAAACTGGTCTGGAAGCTCTCTTGTGGAATAGATTTCAGTCCTCCTATGCTGGGAAAAGACCTGAATTTGAAGCTCACACCGTCTGGAAGAATGCTCTACACATTAAGTCACAGAAATAGCTTATATAGTGTGCAAGGAAACACCATTTTCTTTATGTCAAAGAAATCAGTCCTGCTGAATTACAAAGCTACCCAACGGAGATGACTGAGTACTCTGGACAAATGGGGACATCCACCTTACAATCCTCACGTTGGTGAGGATTAACTAGGATATAAATAGGGTAAGGAGATGGGATAGGAAGTTGAGAGCTTCCTGTTCAGTATTTGGCTCTTTTTTTTTTTTACTTTACTTGATGTACAGCAACACTAGGTACTTTGGTCTATCTCTGAATCAGCATGCTGGTACCTACAAAGGCATTGACCAGACGGGAAGGCCTAAGGAGTTGTTTTGAGTCTCCCCTATTATGACAGTGTAGTATTTATTATAGGATTTTACATAAAGAAAATGTGCAGGTTTTTTGTTTTTTTTTTTTTTGTAATTCAGAAACCATTCAACCACTAAAATATGTACACCAAATACCTTTAAAAACCTGAATGCAAATTTACACAGGGTACATGCTTAATTGAAATCTTTTCCTTCCCACAAGAATACACTGATTTTTTGACACAATGATCACAGCTACTCATGTGCTAGAAAACTCAGAAAATCAGTTTGATTCTATTCCAAAGCATATATAAAATGTCAAAAGAATATACTGCTGCAAAGGATCTGGTGGCTTGCCACAATGGAAATGACTCAGCTAGCTTGTTTAAAGAATGATATTTTAATTGCTTTGTAGATCACAAACCTGCCAGCCTTGTAATTTACACTGCTGAAGAACAAGACGACATCTCTCCTTGGCAGACAATTTCTTCTTCTCTCCTGCAGCCGTATCAGCCAAATCTTTGTACCTAGAAAAATCAGCAGAAGTAGAGTTACTCTAATGTTGGCCTAGTCGATGTCTTTGCAGACATTGTTAGTTTTTCTTTGACTCTCAAATCTTTGATATCCGAACTGGAAGCTTAGGATTCTCCTAAGGGTGAAGATAACAAGAAAGCCAATCACTTTTATATCTTTATATTATTAGACATGACCTTGGTTAATAACAGTGTGGGACAAGTGGTGCTTAAAACTCAGATTTGCTTCCTGTCAGTTCTTTGGATGCCTCACTGAAAATCAATGCAGAAAGAATGCAAAGCCTCAACGACTGATTTCATTGGTACCGAACTGGGTCACTGAAAGGAGGAACATATTTTTTCAGTATGTGTCATATGACACATGCCTATTAAGGAGTAATTCATAAGAAAGCAACATCGATAAAAATGTTTTCCATCAGTCTGAAATAATTTTTTTTTCATTTTGAACAAAAGGTCTTATAGCAAAGAGACTTCAAGGAACTTGATCGGTTTACATTATTGGAAAGAAGATCAAGAGGAGACTTGATTACAGCATCGAGTACCTTCAAAGACAGAAAATGGTAGATGTTAAAGGGCTCTTTGATATACCAGATAAAAGAACTAACGAACTAATGTAGGAAACTTAAGTCATACAAAGTCAAATAAAGTATAAAATTCAAATTTTAACTGTGGACTACTACATATTACTAAACTGATGAATTTTATACATCTTGATGCTTCATATTATTACTACACTTTCTTAAAGGTATTCCTGAGTCTAGATCTGAGTGGATGTAATGAGATGGAATGCTTTTTCATTATAAAAAGCCAGTTTTTGAAAAGGGAAGATTTTGCAAAAGTGTCACTTTTGATTAAATTCTCAGTGAAATACGGGTAAGTTTTGAAGTTTGCAGGCTAACTACATTTCGTGACATTTTATTTATTTGGTTCCTTAACAACTGAATTCACCTATAGCTCTGGTGCAACCCAAAACTGTGCTGTCCTGGGACCACTCACGCAGACCATGGCAGGCAAAACTGCAGGGCTGGAATGACTTCAGGGTCATCAATGATCCCAGGAGCTGTAGCAACTCTGGAGCAACATCTGCAGACAAACTGCTCTAAGGCCAAATTTCAGCTAGACTTCTAGTTTCCTGGAGCTGCACAGACCCTTGGGTATCTCAGCTCCTGCAGTCTGGAAATGTCCTCTGGTCTGGTAGCACTCCTGCTGAGGACTCTGTGGCTGAGTCTATACTAGTAAATGAAATGTGAGAGGGATTATTTCTCTGGCATATAAACCATCTGGCAAAAAACCAGCCCGTCTATTTATTAAGTATTCTGCTATGTTCTATTAAGCTGTGTTACCTTCCAACACAGTGTAGCCACATCTAAGCTGCCTTCTGGGACTGATCACTAAGCGGTCTTAATTCCCAAATTGTGCTCAGGAATTGTTTGGAGGAGTGATGGTGGGAAGGGGTCAAAACTTCACCAGAGATGCTTTTAGTTAGTTTAACACTCCTGATTAGCAGTAGAGAACTGCGGATCCTACTTTCACAATACCTCAACTAGTTGTACGGTCATGAAGACATTTTTTTATGGACTTCTATTAAGGCGGAGGCCACCTCATTTCCGTACTTGTATCAACTGGATTTTCTTAGAAATCATGGAGAATCAGAGGTGTTAGAGAGACAACTGCTGGAAAGCTTAGCAACTGCTGACTGAAACGAAGATGACTCAGCATTGACTTAACAATGCATGAAGAAGTAACTGTGAAAGCGGCCAGCCTGAAACTTACTTATAGCAGAAACCCAAAGAAGTATATTTCATTCCTGAAACAGAGCCAAACAAAAATTTAAAAGGTTGAAATTCTAAGTTTGGATCAGATTTACTTTAGAACCATGTAAATCGCAGGAATCAAAACAACGATAATTAAACATTCTTTACAATCTGTATTATACAGGAGGCCAGGCAAAAATGATCCACTGCTTTCCCCCAGCTTTAAAAGTCTCTGAAATTCTACCACATTATCCTGGAAGTCTAGTCAGAGTTCACAATTCCCTTCTTAGAAAACAGGACAGGCTAATGGTTGTGGTAGGAGAGAAAGAGCTAACTATGGAAATTTAATGAATTAAACTTACTAAGTCATTTGTAAGATGATCTACCTTTCCTTATGTTAGACACTGAAAAGCTGCACTCCTAGCCTGAGTTAGTCATCTTGTTTTCAAGACAGTCTGTGAAGATAAGTATTTCCATAGGGTGACTTGTTCTATGCATCCTAGATATTTTTGTTAAAATGAGAAGAGATTGCCCTCTGGAGGTCCCTTTCTCTACTGACCTTAGATGGACTCAGAAGAGAAGTCCAGGCTGGATGTTTGTGTTCTGGGTGGCTGAGAGGAATCTCACCCTTACGTCTACTTGTCCGACTGACTTACTCATCTGCAGAGTAACTAACAGAGGGACTGAGAGAACTTCCTTATTTCTTCCATCTATCTTGTTCAAATATACTGGCTATCTAAGCACCTAGGATGAAAAAGCACTTTTAGACGTGGCGTCATCATCTGCTATCTCAAATCAATCACTTTTATCTTGTATTAGGCTTCTCAAACAAAAACAACACAAAATTTGTAGCTATTTTTTCAGCCAGAATGGTTCCCTGATTTTATTCTCAGCCCAGCTGTGCAAATACCAGTGTTAACACCGTGGAAGTAATGGGAATTGGTAAGTGGGAATGAGCAGGCCGCACCAGTTGGTGGCAGCCCAGATTTGTCCTGGACAAAAGTGGTGATCTAATCATAATCTTATTTGATTTTTTGTACTTAATTTTAAATGAGTCAAAATATTTAAACTTTCTTCATTCTTTTTTTCCTTTTGGGGAGATAACCAAACACTATAACTTTGACTTAGGGATTTTTTTGTATTTTAAACTTGCTTTACCCTCAGTAAAAAAAAAAATATGTTAAAAGAAAGCAAAACAGAATTGACAATAAACTAAGATATGAATAAAGAAATAAAAACTTACGAGATATTATCAAAATGCAAAATGACATATCTTTAATGTACCAGATACTTTCTAGTGTGAACTGAGATTGTGTTACCATGTAGACACAATAATTTAATGTCCTCTTAAATTTAACCCTTTCATAGTCTCAAGAATAGTATCAGAACTTATTATTATTCAAATTTACTGTATCACAGAAAACAGTAATAAGAAATACTGAATTTATGGTGCAGGCTTGTATAGATGAACTTGAGCTACTTGCAAACAACAGGGCTTGCTTCTGGGGAAATGTAATCAGAGAGTCTTTGAAACTTTCCCTTACCAGAGAATTCCTCCCCCACCACTGCAGCCTTAGTTCACTCTGAAGCAAATGGACAAATCCAATTAAACATCAGTCGTCTTCTCACTAACAGGTCATACATTTTGAACCTAGCAAATACTGCAGTGTCTTTGTAAGGCTTTAGAGAGGAATCCAGTGAGCATACTCAGTGCTACCTTGCTAAAAACGTCTTTGATCAGGTGAAAAACACTTCAGCTAAACTTGGATTGATGAGTTAGGTATGGACTTTCTTAAACGTCAGTAGAAGACATTATTCAGGTGTCATATACCCTACTGTAATATCCATGCTTAAAATAGGTCAGATGAATTGTGCACTGTAAGACCCTCATTTCTTTCCATTGACTATGCAGATAGTCTATGCTCTTGAGTCCAGAAAGACATCTAATATCAGACAAAGTAAATTTCCTTCCCAGCCAAGTCAAGAAGCTGATAAACGCCAATATTTCATGGCCTAGCCAGAGCAACTCATTCACTAAGGGGTCCAAAACAATTTAAAGGATTAAATTGAATCAACATCCCTCCACTACCATGTCAAGACTAATGTAGTGTTGATTAGGAAACAAATGCAAGACCTCTTCCAGTTACGAGCTGAGACAGGGTACACTACCATCGGGGGGGCTCTCCCCAACTCCCCTCCACAGGAAATTCGTGTGAGAGAAGCTCCATTTTCCCCAGCTTTGTCCTTAGCAGCCTCCTTGTACTAACTTGTCATTTTTACTTGCCTAAACAGATGAAAGAGCTTTTGGCTAGACAGGATAGCACTGTCAGCGTGTACAGACTGGCCAGGATCCTCTGGTGTTGCAGAAGCTGTGCTCTGACCTCTCTTCCTTTGCTTCCGAATGATGCTTTTTATCAGGGAGATTTTGTGTTTGTTTAGACTAGATACTGCTGCCAATACCTTCAGGTAGCCTGTGAATATGGAAAACTCAGTTCTCTTAGGTCTTCACAGATAAGGATGTTATCTGATCATTTTCCCCCTCACTTCCCTAAGTGCACAGCTGACAAGATCCAGCAGGCTGTTTTTCCCTGAGACAGAATATTCCCCAGTTCAGGTTATGGCACAGGAACCCAGTTATATTCTCAGGCTCAGCACGCTATTTGATTTACACGGAGTGTGCACAAATAGGCTGTAGGGCTGTACTCCCAGTTCTGTACACAGAGCAAATCTTTAAGCATAGGAATAAACACCATGCACTCAATTTCAATAGCACAACAGCATGATAGAAGATACTAATGGAAAGAACACGGCAAGTATAAAGGGCACAAAAGCACGCAGCTCCAAATCAACAGCTCAAACAAACCACATAGATGTCTTTGAAATGAAGCCTCAGAACTACTTTTTTGTTGTTGTTTTTTCCCCCCCCCCCCTATTTTTTTTCTCAGGTCTCTCTCTTGCCTAGCTAAGAAAGAAAGATGAAAAATGGCAAACTAAGAGGTAGCTACCGACTGCAATCCAACGTTCTCAGTGATAGGACAGCTTCTAACACCAGAACTCAAATCTTTCCTGAAAGCAACTCCTTTTCTCCATGTCTTTGTCTTGTTATTTACAAAATCAAAATCAGGTATGGCTGGCATGTAACTGCTTTATAGGAGTGCTAAGTAATGTAGTTTTAAGTTTTAAATATCCAAACATAGCTTATGCAAGGAAAAACAATCAGTCCTGCCAGCGTAATTAATTATGTTGCAGTTTCGTTTTCTCTTTCTTTTGTTTACTACGATGTGTTCTGTTTGCCAAGGGAAAATGGCATGATTTAGTAAAATCTATTCAAAAAGTAGTGAATAAAAGAAGGCAATCAAAATTAACTTGTACCCTGTATTTCTGTTAGAAGAAATGCAAAAATTGTCATCACAAAGGAGTAAAAACAGGTTGTGCTGTCTTGCTAAATTCGTTTTTTTCCTTTCTAAACTTCCTCTTTTCTTCCTTTGACAACCAGTAACAGATTGATGTATTATTATGTCTGTGAAGTATGTGAAAGAGATGGACTTTGTTTGCAAAACTTGTCACTATGTGCTCATAACTCAGGATTTTTAGTTTTGTTTGTTTGGATTTGGGGAGGGTGGGGAGAGTGGGTTAGGCATGGCTCGTATTTGAAAAATCTATCAAGTGAGAGCTGAAATATCTAGAGGGCCTATCTACTGAAGAGAGAAATGTATTTTTTTTAAGGAAAAAAAAGGGATGTTTGGACGATTTTCAAGTATTAGAAACCTTGTAAAAGTAGTCAGCAGCAAAGAGTAGGATGGAATTTTGATTAATGTTATGTGTATATAAAGGATATATAGTCATTTCACTTCCCTGTGTTACGTTCTTTTTTTCTGACCTAATTATTTTTGAAATATGAGGAACATGGGAAATTCCAGATAATTAGAAAAGGGGAAACAGATTATTATAGTTACCAAGAGAAGAAAAGAAAATTTATTCTGCCAATCTCTGTACAATATATATGACATAAATATCTCATTATACAGCACAAATTTTAATGACCAAAGCAGGTATTCAAAATTTTGGAGAGAATAAATCTTTGGGTGCGGAGAAGAAAAAGATGCCTTTATAAAGAACAGATTATAGTGCACAAACAGACTACATTTTGGGCTTCTTTTATAGGAGTACAAAAATACAGTATAAGAGGACTATAAGGTTGACCTTTATATGAAACGCATTTTGCACTGAGGCTGTTTCATACAGAGTTATAGAAATAATTCAGATGATTGGTGTAGAGGTGAGCATGAAGTGCAATTTGCCTGATAGATCTGAAACAATGAATAAGTATATATGGCAATGAACCAAAACTTCAGAGTACCCGCCAACCATACTACTGTTAGTTTTTTAAATATCCTAATTGGTATCAAGCAACACAGGATTAAATGGTTAGATCTGTAGAACAGTAAGCGTTAAGGGAGAAGATAAAATTAGAGCAATTTTGGAAAAACTGCAAGCAATTTTATTCTCTCTGGTTAAATCTGGCACACAGACATTTCGTGACAGAAAGAAACCTGGAAAGTACTAATGTTAAAAGTGACCTTTCAGCAAATTGACCAGATATCATAGTTTTACCACAATGATTTTATATCTGCCACTGGAAGCCAGAAACATTGATGAAACATTCTGATTTTCTACTTCAACAATTAAAAATTCACTTCCTATATAAAGAGGTGGAGGGGCATAGATATCATGCTTCAACATGTCAACGGAAAAAGGAAAATAGAGTGACATAAATGGTATGTAACTGAGACAAAAGAGCAAAATTAAGGACTAAGAAATAAAAGTGGAAAAGACTCAAAAAAACCCAGAATATAATTTTACCTGCATGTGAGTGTGCCACTAGCCCCTTGCAGAGGTCAGTACAGGCTTTTGAGAGAGGATCAGGGCTGTGAAATCCACTGGATTAGAATACCCTCGCATAGAGAAGTGGCCATTTGGGATATTTTAATTTAGACTGAATAAAAAGTAAAATAAATTTCTCAGATGAAGATACTACTTTGGGATGGGTGACAGATAAATGAATTGGAAGGATTTACTTTTTTTTCTTTCCCAAATTGTACATTTTTGCATTAGGTTTTGACACCCTTAATCTTTTCTAGACACCTGAATTTCAATTTCTGGAGAGAAGAAATAACAAATATATGTGTGTCTTAATCCTAGAATACTTATTCATATACTTCATGTAATTAAGCAGGGGCTTCCTCATCTCAGACAATGTGGCAGCAGAATAATAAATAGAATATAAATTATAGTTCAGCTCTTGGGATTAGTGGATTCAGCTATGCAAATAAAAAATGAATTCACAACATCTGCTAAAGATTTGCATTACAATACTTTTGCATCATCTTACTTAACGCTGACATTCCCATTCGAAAGCAATGTAAAAATATATTTATTTAAGAAATTGGCAAAAATGACACATTAACTCAGAAATATGCTAGCATCACAGAAGCATGGAATGGTTTGGGTTGGAAGGGACCTTAAAGATCATTTAGTTCCAACCCCCCTGCCATGGGCAGGGTCACCTCCCACTAGACCAGGCTGCTCAAAGCCCCATCCAGCCTGGCCTTGAACACTTCCAGGGATGGGGCATCCACAACTTCTCTGGGGAACCTGTTCCACTGCCTCACCACCCTCACAGGAAAGAATTTCTTCCTAATATCCAATCTAAATTTCCCCTCTTTCGGTTTAAAACCTTTATCCCTTGTCCTATAGCTCCATTCCCTGATAAAGAGTCCCTCCCCATCTTTCCTGTAGGCCCCCTTTAGGTACTGGAAGGCTGCTATAAGGTCTCCCCAGAGCCTTTTCTTCTCCAGGCTGAACAAACACAAATCTCTCAGCCTGTCTTCACAGGAGAGGTGCTCCAGCCCTCCGATCATCTCTGTGGCCCTCCTCTGGACTTGCTCCAACAGGTCCATGTCCTTCTTATGGTGGGGACCCCAGACCTGAACACAGTACTCCAGGTGGGGTCTCACAAGAGCAGAGAAGAGGGGCAGAATCACGTCCCTTGACCTGTTGGCCATGCTTCTTTTGATGCAGCCCAGGATATGGTTGGCTTTCTGGGCTACGAGTGCACATTGCCAGGTCATGTTTAGTTTCTCATCAGCCAACAACCCCAAGTCCTTCTCCTCAGGGCTGCTCTTCAGTCCTTCTTCATCAGAGCTGGATGCAGTACTCCAGGTGGGGTGTCATAAGAGCAGAGTAGAGGGGTGGAATGACCTCCCTCGACCTGCTGGCCATGCTACTTTTGATGCTGCCCAGGGTACAGTGGGCTTTCTGGGCTGCGAGCGCACATTGCTGGGTCGTGTTGAGCTTCTCATCAATCAACACCAAGCAGCTGTATATGAACACTTGCCTCTAACTCTGTAAATGTTTACATTTACCTCTAGATAGATATGCCTTGTGCACTGCTAACTTCCTCTTCATGCTCGGGCACTCCAGAAACAGGCGCACAGAGCACTCAACTGCTTCACTGTATGCAGAATATATGGCTGCAGAACTAATTTAACTTTTGTTATCAACCTGCTAATTTGATGCTATATAACACAGAGGTGGTATAGCACTGGTGTGTAATGAAGCTAGTTTCCCTTCTCCACAGATGTAGAAGGTGGGGTGTCAAAATTAAAAGTCCTCCTGCAAAACTAAAAGGTCTAAAATCACAGAAAATCAAAAGGTACTCGCTTTTTTTTTTTTTTTTTTTTAAACAGAGATCAGAATAAAGGAATGCCTGGGAGAAGGAGTTAACAGGTGATTGAACAGATGTGTAAATTTTTGCCCTTTCCTACCACAGAGGAGAAATGTGCCTGGTGAGTCTAAGCCACATCTCACACTACTCAGTCTATAAGGAATTAGAAGATATTTATGTATCCCTTTCCTTAAAATCACACTAAAAGCCAAGATTTTTGGTGATTTGACACTTAGCCTCCAGGAAACTTGCTGCTGAGCCTCACCAGCAGGCCGACTTCGAGTAGGTCAAGAAAGTCATCCTTCAAGGGGCACAGGACAAGGTTATGAGTGCTGGTCTGCAGATCTGCAGAGACAGTGGTGGGTATAGTATTAAAAGGAGATGAAATTATGAAAAGACTTTGAAATGGTATTCAGAGAAGGACATGCTTAGGCCCAGCTCCTGTCACAGTGTTTGGAAGCTTGGAATCAGATGCATGAAATAACTGCAAACAGGCTGTGTAAAGCAAAGTGACTTATGACTTTTTCTGAAAAATACACAAGGCCTTTTCAGAAACATGATGTGATACTGAGTTGAAACCCCAAAGTGGGCTTAGACACTTTCCCATTTGGTCTTCTGGAGGGGTTGCTACTTCATTGGCTCATTGTTTGCCAAAAAAAGCACTTCCTAGCTCATTTGTAAATATACCGAGACAGACATATATTGCAGAAGCAGAAAGCGAAACCAGAGTAAGATGGTAAATTAAAGGTTAATAGGATTGAATATGATGTTCCACCTAGATGATACTTTATTTCTTCCTTGCTTTTGTTTCTTCTTTTCTGTGCAATTTTGATTCAGACAAAGAGGAATGGAAATACATAAAATCCTTCCCACAGTGCTCACTAGTAGCTCAGACAAGGTGAATTAGGATTATGGGGCAGTATTTTAGGACCTTCTTAAACCATATAGGCAAAATAGCTTCTCTGAAAGATCATCTCTATCTGCTTTCTGCTGTGGGAGCTTCCCTTGTGTGCTCTGAACGCTGTGAGTAGTATCAGTCTGGGTAACAGTCTTGGTTCTGAATTGTATAATGGTCAGAAAGACCATTCATGAGCAACATTTTTCAAGACAGGCTAAGGCTGTCCCCTTGGCATACTATACCAATACTCAACCAGAATCTGCCCTCATTTACTGTGGAGTACAGCAGGAGTGATTCTGCTAAAACTGATGATGTTAAATTAATGCTATGTTGGTCTAAGAAAAAAAGAAAATTAAGATCCAGTGATTAAGATACATGAAAGGATTTTACGTGCGTGCTTGCATAGGATTTTGTGTTTGCTCTCAGATGTCACCACTATTAACTGCCTACTATTATTCAGTCTGACTAGGAAATCTAGCTTTAGGAAGTCTCATTCCAGGTTCTCCTGATGAAGATTAAATGGTTGTAAAGAATATCAAGATGTGGATAAGGAGAAAAAGGGTGCCATGAATGTTTGAGTTGAGTGGAAAGAATTCAACAGCTGCAAAACCACAGAAAGAAAAAACAGCAGGAGGGTCACAGTCGCTTTTGAGTGTGGAGCAGCTGGACTGCATTTATACAAGTCCTATCAGCAGCAAAGAAAAAGCAGTAAAGAGCAACTAATTATATTTTTCTAGGCATCGAAAGCACACAGTTATATTTAATTAATCAATGAATACAAAGGAATTATTTTAAAACTACACAGCAAAATTAATCTATGCATGTGACAATTTGCACATTAATTAGATAATTCAAAATTCCTGCATAGTGCCATTTGCATAAACTAATGTGTTGCATACTTCTTTAAAATGTTTATTTTAAAGATAGGCTGTTTGTATTAATTTAACAGGCATTTCCTTAAAAGGGTTTCAATGTATAAGGATTAGTGAAGATGTTAGTGGTTGATAATATTTTCTTCTAACAGGTTTATTTCTATGGCAGGCATTTAACTGAACTTCTTACTACCATATATAAATCTGTGTCCATTATCTTTGTCATTATGTGATGTCAGCAAATTATGAAGTACTCAATAATTATTTTTATTGAAACATCAAGCTTCTGAAATTATTTAATGTTATTATCTGCTTGTTATAGGCACACAGAACTCAGCTTGTGAAATGCGGGTCAAGAACTTTCAATATTCTTATTTTTACATAAATATAATATTATCTATTTTCATAATCCAAGATTTTAGATGGAATCCAGTACTGCGGTAGGTATTTTGGTACTCTGTGGGAACATTTCTCTGTCTTTAGAAACAGCACAAGCTTTTAAATTCAGAGATGTAAAATATGCATAAATATTATAAGGATACCATAAAGTAACAGGGTTATTTAGTGACTTAATAAATGTTTAGTTAACCCTGAGGAATCATAGGATCATAGAATGGTTTGGGTTGGAAGGGAACCAAAAGACCACTTAGTTCCAACCCCCTGCCATGGGCAGGGACACCTCCCACTAGACCAGGCTGCTCAAAGCCCCATCCAGCCTGGCCTTGAACACCTCCAGGGATGGGGCAGCCACAGCCTCCCTGGGCAACCTGTTCCAGTGCCTCACCACCCTCATGGTGAAGAACTTCTTCCTAACGTCAAATGCTAGTGGAAACTGAATGTCAGTCCAGAGGTACCAAGGATGGCACTTAATTCTGGAAATAAAATAAACATTTTAAAATTTCACAGATCCTTACTTAAGTTAAAATAAAGAAAACAGTTCAGCCACAATTATGTTTGTGTGTGCCTGACAGATTTATCATTGCCTAAAAAAATTAATGTAGCTAGGGGAAAAAAAAAAAGACAGCAGAAAAAAGGGCAGAAAAATACCTCGTACACCCATAGTAGTGGAGGGAGAACAATACCTTGAGGTTCTCTTTGAAACAATCTAAGAACCAGGACATTCTCTATTGCACAAAGCAATAAACTCCCTGTAAGAAGCTTCACTAAGTAAGTTTTATATATTCTATACTAAATGTAATATAAATAATGCTGGCAGATTATTCAGATTGCACACCAAACATTTTGAAGTTAGGGACTGCCAAACATAAAACCGACCACGCCACCTTTAGTTCCTTGTATCTGTCTATTTTATTACCTAATTACTTCCTCCTGCTCAAGGGACCCCTTTTCATGTCGATCCGGCAGAACTCTAAGTACATGACAGGCATAAAGAATTCAACTGATTTCAGTGGAATAACACAAAAGTTTACACCCATTTATAATCGTTTTAGCGAATGAGGGTTGCATTATAAAACTCAGAAGATGCCCAGCAAATATTTTTGCCTTCTAAGTATAGAATAAAGCTAGATGTCTGATCTACCACTGAAAACTCCAGTCAAAAAAAGAAACTTCATTTTCTCTTACATTCATTTGTGCACTGCTGGTAAGCCCTTGAAACACCAGCAGCTTTATCATTCTCATGGTCCAGCTCTGTGACATGTGACATACGGATTGATATTTTGCATGTACAATACTACTTATTCTGTGAGCTACAGAACTGATGATACCATGGCATAACTTCAAAGGCTGCTTTTGTTTCAACTCTAAAATGTTGTTCTCTGTTTTTAGTTGGAGCCTGTAGCAAACCATTAATTCTGTTCCTTGCTGCACATGGGAGGTAGACTGAGACTGAAATACCTGCAAAAATGGATAAATGTAAAATAAGTCAGTTGAATCATATCCTAAAAAAGACCATTTTTCTCTATACATTGTAAATTAAGTATAGGCTCATTAGTTGAGCTACCATAGGCATCTAAAGTTATCTAGCATATTTATTGTCTTTTGAGTATTACACAGGACCTAAGGGGGAAAATGGAGAAAATAAGCCAAATGGCTACAGAGAAACACCTAATGGGGATATTGGTCTATTTGTAACATATAAAGCTACTTCGTTTGTTCATAATATGAATAGGCCAGATACTGTCACTATACTATCACATTGTACAAAAAATTTCAAATGGCCTATAGCCTTTAAGACAGTCCCAAATACCTGCTTACATCTGTGCAACTCCCCAGGTGATGTACACCAATTTGAATACATGTGGCTTGCTAGGGATAATGTCAGTGCACTCTGGGTTCTGGTCATCCCTTAAAGCATAATAATCTCCCACATCAGCAATTTTTCACAAAGGATCAGTAATTTAGAATAATTGTGAGACTGCTGAAAATTATTCCAAACCGGGCCCCACTATCAGAAAGGTCGATAAAGGAAAAAAAAAATAAAAAAAGAAAAATGCTGGAGGAAGAAGAAGGAAGAGGGGACATTTGGAGTGATGGCTTTTGGCTTCCCAAATAACGCTTACACGTGATGGAGCCCTGCTTTCCTAGAAATGGCTAAACACCTGCCTGATGATAGCAAGTAGAGAACGAATTCCTTATTTTGCTTTGCTTGCACGTGCAGCTTTTGTTTTCCTATTGAGCTGTCTTTATCTCAACGCATGAGGTTTTTGCCCATGTGATTCTCTCCTGCACCCCACTGGGGAGGGGTGAGCGAGCAGTTGTGTGGGGCTGAGCTGCTCACTGGGGTTAACCCACAAGACTTCTTTATAGAATGTGGTGATTACCAAAACTGCCACAGACATAGTAATTTTAAAAATGACGGTTTTAAACTTTGTGGATGACCTTCATTCTTCACAGGAAATAAGTCATTACCATGTTTATGAATTTGGGTTTAAGATGCCTTCAAAACTGATGGCTTCAAAATACTTAATTTACTCACCTTTTCTTGCAATCTAAAAGAAAGACAAACAAAAATGATTACCCTCAAACAGAAATATCACTTCCAGCTCTATGTCTGAAGCAACAAACTACACAATGGTGAGATTGCCATTTGGTACAAATTGATATCATTACATCTACTTTAATGGAATATTGCTATTTAACACCAATCAGATTATGCCTTGCTCTCCTCGCAACGATTTAAGGTATCATGGCACATATCAATGCACTGCTCTATGAGAAGACTGATGATATCATTGTATAGCAGACAATAAAGCTAAAAGGGCCACCGTGATGACCTATCACTTTGCAATCTACTCAGTACATGATTCTCACTAATGTCCTGCCCAACTTGCTCGTAAGACTCTGAAATGTTTTGATGCACTTTTTAAATTCACAAATGATTTATTATGAAATATTATAACTTCCCTTGCTTTCAACAGGTTAAAAAGAGAGAAGAAATACAGAGAGAGGAAAAAAACAAACGAACACCACCAAAAAGCTTCTGGACAAAGGGAGTTCAGATATGCCGTGACAAGTCCCACACAAGATCCACAAACATAAACAACACATCTGTGCAATAAAGCATCAGCTAATAGTGCTAATTTGATCAAAAGCTTACAATAGTTATTAACAAAGGCTTTATGTCAGTTGCAGAAGGACAGACAATATTTGACAAAGCAATGATATTAGCATGAACATAAACTTTCCTGCCTGAGAAAAAACATATCTCTTCAGAATGACCTCCAAGCAAAGTCAGTTGTCTGGATGAGTTAGTAACAATTAAGTGCTCTGAAGCCATTTTTAACTTGAAGTCCACTATTAGAGCGTTTCAGTATCAATGAATGCTGCCCTGAGTAGAACTGCATATTTCAAGATCTGCATTTAAGTGTAACTTCTAAGAAGAATTTCATCTAAGAATAACTTCATACTGAAATCAGAGGAAAACCTGTAATTAAAATAGGCTTCAAATAGACTTTTTTCACCCTCACTGCTATGATTATCATAAGAATCCATTATCACTGTGTTCCATATCTTCCTTCCTAATATTTCCTATTAAAATGGATGTTTTGCCATCTTTTTAAGTAACTTTAAAACAAAAAAAAAAATCATCAGACTGTTAACTCTTTTTAACGTTCTATTTTCAATACAATAAAATCTTAGAGATTCTTTATTTTTAATTGACTCCATACAGCTTACATGTTGCAATTTAGATATTTTAACATATTCTGTCCATAGAGCAGAAAAAAGTTAGGCAACGAAAAGAAGGAGGGAGAAGAAGGAGAAGCAGAGGGGAAGAAGGGGAAGAAGAAGAGGAAGAAGAAGAAAGAGAAGTTTTCAAAACCTGCACATGACACTCTTGCCGGTTAGCACAACTACTTGTGCTAATCTAAGTTGCATGTCTGCCTATGCATAGGTACAACTAAAGACTAGATTGATACAATTGAAACAACTAAAGACTAGATTGATACAATTGAAGTAAAGAGAATTGGAAATAGTAAATCTTAACACTCTGCTAACTTATCTCTTCTTGCAACAACACTGTAAGAGATGTGTCTACATACAGCCTTCATGTTTTCCTTCATAGCATGAAATTTTCTCTGCTGTTCCTTGAGCAGCAAGAGAAGGCAGGATGGCAGCTCCATGATGGAAAACACAAGACTTAGTTGAAAGAATTAAACGCAGAAAAGAAGCCTAGAAACCAGAGAGACAGTAATGAAATTCAAAGAAACACTCAAAAAGTGCAGAAATAAAGACAAGGAACAGCACACTACCAGACAATTATGTGGGCTTTCTGAACAGCATGGTTTTTCTCATAGAAATCCTGCAATTCTCATCAGCTAAGTGAAAGGCTCACTTTGCTTATAGTTCATATAATCCACAGAGGTTATACGGAGATCCAGCAGCCCTGAAGGTTTGCCACAAAGGGCAGGGAAGGCTAACACAGATGTCTTATTTCGGGACCTGCTCAACTGGACCTTGCAGTCTCCATTGCTAAGCAGTGTCCCAGACACAAGAAATACGTGTGACATGTGAACCTCTATCTTTAAGGCAATAGTTCATAAATTCTTCCTTGATCAAGGAAACAGGCCAAGCAAAGCACGGGGTACTGTTCACACACTTGGTGAACCACATTGAAGAAGAAAGAGAGAGGAAAAAATTATTTAAATTTCTAATCCAATTTACAAAACATTACCGGTAGAGGAGTGTTTATAGAAGAGGATGGTACCAAAATAAAATTGTTCAGAAGGAGTGAAACAGCATCTTACTGCCTCATTTTTACCTGAACATGCCTGAACAGCTGTATTCTTGTACTTCACTGACCAAGAAATATAAGATCAGCTCATTACTCTAGAAGGGTCCTTGATCACTATCATTATTTTTAAAAATTTATATTCCAAATGGCTTTTACATGTCTTCCTTGAGCACCAAGTGAGGTGAATGACACAAAAGTCAGCCAGGATCCATTTTATTAATTGATGCAAAGAGATTAGGTTCTAGATATTAAGCCTGTACAGCCAGGCTCTGTCTGTGCCCCAGAGAGTTTCTGAGCCCTATTGTTCTACACTGGTAATAGAGCACACGCTGATACTCACTTTCTTGCCGTTGCACTGAATACCATAAACATAACAAATAACTATGTTCCTACTACAGAACTTTGTGTATATCTCGGGTGGAATTATCTCCATTTTAAATAAGATATCAAAATGCTAAATGCTGGAAAGAAACATCCATCTACAGACAGTTCCTAATTCTATGGTTATTTTACTGTTTTCTTCCAGGAAAAGGATATTTGAGGATACTTTGCCTGTGTGTACAATTTGGGCTGCAAATTGGAAACTGAACTCTTCACGATGTTGTTTGTGCCACTGGTTTGACTGAAAAGTAAAGCTAGAATTTCAAAATCTAGCCCACTGAGAACGATTCTGAAGATATTAATGCAAAATATATGGGTAATCTTTTCCAAGAGTCTAGAATGCATGTTACTGAAGGCTTTCTATTTTAAAGATAACGTAAAAACTGTTTTCTGTCTCTCTACTCAAAGAGCTTTAGAAACTGAGCCAACACTGCAGGCAAATTCAGCAGAAACACTGCAGCTAGAGTTGGCAAATCCACTGAAATCACATATATCATTTCATAATTATATTGGTGCTGCCTGTTTTTACAGCATTTAATAGCATCTGACCTTATTAATTCCCATTTTTATTATATATTCATTGACAGTAACTGTCACAGCTTCCACTTAAGAACCAGAATTTCCACAAGATTTCTTTTCTGATCAACGAACTTTGGTGATTGAGGGGTTCACCTAGCAGTTGTCAACTTTTACTTTAATAATACAGAAGCAGAACCAGTAAATCCAAAAAGGACAGCAATAGAAATAATGATTAAGCTTTGTAGCCCAGGAAGAAGTGCTCTTGCAAGATATGACCTTTCCTTAGCTACTGTCTTTCTTTAGCCATCATAAGAGTTCAAATGTGACTCATAAATATATGCTAGAGACCAGTCATATTGACCCCTAATTAGATATTAATATAATTGTATTCAAAATTATCCAATTAAGAAAGCAATAGTACTGTCTGTATTACTGATAAAATATCCTAATTTTTCCGATATTCTATCCCTTCACCACAAAGGCCCCTAATTCAAACAGTCTGTCTTTTTATTAGCCAGCAAAACACAAGGTTTTTAATTTTTTCATTAATTATTTTTTTTAACTCTGACCACATTACCTATATGATAAGGAAGACCTGAAAAGTAAATGCATGAAAACTGCAGGGAGGGTGGAGGAGAGTAGCAATGCACTGTCTTTTGAGAATTGAAGTTGGGATCTGGGCCACAATTTCTCTTTGATTTTGCCCAGTGCTTTCAGACCTACCATTAATATCCTTTACTTCCCAAGCCAGGTAAACCAGGGAGAACTGCACAGTACCTTCAGCTCTAGAAAAACGAGATTTCCTTGCATCACTACATTAAACACTGCAGCTGAGCTAAACCAAGCTGTGAACCACAGAGCTGCATTCACTGAAACTCAGCCCACCAGAAGGACTCCAAGACACAAACTGAAGGTGAAAATCTTACAGGTATGGGTAAACCTCTCACAGGCACCCATCTGGGGATACATTTTGCCAACTCTAAGTCTTGTCATTCTTGGGTCACACTTATCAACTGTATCAGGATATCTTGGGTTTTACATCTGTAGGTGTATTTTCCCACCTTTGGGGCCACACGGTCAAATTGCTCGTTAGCATGACTCAAACGGGGAGGAAACTCTCCTTTTCAAAAGAGAAAACCTGCATGAAAATCAAGAGTCCCTACTAGTATTTAGCATTTACAAACGAGGACACAGCACAGCATGACAGAATAAAGCAAAAATTACTTATCTTTCCATTTCTTACAAAACATTCAAGATAAAATTAAGGTGTAGGCACATTTCATTATTCTCAGGTGCATCCATCATTGAGTTAAGAGACAGAAACTATCTATTTTTTCTTTCCCTCTCTGTGTTTTTATGTTGTCAGCTGTCAACATCTTTCTCCCCAGAGTAATGGAGAGTACTTCCTTTGCCCCTTGAGGCAAGCCATGGGGGACCTAAACTGTTTCAGCCCAGTAACAGCACTTGGTAAGAGCATTCACTTCATCTTTCTTTGTATTTTGTGATTCTTTTCCTTTTGTTTTGTGATTTTTCTGCTCCCCCCACCTCAATATAATCAGTATAAATTAAGCAAATACACTTATTCCCTATTAAAAAAAAAAATAAATCCAAAAATGAAAATACAAGAACATCATCCTCACTCACTGTGATAGAGCTGTATTTTATCCCTGGGCTTCTGAGTATGATGGCTCCTTCTGGATGTGAAAATACCACAGAAAGTGGAGGACCTATCCGCTGGTATATATTTCTATACTCAAAGGTAATCAGCAAGCCTTCATTGTCTTTCAGATCCTACTCCTGCTCATGTTCCTTCCTTAATCATAAGGTTTTAACTAAGCCTCTGACTATCCATTTCTACCTAGAGCAGTATTTTTTCTGTTTTGTTTTGTTGGTTTTTTTTTGTTCTTGGTTCCAGGGTAGCTCAGAACAGTTTGTTCACATACACACCAGTATCACTGTGACCTGTTGTGAACGCAAGTTCTCAGAACTGACATTTTACATGTTTGTATGTTATTTCCATTGGTTTGGGATTGAGAGACCCTCAGTAAAATTTAAGCTGATGTAATTTTTTCTGTCTTTTGCAACTTGAAGAACAACAACCAGTACCTCAGAAAGAGAGGTTTAGACTCTTGTGCAGCATCCTGACTGTTCTGCAAGAAGCAGCTCTTCAAAAGCCATCGCACTCTGTGCCCATGCTCAAAGTCTGCCCGAATGCATACCAGTGCAACTGTTGCTGTAGGGGCTGGAAATCACAAACCATTCTGAACCATGCAAAGGAAGTACAAGAGCCATGATAGAGAAAAAATAATTGCAGGAACAGAGAAGATACTATTTTCCTAAGTATTAGAACACTAGAAATACTGGTTTGACACCACAGGAGATAAAAAATTGAAAGGTGAGGAAGTCTATCAATCAACTTCAGGTCTATAAGCATATATGGAAATCTGAGAAAATCATTTCTTATTCCAACCAATGAATAGCAGGACAATACCAGAGTTAGGCTGAACAGCCAACAAAGCAAATCCCAGAACACCGCCAAAACTAATTATCCAGTTTCCAAAGCATCCTGTCCGGTCACTCAGGTAATATAGAGATGTAGTACAAATGACGGTTTTTAGAAGACTTTTTGAAAAGGTACCTCATATTCTCTGAATTCAATAACTCTTTACTCTTTCTTACCTGTAGTCTATTGGCTAAAAAAATACAGTATTAAGAATCGTCGGTACTTTTGAAGTGTAACCTAATACTATCATTTCGACTTAAAAATTTTGCACTTTTCATCCAAAACTAGAACAAATAGCCACACACTTGTACTATTTGAAAAGACTGAATGTCCTTCAATACACTGAACGTGAACATGAAAGTTAACTGGTCATGGTGAGTAAAGTGAAGAATTCGCATATTCTACTGTTCAAAGTAAGATAAGATAAGCTTTGGCCTGTGTGATGGGAATGGCTCCTGTAAAAAGCCTTACAACGCTGACAGTTTCTTTCAGAAAGACCTCTGTGTTCCTATTTGTACACAAATTTAAAAACCAGGAGCATCAAGACATGTACGCAGAGTGATTATTGCTAACTTCTGAGTACGTATATTCACAGGGAATATTATAAAATGGACTTCATTTTCAGTGACACCATGTGAGCCCCACCACTGTTAAATTCATTTGATGTGTAATAATACAATTACTAGGACCTGGTGCAAATAAGTAAAAAGACAGGGGCTCAGCTACAAAGAACCTATAAAGATAATTTATTGTGGAGGAAAAAGGGATAAAGATGGACAGTAACAAAACCAGAACACTTTAAAATAATAGCATAAACGTCGCTGGCATCATATTGTTGGGTTTCATTGCTATTCTTGTTTTACTGTCATCACTGCAAATAAATATTAATTGTAAGATAACAGACGTCCTCTAGACTTTTAGGTAAAAATTTGCCTTTAGGACGTACTTCAGGGAGCAGAGGAAAAAGACTGAAATTATATTTGAATCTTCAAACATTCTTTTATATATTTTAAAATAAAGTTTCTGCAAAAAAGACAATGTGCCAGACTCATGCCTATATTGTTAGAGTGAACATGCATGGTACCATTCGCTGGCACTGAAGCCAACTGAGTGAAATGACCTTTGTACATATGGATACTCTCTTTTATCCTTAAAAGACAGCAGCTCCCTCCGCACTGTCCATCAGGAATGGTCCCAGGCCTGTGCTAAACCCCAACCTGCATTTGGGAATTGCAGTGAGAAAAGGTACGTGGCAAGGACCAAATCCTTGCCAGGAACCATTGCAAGGATTTCACAGTAGAAAAGACTGTGGTTTTGTGGTCGTGTAATAGTCCCTTGAAATGTTCAATTCAGTAATATAGAGATTGTCCCTATCACTTCTGAGTATGAAAGCAGCCTGCTTTTCCACATCTCCCATTATTGCATCTTCTCTTCAACCAGCCTGCAATTCTGGATTCACGCTGCAGGATGAACATTGCGGAAGGACAGAAATGGCTTACCTTTGAAACGTGGGATTATAAACTCCTGTTCTGCTACACTTTTTGAATATTTACAGAATTGCCAGAGAGAATATGATCCTTTCTAAGCAATAATTTAACATCCACAACTTTTTCCAAGAAGGCAGGTGAGAATTTGGATGTGCGTAAACAGCTGATATTCCCATGCTGTTTTTCACAGGTGAAATAATACATAGGCCAGACCATGACTGCTTGGTATATCAGTCAAGGGTGAGAACATGCAGAGAGGAGGAATGTGTGTGGAGCGCACGAGGGTGCTAACCGAGCATCTCTCGGACAAGATGGTGCTCTTTCTTTGCTGCAGCATTTGAGAATGTAAGTGAGCCGAAACCCTAAAACTGAATTGGGGGTGGGGGAAGAGAGTTTGCCTTCAGCCAGATGCAGTGACGTATATATTTTTGTCTTTTCACATTAATTCAAAATTTCTAACAACAATAATAAAAATGGTGTTGTGGTATAGGCATTAACAACTTATCACCATGCAGAAACAAATTCTAGCATATGAAATATTGAACCCATGACACCTACACCGATAAACTTGAAAAATCAGACTATTTCTCCTTCTGCTTTTTAATTACCTGGAGACAGCACGCAATATTTTGTATTTTATAAATCATGTAAATAACATAAATTGTAAAAATAGAACTATTATTTTGTGAAGTTATAGTTTTAAAATTGAATATGTTTTGCTGATGATCTTTATAGATGTATTTCCACAAAGTTCATGATTCCTTCAACTATAAAATGACAAGCGTACACCCCTTGCTGGCAGACATGATTTTTCTCTGAAGAAAGCCTGACAGACTTATCAACAAAACAACCCTGCAAGCACTACCAGAACATGACAGAAGGTACTGTGCTGTAGGTAAGATAAAAGTTTTTTATGAAACTTAAAAGAATTTACCTTGACAAGAAGTCTGTGAAAGAGAGACGTATTGGATATCCATGCCGTATGATTTTGACCATGTCTAGGACACCAATATACTGCAGCTGAGCAGACACATAAAAATTGTCAAAAGTATCTGGCAACTTGGAGTTATTAGGCTTTATACAATGAACAGAATGTGGCGTGCAGTTCTGCAGCTTCCCAATAATATCTGTGAGCGATTTCTGTGAGAAAAAAAAACCCAAACAGTTATCAATCATTATTGTGCAGCAAAGACAATTGCTCAACACGTATGCTCCTCCTAAGTTTTCAACATCATTTTCTGAAAAGGCTTGACCTGGCCATGCAAGTGGCTTTCTCAAGCATATGATTTTTCTTTCTCCTATTGCAATCTGTAGAGACTAATCCTCCCTTTAAAACATTTTTGTTTGTTTTTTTTACCCAGTAAATTTCTGTCCAGAAGGTGTTTACTCACCCTGAGCTGTATTGCCACAGTGGTTGGGCCGCCCCGTTCCAGTCTCTGAAGGAATGAGGATGTTCCTTTCTTTTTCAACAGCTGTGGGGGAGAAAAGCACACAAATAGTAACTTTATCTCAGGATGGACAGTAAACCTTCATTTTCATTGTAACGCAGTTTATTTAAAAGGCAAACATTTATACAAATAGTATCTCATAGGCAACGATTTCAATTTCAGAAAGAATTGAGAAAGTGGATAAATACCCTCAAGTATCTGCAGAGCCATGACTGGCAAGAGTTTTGATTTCAAAAGCAGCCATATACCATTGGAATGATAAAATACCTTTTCCAAATAACTGATCTGGAATTTTATTTCAGAAGCAGGACTTGTGCAGTTAGTATCTCATACGTTTGCCTAGAAGTAGCATAATTCTGTAATAGTCTGAAAAGGTTTTTTATGTCTTTGGCAGGTGCTTAAGTGAGTAAATGTAAGCATACATCATTAAAAAAATCTTGAAGGTGAAACAATAATATTAATATTTTAAAACCCTTCTCTTATCTTCCTGCACATGTGAACACATTTAACCTTTTTTCTTTTATTTTTTAACCCATTTTCACCCATTAGAGACATACATTATCAATACCTTCATATTAGAACCAATGTTATCCTATACATCAGAGTTGTAAGCGGGGAACAAATTTATTTTTTACTGTTCTACTTTCTATCTTTGAGACTAAAATGCCAGTAATCATCCTAAAAGTGGTCCCAGAAATTAGGGGGTTATGTTAAACTTTCTACAGGAAGGCTGGCAAAATTATCACATTCCAGAATTTGGCCAAGCTCTTAGATTCAAACCTCTGTATCAATGACAGCCTTTTCACCTCTGACTTTTCCATTGCCTTTCTCCAGTCCGCTTACCCCATAAAACTCTCTTCCTATCAAGTCAGCATGTTCTGGCTTACTGTCTTTTTCCAGTTGCATCAAAAAAGTGTACATTTTCTCAGCTTGGCCCACACAAGCCAAATTCCATCAAAAATATTGCAGTACAAGCTATTCTCTACTCACTATGCTAAACTTTGGAGCTCTTTTTTATTTCAAATCTCACTTACTAGGATACAATAAGATTTTAAAAGCTAATTCATCCCCAACTTCACAACAAAAAGAAGTAAAAGAGATCTGCTTGCTCCAGGTCTTCTCATAAAAAGAACCACTAGCATGCCAGCGACACTTCTCAGCTACAAGTTTACAAAATGATTCAGTCATATAACTAAAATAAGAGTTTTCTCCACTCGATAAATAATGCACTCAACCCTTTCTACCAACAGATTAAGTCACTAGTTCAAGACCATCTCCAGAGCTAGCGGAACAGCCAGGAACAACGCTTTGGATGATAAAATTCCTGCCTGCTGTCCTGTGTTGCGTACTTCTTCCTATGGGAAAGAAGCGTTTGGTTCAGAATGAGGGAGAGAAAAGAAAGAAAACAAGGCAAAGGCAAAAAATGAATTTAATTTAAACACTACAAACTTGGATATCTTCAGCTATGGGCTAAGGAACAAGACTACATCACTGAAGCCGTACTTCTTTATTACTTTCTAAGTATATTATGTTGGAAAGTTTTATGCTGGAAAATCTTGTACTTTAACCTGTGGGGAAAAAAATACATATATGTAACTTTGTAATCTCTGTTATGAACCTAAAACCTCCTCCTAAAAAAAAAATCTCACTTTACCCACTGAATATTTCAAATTTTTAACCAGAAGACATACCAAAAGCTTTGCAATAGATGAGTTCTTCAACTCACAGGCAATGAAGCAAAGTGGTCATAAAGAGAAACAACATAAAGTCAATGGAAAGAAAAGACTTCTGTTTGTGATGTGCATTCATGTGACCAGATGTCTGCTGTATAAACTCTGAAACCCACCGATTCTTCTAAAGGAATCGAGGGGAAGGCAACAGGGCCAAAGTAGGCCAACTACGGAAAGATTACAGAAAAACAAGGAAGCAGGAGCTGATGTGAGCAAAAGAAATTAGTGAGAGTATCAATGAAGATATATTCTATTTTATTTGAAAAAGGGACACAGTCTTCGTAAGTCACAGAGACCTGAGCTGGCATCCCCAAATTCCTGTGACTCCTTATGTGCTCCAAAATTCTGGCCAGCTATTAGATCTGTTCATGTCTATCTTAGGATGGATGCACTGTTCTCTTGGACCTTACTTCAAGTAGACTGGTGAAATCAAAGAGGTAGACCATTCTTATCTGTGACAACATGCACGAAATCAAGGAAGGAGTCATTTATGGAAAGGTAAACAGGTAGATACATAGCCATACAAAGAGAAATCTATAATTATATAACCTAGCAAGTCACTAGCACTGCAGATGACAAGCTGAAAGGGGAGAGGAATCACAACAAACTCACATCTGACCTCTGAAAGTGTCTACTTCTCTTCTCTGGATATGGTGGAGTCTAGATGACTACCCTCAGGATAAACTCCAATAAAAATGCAGTGGCTATGATTTTCCAACATACAGTCATTTTAATTCTAAGCTGGTAAGAAAATGACACCTACATTGCATTTCCAATTACAATAACAACAAAACAACAAAACCAACATTATTCCAGCCCATGACGGTGGATTTTCAAGGCTATACTGGAACAGGGAAGAAATTCTTTGGGACAGCACAGTTATAGATGTGGGTTTGATCCACAAAATAATTTAAGCACTTACCTACTTTCAGCTCCTGCGTCAGGTGCCTATTCGAAAATACTGTCTCTTTTTTGCCACTGGAACAGCTTAGATACCTGAAGTTCTGCCTCTGTCCTGCAGGGCAGCACAGCACCTTGCTCAAATTAGGCCAATTTAGTACCTACAAACTAAGTGGTGTTCTGTCTCACCTGCACAGCTCTTCTCAAAGCCTACCTTTGAGAAGCCAAGCCATCCTTGTCTCTGTGGGCAGTTGAAGGATGAAGTTCTTCCCACCTTCCACCTAATACCTAAAAGTTTAGAGCATTTTCACTGAATCTGGAATTTCTGACTTATTTTATCACGCTTCCCAAAGGAATTTGAATATGTCTTCTATCTCTCAAGAGTGTAACTCCAGGTTAAAAACTATTCTGGACTGGTCAAAAACCTCATAGTTTCAGAGATCCCAGCTGTGTAGTGTTTCCCACTGGCTTGATTAGGCTTCTAACTTAGACGTGCTTTTCATACTTCCTTCCATGTATGGGACTAGGATCTTTTTCACAGCCTTAGGAAGCTTCCTCTAGGAAGCTGTTACTATAGTGGAAAGGCACCTAAAGGCACCTTGTGATGCCTCAGCTGTTTGCTAAATATAGCCTTAAACCAACACCGTTCACTTCAACTTAAGTTTTTCCACTGAGTTTACTGACAAGAACAGTAGACAGGAATTATGCCACTATCAGCAGGGGGGCTATAAGGAAAGTCCCATTGCTATTCTATGGATGAACTTGCATAAAGCTTTCCACAATGACACATGAGAGCAGGCTCCTTAATCCCATGACAGAATCAATTTTATGCAGCTGTAAGCCAAAAATAGAGTCGTTAGATTCAAGAAGCCTGGAGAGGCAGCTGATGTATTGTGAGAACTGCTTGCTTCTTTTCTAGAAGAAGGAGGAATTCCAAAGCTCTGTCAAGAATGGACTCAGCAAATCATGTTATTTCTCCTCAAAGGAGAGATGTTCCACGTGACGTGAACAAGTAATTTTCTGATAGCCTCCCAAGTTTCCCCCAGTTGTTTTGGTTTTGGTGTTTGGTTTTTTTTTTAACTTTTTTGGCTGACAGATAGCAAAAGAGACAAGTTCAGAAATGGGAGAGCTTGATTTGATTTCAAATTGACTGGGAAAATTTACATGCAAGTAACCATTTAAAATAACAATGCTTGCCAAAATGTACAGGGTTTACCTTCATACAAACCCACACAAACTGTCTTTTGCAAATGAGAAATCTTGTCAGGTTAACACAATAAAGGCTCTGAGGTTTTATTTTTATGCTTCCTGTGTCTTAATTCACTTAACTGTTCATCATAAAGTCACCCAAGGAGATAAAACAAAGAAGTGTTCCTATACAGCCAAAAATCAGTAAGACTGCATCCACTGCTAAGCCCTGGAGCCAGAAAATCATGGAATGATTCAGGCTTGAAGGGACATCATCACCTTGCCCAACCTTCTGCTCAGAGTGTCCAAGAAACAGGTTTTTGAATCAGCATTATTAGAGTTAGTAAATTATAACCTCTTAGTTCTCACTATTGCTTTAGTGTTGGTATTAAGTACTAAATTATTTTAATAGTTTAATGACTACAGAGAATGAAGCCAAGAACAAAGACCTTTCAGAAATGACAGAGTAACTGAGAAAAATCTTCAAGGAGCAAAGAGCAGAAAGAATCCTAAATTGTTACCTTGCTGAGCTCAATATATTTCTTTGCTTCTCCACTTGCACAGGCTACAGATGGTTTTTTACTCAGCAAAGCCGCTTTACACCCTTTGATTTTAAGTGAATGATATGGAGGAACAAGTGATCCAGTTTGTGTCAGCTTGGACTGGAACAATTGATTGATGACTACATTTTCACTGGCTGGGAAAAAAAAGAAGAAATTAACGCATGACGATAAAATACAAGTTAGAAAATGATATATATATGGTATTTGGAAGTAAAAAGATATACAGTAGGAGTTAGAATTAAATAATTAAACTTAAAACAAGTGGACAAAGCAATAAGCTATTATACAATGTTAGTTATCAAAGAGCACTTAATATCTAAGGATGTTAGCCATCAGTAACACTATTTTAAACATATTCAGGTCCTGTTTTGAACAAAACAGGGCAAACCCCCAAACCTTTCTCTGTTGTCTAAACTTAATTACTTATGTGATAATCACTTCTGAATTTTCTTCCACTACAGACTCCCAATGTATCCATCTATTAAAGTAATATAAGAGATGCATTCTGCACAACATTTATCTAACATGCAGTATTTAGAAATGATCAAGGCACTTGACAGAAATAAATTATAGAAACTCACTGCACCAAAGAAAAAGAATTATATAAAACACAATATAGGAAAAGATGAAAAAAAAAGGCAAGGCAAGGTGAAGGACAGAACTGTAGCAAGCTGGGCTCATATTTCTCTACATCAGGACTACAACTTCCAAACATTTACAGAAAAATGACAATGCCATACATAAGTTTGATGCAGTGGTGATAATTAGTACAAAACAAATACACTTCCAAGATGTGTTCTTAAAAATAAAAATCTGAGTTTCAAAACAGATAGGAAACTTTATACTCATTTCAGTCAAATTATCCTTTATGCACTTATGGTCATGGACTTATTAAGATGAACATGGTAATTACATGCTGCTTGTATTGTCACAGCACCAATAAGCAATAAAATCTGTTGTGTGATATATCCTTAACCATCATTAATTTTGATTAATTTTTTATAACTGGCATTATTAGAAACTGGAATTATGATCACACCCATCATGTGAATAAAACAAACAAAAAACCAGAAGGATGAATGGGATAAGCATCATAAATAATGTCATTACGTTTAGTATAGCAGGTAGAAATCCTCAGTTTGCTCTTTATTAGCTGTCTAAAGGTATTTTACTAGATGTTTAAAGGCAATAGACTTGCTTCCCTTTTTCTGTGGAGATTACTATTCCTTACTTAACAGGAATAATAAAATTATGAGGAAGACAGTAAAGCAGATACTTGAAACAATTTCAGCAGAATCAGCGGACATAATAAACCTCCATATTTTTAAAATATGGATAAATGTAATACGTAACATTAGGAAAGGCATTAAAATTATGTCCTTCAAATTAAAAAGATAAAACCTACATCAATAATCTCTCCTGATTTATTTGTCGGACAGGTACGTTCCCCGTTCTTACACATATATGCAAATTACTTTAATGTTGTTAGCATATGTTATAGGTTTTGATTAAATAAATTAAATTCAATGAAAATCAAAGGAAGCATGCGCTTAAAGTATACCTCTACATAATTTATGAAACTGACCCTAAAGGAAATACGTCACTGATAATCAATAGGTTTTAAGCCTAGATCGCTTAAAAAAGAAGGAACGTAGCCCTTAAATGACTTACACACTTGTAAATATTCTGCCTTTAGAATTTTTCCATTAGCTATGTTTGTTATTATTATGACTTCTTAATTACGTATACACACACTCTCAGCATATCAACCATTTTACATCCAATCCAATCCTCTATTCTTCCCTTTTAACAGTTGCATAGCCAATTACACAAAATAGCAATGAAAGTGCAAAAGGAGGCTACGGGAGAGAATGGAAGAATGCTCTCTCTTGTAGAACATACTGGAAGTTGCCATACCTTCTTATACTCTTTGGCAGATTATCATGCAAATTCCAAGTAGTGAAAACTGGAATGTCTCTAAAACTATAATCAATACAATTATATTCAAGATCAATTCTTCCATTTCTTTCTTCATCCTTAATGTACACTGTTTGCCTTTAAAATGCATCAATTATTTTACTAGTGAGTTTAGCTAATTCCACGGCAAAATTGCTGAAAAACTACACTGTAACAGCAGGGCTGATTTGGAAGACAAATGTGACCTCCAAAAGACCCCTATTTCTACGGAAAGAAATATAAGCATATAATATGTTAAGTGAAAGACTCTGCAGTGGTTGGAGAAAAGACAAATAACATCTCAGGATACACTGACATTTCCCGGAGGAAAATGTTTTGCTTTTCTTCACAGAAACGGTAAATGATAGAGGTTTTAAATAATCTAATTATGAATCATTAATTAATAAACTGGGATGCATTATTATTAGGCATAATTATACAATATGCATATGGAAACGTATTTGATTTTGTATTTCAATGGACATTTGTATCTATTCACTGAAAAACATAAGAACGCCCACAAGTTCCTGCTTTTAGAAAGGTACTCAAGCAGTGAAGTGCATCCCACTGCGGTCTCTATGATTTTGGGAGCCTTATTTCCTCTCCCTGTTTTCTGGGGTTTATTTTTGTTTTAATTCATACTCAATGATTTCCTCAAGTCACACTCATCGATCACACTATGCCTTCTTGTTCTTTACAGTACATCACATGATGAAGATGCTTTATGTTCATGAATTCTAAAAGCTTTCTAAATTAGAGCACATTTCAAACAACGCGTACATACTTCAGGAAGATGAGGGTAACTTTTTTTTTGCTGGAAATAAAATATATGTACATTTCTCTTAAAACTAAAATTAAAATTAAAGTCATAATATCGTGATTATTAACAACAAGGCAACCACAAAACCATTTACTTACTTTTCATTACAAATATGAGATTTTGTGAAAGGGAATCTTTATTTTTTTCTATCGCACCAGCAATTTCGTAAGTAACCTATAATAAAATATTGTGACATCATTAGTAATGACCAATGCATCTTTTAAAAATCTTACAGCAGTAAAATGGAACTATGGGGTTTTTCCACTCAACAGTTAAAGGCTGGCACCAAGTAGAGTCTTTTGTTCTTTTCTTAGTGCCAACAATATGAACCAGAAGAACTGGTTGTTGAACACTGTGTGTCTCTGCAAGCATACAGAAATTTCATCAGACTGATTCTAAAACATTTCCACAATGCAAGACTTTGAATCAAAAGTGTAATGTAGAGTAGAAGACAGTGACCTAAATATCAATTTCCCTGTAGGTTGGGTGAGTTGCTCCCACATCACAGATCTCCTTGTCAAGGAGAAACTGTCCACACTGACCATGACAAAACACTCATGGAGCAATCTGAGTCCCAGCTCACACTCAAGGAACGTTCCAGCCATTTATACGTCATTTGGAGGCAAGTTCAGTCTATAGGTTATGTATAAATCCCATTTACCTTTCTAATAGCTAGGCACATAAGGATTTTGGATCACCTTAGTTGCCTGATGTCATAATTTCAAGAACACGCAATTGGATTGTCACTCCACCTGTCATCTAACTGCGGGGAAACTCTAACACATGCGGTGGGCACTCTGAGAAGTGAGCAAAACACAATGCTCTCGCCAGTGTTCCTTACGGTACATCCAAAATGAGGAAATATGACCAAACCCATCCCAGGAGACACTGTGTTGAAAAGCAGCACTAAGAACAAAAAGCAGTCACTGAGTCTGGGTTGTTTTTTTTTTTTACCTTTTATGGGGATGGAAAACAAACAACTAGTTAATTTACAGGCTTTAGATATAAACAGGTCTGCCTTGCACAGTAGTAGAACCCAAAGGGAATTTTTAAGTTAAAAAGGAAGAAAATTATAGATTGTAGTACCTCCAGGGTTAGGCTGACATTTAATGAGAACTTCTTAGAATACAGTTTGGTTTTGTTTACCTTGGTACCATGTTTCTATCTAAAGCCTTTTTAAAGTTTTTTATTGGATCTCTATCCTAAGCACCTTAGATATTTGCAGAAATTTTATCCTTGTATATTTAATAAAGCTGTAAATATATAATTAAGATTAGTAATACTAATCAGTGCATTAATTTTGTTTTCCATTGAGTCATTTGACAATTAAGTTATGTTATCTTACTTATGAAAGAGATTATGTGACTTGGATGTGTATAATCTGGTATAGTTAGTAATTGTCAAATGATGTAATTAGTGTGGCATCTGACACGGAAAAGGTATAACAATAGAATTACCTTCTTTTCCATGACAGATGCAACATTATATAATTTTCTAATCGCATCTCCTAAGAACATACAACATAGTTAGCAAACTATTAGAATAATTTAAGTATACTATTAAATGCTTTTAGTGTACTTAAAGTAAATGTTCTACCATACTGGCCCATAAAAGATAATTAACAGAACTTATTTGACAAATCTATAATTCCAGTTCCTAATTGAATGTCTCAGGCTTTGACTAAATTAGAAGAAGAGAGTGAGTATTGGTGGGAAGAGTAGGTAAGTATAGCAGTGGGAGATACTATATTATGATTAAGTGCCTAGACTGAAACAGGGAGAAGCTTCAGTACCGGTGCTGGTACAATACATCACCAACTTCTAGAACTATACTTGTAAGACATTTCTCATATCACATAAAATACATAAAAAAGTTAAAAAGTTAGCAGGATTCCCCTTTATGAAGAAATTGCTAACTCTCTAACAGTCTTCCCATAGACTTGGTAAATTAATTCACTGCCAAAAGACACGAAAACTGACTCAATGAAATGGCACTCTAGGGTTCCATATTCATTGCCAGTCCCACAAAAGAGAAAAAGGAAGAAGTGCTCTTCTAGCTGCCAACTTTGTTAATTTAATCCTGCCCTCATCAGAGATGCCAACCTACACAGCACTTTGCCTAAAGCACATATATTTCCCTCAGTTTTCTTCCACTGAGTTTCTTAAGTAAACCTGGCCAAAATTCTGCACTGACTGGCACTCAAGCACAATGGATAGTTATTCTGAGGAGAACAAAAACAAACAAATATGATTCAGACAGGAAATGTGCACTTGCTTAGATCATGGTTCTGGTATTATACTCCTTATTCTCACTTCTATTTATTGCAACTGTTTGCTCTATCTTGCTTTACATGATGAACACTTTGGTGTAGACAGCAGGTAAACCTACGTGGCCGTGTTCAGCAAAGGAAATAAGATCTTTAGATATTATCTGAACTAGTTGAAATATTTTATTAAAAAAAGAAAATAGTGTGCAGATCCACACTGCATTTTATTTCATTAGAACAGATTAAAACAAGAAAGGGACTGGATTTGCTTTCCTTCTTGATTTAAATTCAGACAGAAAGAGAGATTAACCTAAGCACAGTGGTAGTGGGGCAGGCCAAATGTTCATCTAGTCCTGGATATTTAGGAAAAAATATTGAGGAATACATCCACTCTCCCTCCCACCAGTTCTCCTCTCAGCTTCCGGGCTTCTGCCCATTAGGGAGCTCTTGACCTGCAGGCTGTATCTCATCTTTGTGTTTAATATCTCTGGACTGACATTTCCTCCACGAGTCTCCATTATTAATTATTAACATTTTCAGCATCTATAAAACTCTGTGGCAAGGAGTTTCACTAGTTACTAGCTATGTGAAAAAAATACTTAATTTTATTTGTTTTGAACCTGTTTTCTGGTCATTTAAGTGGACATAGCTGGTTTTAATATCACAAGAACTAGAAGATACAAATAAGAGGTAAAAAAAAACACCACAGGAAAACAGGAGGCTCACAGAACAAATGTGCACAGAGCTAACTTTGGGAACCGCACATTCCTCTTATCTTCTTACATACTCTTGCCTCTTTGATTCATTAATCATCGTGCCGCCACTCCATTGTACATCTTCTCTCAGAAATGTCTATTCTGAATTGAAGTATCCCCTCTTATAATGGCTGAATTTTGTAAGGGACTTTATCTAAGTTTGTTAGATTTCCCAATATACTTTACCAACAGGGCCACCGTTACACATGATTTTCATCAATTCTTCAAATACTTTTGTTTTGTAAATAGTTCTCATATCTTGTGATTGATAGGTCAAAAGTACTCATGGTTAACGGCAGATCCAGCAGGAGCCTGAAACAAGCTAGGAAATTGCCACCTGGAACGTTAAGGTTGATTTGGCTTAGTTAAGAGGGAAAATTTTACTATTTTAATAACAACACATAACTCAGAAACTCAGTTTTGCATGTGTTGTTAAATTTAGTTAACAAGAAAATAACCAGTTCATACAGTTAAAGACAAATTTTTGAGAAAATGTCCAAGGATAATTCCAATGCACAGCGGGTCACTTGCAGTTCTTATTTTTCTGCCAGTACTTCAGTGTGAGTGGTATCATTTAAAAGCTTGAATGTGCCATTTTTTTCAGGATCACTGGGCTTCTCAGCCTCCCAAAACAAGTCTTGTTTACCAATGAGTGAAACAAATAATTTCATATAGTCTGTAAAGTCTTATTCTAACACTGTGGTAGAAACAGTAGCATATTGAAACCAGCAAATATTTACAAACAAAATAGAAGGGTGGGGGGAAGTGTTCTATTATATTCTCCTGTAAGTGGAAGTCCAAAATCAAGTCTACTTAAAGAAAGAAAGAGAGAGAAAGGGGGAGAAAAAGCATGACTATCTTGTCTGCATGAAGAAAAGAGAATCTTTGTCAAGTAACCTTTATAGGCTTTGGTATAGCTTAGACTAGACTGATTTGATTGTTATGTCTGGGGATTCAGCCTGGGGAAAAAATAGAGAAAATGAAAGCATCCTTATTGATTAATCCATCTCCTTTTGTCTTTTGATTTAGAGGTTCAGTTTCAGAGTCTGCCTGGGATATATAAGGCATTTCAGAGAAGACTGCCTTGCTGAAGGTGAGCTGACAGCTGAGAGGTATTTTTGAAATGCACATAGCTGAGAAATGGAACAGACATTGATCTGCACTTAAAGGACATTATGTGCACTGGTTTATAGAGCAAAGAAGCTGGTCTTTTGATCTGATCAGTTTATTACAGTACTATAAGTCAAAACAGTGGCAAGGCAAACAACGGGAAGGGGCTTATCTGATTTGTAAATTCAAGTATATATTTAAACTGCAGAAAGCTTAAATTGTAATGACATATTATTCAGATTACATGAACAATGGGTAAATAGCTCATTATCTCGAACATCAGTATGTTGAATACCACTATTAGGTAAAGCTGTGTCTCTTGGCATTGTGCTAAGACAATATATTTCTGATTTACTTATTGATATGTTAATTCTTCCATAAAATTAAAAAAAAGAACTTTGAGTCCTCAAGAAAGTTTCGTGATGGAATGTTATTCTTCAAAAATCATGACTATCAGTGAGGCTGACAGTTCAGAGATGTAATTCATGTGAAGCGCCTCGTTACACGAGAGCCTACTATGTAAATATTAATGTTATCAATAAAAGTGCCTAGAAATTCAGTATTACACATTCTTAGTATAGTTTCAGTTGATGGACGGATGCATTGGTCAACTGCACGCAGAAAACACTTCGCTTCCTCAAGGCAAGCTTGCAGCATGGTATCGGCGTGCCTCTGCTCTCACAGCGCTGCCAGGCAGACAGCCGAGAATACCCACATTCATGTCGGGCATCAGAAACAAAGCAATGCCCCAGATAAACAGAATTTTTCCAGAAGAGATCAGACTGCCGGTGTTCGGGGAAATGTGTTAAACAACCTTCAGTAAAGCCTTCCACTAGGATTTTTTTTTTTTTCCCCAGTCATACAAAACCTAAATCATTCCTTTCTACCTTCTGCCTGAACAGAACAGATAAGCTTTTTGTCTTATAGCACTCAGATACCAAGACATTAAATCGCTCTTAGAAGAGACTCATAATGTGTAAAGGCATTGTAGGATTCTGCTCAGCTGCAAAATTAAAACTGGGAGATAAAGTAAAATACTTGATATGATCAAGTACTAATGCTCACAGTGGCCTTTGCTGAGCATATGTTCATACAGTTAACAACTGTATCATATCGCTCATGCAGAAAAAGACAGATTCAGTGCTGTGCAGGCATAATAGTAAAAGTCAAGAGTAATGAATAAAAAGTTGTTTCCCTTCTTCCACGGGATCACGTTGTCACATTTGTGTAATACAGCATTCTCTCTCAGCTCCCACTGAAAAATCTCACCCCTGTGTTGATTTCTTCTATGTGCAGAAGCTTACTTGTGCATATTGTTTTCCTCTTTTATTCCACCTTCTTCATTCCAAAACAGTAAAGAAAGTAAGAAAAAATCAAAGGTCTCTCAGAATGATATTGTACATACAGATTTTCTTAAAGCATTGTTTTCACCAGAAATTCAAGTATGGATTCCAAATTCTTTAGGATTTTTACCCTTACACATTACTCTGAGCCTCTTCTTCCCATATGCCTTCTTAGGCTTGCTTTGACCTCATGTTTTCATTTTTTCACTTCTGACCCATTTTCTCTTTTCTGGCACTGCCTTTTCTGGAATGGTCTAAGGCTAAGCAGGATTGGAACAACAATATGGTATGTGTAGTCCTAGAAAAAGGTATTGAGCATAAATGTAAGGGAATGGGCAACACCTGGCAATGCACGACTACAATCAATCAAAAAGACTTGCTATTGTAAGAAAATATAATTTTTTCTATGGCTATCCCGACACAAAACATTAAGATGTTAAAGGTCTTTAAGACTGCATGGACACATCTGTATCAGCTGTAATTCTCTCATAATATAGAGCAAGAGATATCAGTTTTGTTCACAAAAGGCTGTCTGTCAATCTCAACTAAATACATAGAAGAGGTGTCTTCAGTGAGATGCTGCATTTTCCAGTATAACTGCACTTAGGAGTTGCTAAAATAGCTACTGTAAGTGCCTGAGTAAAGATATGAACCCGATTCTATCTGGACTTCGAGCTACATACATAACCTCCTGATGAAAAGGAGCTCAAATTACAAAGGTCCATACGAGATTCACACCAGGGCAAACATAGCTTTTTTTTTTAGCTTTTTTTGCTCTAGGTGACTTGGAGGAGCAGCTGTTTCACATTGGCTGTGAACTACATTGCAGTGAACAACTTTTGTTACCTAGAGAGATCAGGATGTCTGCCTTCACCCCTTGTTTAACACAGAGTCTGCATTCAATGCGACTTCCTCCACAAACACCAGCCTAGACAAGTCACCCACATATAAAGGATTAAGCCTGGAAGTGAAAAATTTCACGTTCAATTACCTGCCACATTTTACTGGTAATTCTTTCTCTACCCTGTGGGTCCGATTCATCTTTCAGTTATACTCAGGGAAATAATGGGAAGTGCTACTAAGTTAAAGGAGTTACAATCAGTGAAAAATTGTGGTAAGTGAGAATAAAATCAAGTCTTATTATGATTTTGGGGATCTCTGAAGGTAATGACCCAGAGAAAGATTGCTTTATACTTCTCTTACTTTAGACTTGTTTAATTGATATCAGACTATAAAAATGGCTCTCAAAACCTGCCAAACTCTACTGTTACTTTATAAATGAAATTCTTATTTTTGAGTGCCAATAAAACCTGATATATTTAAAAGCCTGATCCTTTAACAATTTTCTTAAAGCATAAATCACAAATGACATTTATAAAAAGCTACTAAATGTGCTAAGTAATAGCACAATCTAAAGAACAGCATCAGCAGTTTTAAAATCACAGTTTTTATTTTTCAACTTATCAACTTATGAAGACATGCTAGTCTGAAAATAGACTCAATTTGTATAATTATTTAGTAGAGTAATGCTATCATCAGATTTTATGTAAATAAACATCATAAATCACTGGAAATTTCAATCTATGATAGCTAGATAACAATTCCGTGGGATATCAAAAATGCAAGTGTCTTTAAGGATTTTGTTCAATCACTATTGAAGTAAGGAGAGTTAAACACTTGCACGGGAACTTCTCTGTTTGGCAGCGACAAGCATTTTACTGCCATACAGATGCAAAGAACAACCTGACTGTCTGGAATATTTCCTTGGCCAATGTAAATCAAAGGATCTCCATTGACTTCAAAAGAATGTGTGAATTTACATTACGTGAAGAGCTGTCTATTTGTTCATACCTTTAGATTAAATGTCATTACTATTATTAGGAAAAGGTCAAATCAAGTGTCTATGTTACAAAAAAGAAAAAAAATTTAAACAACCATGCAAGGATAAAATACACGTTAATGAAAAGTGTGCTCCTTACCGCTCACGGTTTAACTTTCAGAACTGGGCACCTGGAACTTGGATCTTAACAAATGTTCCTACTGAGTGCTTCTTCAGAGAGTAAGACAAACATTTTTTTAATTTTAAAGACATTTTCTGGTTAAAGAAATTGTTCTGGTTAAAGAAATTGTTCTGGTTGTGATTTTAATGCAGCTGCCTTGTTGCTGCTTTCATGTCATTTTTTTTTGGTGCGTGGAACCTTTTAAAGCCATTGTGATAAATTTGTATAATCACAGCAGAACTCCATGAAAAAAAATATTTACCTAACAAATATAGAACAGATTTATAAACAGATGTAGACATCTGGAGTCCATGGTCAATTCTTACTCTATCACTTTAAGTCCTAATAAGTTTCATAAAATCTTCCTTGGGCTGTTATCTAACCACTGCCTGCCCTCATTCCTACTGAAAAGTCCCAATAGTGAAAGTATTCAAACCACTTAACTTTGGCAAATAATTTGAGTCTAAGTAGAAGGCCTTATGATGAAAGAAGAGCCTCCAGGGAGTTATTCAGAGTATTTAGGTTAGGAATTTAAGCACTGCCCAAATAGTCTTAATCCTTTCCATAATGACCACATTTCTATCATTGGGCAGGAACAAATTTGCCTGCGTCAGAACACTACTCAACAGTTCCATTGACTTCTTTTCCAAATGAGGAGCCACAAAATAGCCCTTTCCCCATTTATATTGCTGTAAAGGACCCTAATCTGGTTAAAGAAGCCTAAGCATGCACATTCCAACCTTTCATCTGTTCTGGAGAGCTCAGGGCATATAATGTCGCCTTGAGATATGACAGAGACAGCAAGTCTTTTTTTGGTGACTTGGAGACAAGTCTTGAACATGCCTCATAGGAGTACCCACTACCAATAGTCAGCTGACTGGGTGTAAATCTGTTCCACCTAAAATATTCATCATCGCAGAAACTGTGTCATCCAGTACCTTTAGCAGCATGGATAAGAGTTATTTTTCTGGTCTTCTTACCCTAGCAAGCACGTAGAACTCCCTTCTGAATCTAAACTGATTTTCTAGCAGAGAGATAAACTCCCTGCATTTGCTACTCAGAAAATCATGTCAGGGAAGGTTGTTCTAATTACCTCTCACAATAAGCAGCGGCAAAGCTATAACATTTGTTTCAGAATTATAATGTGCATTCTAATCAAAAGACTTTGTCATAGCTGGCCAATTTCTTGCTCATCGAACTCTATTCATCTGACATGTTCATCTGAACTCATCTCTTCTGTCTGTTGCTTAGGTAATTGTGAAGGTCCAGGTGTCAGTTGTCTGGTTATCCTGAAGCACCTGCAGTTTGCACGTGTCTTCCATGGAGAACTTTGAAATTATTAGGTACATATCACATGCTGCCACTAAATCCTGAAAAAGCCAGATTCTTCCTGACAGCAGGCTTTACTGAGATCTCAAGTTAAAAGTGACCTACTATGTAAAGTCATCAACTAATGACGGAATCACGGAATTTTCAGAGTTGGAAGGGACCTCTAGAGATCACCTAGTCCAACTCCCCTGCTAAAGCAGGGTTGCCTAGAGCACATCACTCAGGACTGCATCCAGGCGGGTCTTGAAAGTCTCCAGAGAAGGGGACTCCACAACCTCCCTGGGCAGCCTGTTCCAGTGCTCTGTCACCCTCACCGTAAAGAAGTTTTTCCTCATGTTTGATCGGAACGTCCTATGTTCCAGCTTGTGCCCATTACCCCTCGTCCTGTTGCTGGGAACAACAGAAGAGAGTCTGGCTCCATCCTCCTTAAACCCACCCTTTAGATACTTGTAAACATTAATAAGGTCTCCCCTCAGCCTTCTCTTCTCCAGGCTAAAGAGTCCGAGCTCTTTCAGCCTTTCCTCATAAGGGAGATGGTCCAGTCCCTCAATCATCTTTGTTGCCCTACGCTGGACTCTCTCCAGTAGTTCCCTCTCTCTTTTGAACTGGAGAGCCCAGAACTGGACACAGTATTCCAGTTGTGGCCTCACCAGTGCTGAGTAGAGGAGGAGAATGACCTCCCTAGACCTGCTGGCCACTCTCTTCCCTATGCAGCCCAGAATTCCACTGGCCTTCTTGGTGACAAGGGTACATTGCTTGCTCATGGATAGTTTACTGTCTACCAAGACCCCCAGATCCTTTTCTTCAGAGCTGCTTTCCAGCAGGTCCACCCCTAACCTATATGGCTGCCTGACATTCTTCCTCCCCAGGTGCAGGACCCTACCTTTGTCCTTGTTGAACCTCGTTAGGTTCTTCTCTGCCCAGCTCTCCAGCCTGTCTAGGTCGCGCTGGATGCCAGCACAGCCCTCTGGGGTGTCAGCCACCCCACCCAGTTTGGTATCATCAGCAAACTTGCTGACCAGACACTCTGTTCCCTCCTCCAGGTCATTGATGAATACGTTAAACAATACTGGTCCAAGTATTGATCCCTGGGGGACACCACTGGTTACAGGCCTCCAACTTGACCCTGCTCCATTAATCACAACCCTCTGAGTCCTGTCACACAGCCAGCTCTCAAACCCCCTCACGTCTAGTCCACAGTTCCTCAGTTTCCTAAGGAGGATGTTATGAGAGACAGTGCCAAAAGCCTTGCTGAAGTCAAGGTAGATGACATCTGCTGCTCTGCCCTCATCCAGCCAACCAGTTATAACATCATAGAAGGCTATGAGGTTGGTCAAGCATGATTTACCCTTGGTAAATCCATGTTGACCACTTCCAATAACTTTCTGCTCCTGAACGTGCTTGGATATGATATCCAGAATGAGTCGCTCCATTACCTTCCCAGGGACAGAGGTGAGACTAACTGGTCTGTAGTCCCCTGAGTCCTCCTTCTTGCCCTTTTTGAAGACTGGAGTAATATTGGCCTTCCTCCAGTCCTCAGGCACCTCTCCTGTTCTCCATGACCTTTCAAAGATGATGGAGAGTGGCCAAGCAATAACATCTGCCAGCTCTCTCAGCACTCGCGGATGCATCTCGTCAGGGCCCATGGACTTATGGATGTCCAGTTTGGCCAAGTGGTCTCTAACCTGATCTTCCTCTACTGGGGAAAACTCTTCCTCTCTCCAGACCTTCCCCCTTGCCTCCAGGGCCTGGGATTCATGAGGGACAGCTTAGGAGTGAAGACTGAAGCAAAGAAGGCATTCAGTAGCTCTGCCTTCTCTGTGTCTTCCACCCGTAGGGAGCCCATTTAATTCGTTAGTGGGCCTACATTTTCCCTAGTCTTCCTTTTTCTATTGATATACTGAAAGAACCTCTTCTTGTTATCTTTAACCTTGGTGGCCAAGATGAGTTCTGCTTGAGCTTTGGCCCTTCTAATTTTCGCCCTGCATAGCTTCACTACGTCTTGGTATTTTTCATAAGTACCCAACGCCCTTTTCCAAAGATCATAAACTTTCCTTTTTTTCCTGAGGTCCAGACAAAGCTCTCTATTTAGCCAGGCTGGTCTACTTCCCTGTCTGCTCGGTTTTTTGGGCCTTGGGGATGGCCCTCTCCTGAGCTTTTAAGAGTTCCTCCTTGAAGTAAGACCAGCCTTCCTGGGCACCTTTGCCCCTCAGGACTGTCCCCAGGCCAAAGTTTGCCCTTCGGAAATCTAAGGTGTCTGTTCTGCTGGCTCCCCACCTTGCTTCACCAAGAATCTAAAATTCTGTCATTTCATGATCACTCTGCCCAAGATGACCTCCAATCTTTACATCCCCTACAAGAACTTCTTTGTTAACAAGCAGCAGGTCCAGTAGGGCACTTTCCCTAGTTGGCTCCCTCACCAGCTGTGTTAGGAAGTTGTCTTCCACACATTCCAGGAACCTCCGGAACTGTTCCCTCTCTGCTGTGTTGTATTTCCAGCAGACATCTGGGAAGTTGAAGTCCCCCACAAGAACAAGGGTGAGCGATCACGAGACCTCTGCCAGCTGCTTATAGAATATTTCATCGGCCTCTACATCCTGGTTGGGGGTCTATAACAAACTCCCACCACGATATCTGGCTTATTGGCCTTCCCCTTGATTCTTATCCATAAACACTCAACAATGTTGTCACGCACATTTTTAAGTTCTTGGCATTGAAAACTGCCCCTAACATAGAGGGCCACCCCAGCACCTCTCTTTCCTTGCCTATCCCTTCTGAAGAGTTGGTAGCCATCAATCACCGCACTCCAGTTGTGTGTGTCTTCCCACCACGTTTCTGTGATGGCAACTATATCATAGTTTCCCTGCTGTACAATGGCCTCCAACTCTTCCTGTTTGTTGCCCATGCCGCGTGCATTCGTGTAGATGCACTTCAGCTGGGCTAACTGCCTTGCCACCTTATTGGGGGGACAAGCCCTTATTCCCACCTGTCCGTGCTCAGACATTTCTGCAGTTGCCAACCCATCGCTACTCCTCATGTCTTTGCTAGCACATGAGTCATCATCTCCCACCTCCACTGCGACAACAGGCTGCAAGACCTTGCTAGCACTTTTACCCACCAGCACTGGCATGCTGCTCCCAGGCACCACTTTAGTCATTCTGGTTACATCCCTGTCCCCCTTCAAACCTAGTTTAAAGCCCTTTCAATGAGTCCTGCTAACTCCTGTCCCAGAATCCTTCTTCCCCTTTGGGTTAGGCTTTCCCCACTTGTTGCCAGCATGCCTGGTGTCCTGTATATCAATCCATGATCAAAGTAACTGAAGTTCTGCCTGTTGCACTGGTCTCTGAGCCAGGAGTTAATCTGCTGACTCTTCCTGTTTATCCCCTCATCAGTAATAATATCTACAGTTATATTGTAGGTGTTATATATATACAGTTATATTGTATACTGTAGGTGTAATAACACCTACAGTTATATTTATAAACAGTTATATTTATAAACAACTCAGTGCATATGATCACAATGTGGTGGTTCCAAGGCACAGTAGCTAAACAGCTTCTAAATATGCTACGCATAAAGCTTTTATGGGACTCCCTCAGTGGACGGATAGCTCATGGGATCATCTGCATAAGACTTAGAAAGTGTAAAAGGACACAGAACAAGATGTTCAGATGTAAAGACTGATTCCTGCAGCCTTCAGTCTATGCTCTCACCTGATTTCAGTGGAAATTTTGGAAAAGTGATAAGAGCCCCCATTGCTCTGTGCCCATATAAACTACATTCACTAGCCCATTTCAAATACTGTACTTTGAATAGAGAGAAGTTACAGCATGTCAGATTAATCGCAGAGGGGACAATCTGTCTGATTATCTAAAAAAAAAATATCATCCCTTTAAACATATACCTATTTTGCTTGCTCTGGGCTGCGGGTGGTTGTGGAGACAATATGAAAATGAGGTAGTATTGGAAAGAAAAGGGTAAGAGGCCTATTTAACAGAATTGATTACGCTTTTCCCGTGAACACTGTAGGAGGGGAAATGCAAAACATTCATCCTGTTTTACAGCCATATTTAGAGACACTTAGCATGTTCTGGGATTCTGAAGAAAAAAAAGGAAAAAAATATATATTTTGATTATGATTACTAACAAAAATAGTGTGGGGTTTTTTTACCAGATGCATGCTGGTATCCAAGGTATCTACATATATGGCAGAGGATCCACAGGGAACTTGTACTGTTCTGGAACAACATCGAAAGCAACCTGACAGCCAACTAGAATGGCATTAAACATTTATGCTGAGGTATTTGAATCACCTCCTTCTACATGAAGTGCTTACAATGAGGATAAAATTTAGGAGACAGAATTAGGCAGCCTGAATATTGCCCAATATGATACAAACTACAGCTTTTATACACTAGATACTGCGTTGAGATTCTAAGCTGTTCCCTGAAAATTCATCACTGGAAAGTGAATTGTTATTTATAGCCAGGAGTCGGAGAAGCCATGCAGAATTTTGTTTTGTTTACTCTTTTTCATTAACTGTATGTAAACAATCATTCAAACTTACCCTCCCAGCATAATGCATAACAGTGAAGGTGGAGCCCTGATCCTTTGGGGCAAGGTTACCATTTCCATCTTTTGTGGAGGAATATACTGTATTTGTGTCTAATGTATCCAAGTAAGACTGAATGCGTTTAGAAAGACTCTGTTCCACTGACCAAATAGATTGGCTTTCTTCATCCAGCATAGACAAAAACCCTGATGGTTTCTGAAATGAGAAATAGATTTTTCTTGTTTTATACAGGAGTAACAGAATTTCAGTTGTTCCTTGTAGAATAACACAGCTTGTAATTTAGTAAACAGAAACACGTATCACCCCAAAGAAAAGGAAAAAATGGTTAAAGTATTCTGGTAAGTCTCCAAGAACTACGCACATCAGATAATTATGCAAGGAATGTAGGGAATAATATTTCAGTTGCCAAAAATGGTAACTATCGATGATCTTTTAGGAAACTGATTGGGCTACTTCCTTAGAAGTTATACTCCAGAAACTAGCTCCAGGCACAAAAGAAACTGTCTGGCTTACAACAGAGACTCGTCAGTCCTACAGCTGCATTAAGGAAACGGCATGATACACAGATTCTATGCAGGAATCAATACAGACAAGGAGTTCCTGTTACATTTTCTTCAACCCTGGACTGTTAGAAAGTTCTGTTACCCCTTGAGCTACGAGGGCAGTTATGACAGCCCTCTCTATGGTCTCTTTGGACCCATAACCTTCTCTACAGATTCATAAATCAGAAAATGCAGGCAAAGGTTTGTATTAGTCTAACATGCAGAGACTGTGTATAAATATACATGGTGTAAAATGCATCTGAAAACTACCTGAAAGAAAAAATCCAAGGCTGCAGTATGGTTACCAGGAGAATACACCGTTTCCATGGTAACTCCCTCTTGTACACATTCTGCTTGCTCTTGTAGGAAAAGCACTTCATTGATGTACTGGTGTATCTTCTCATTGGTCATGTTGACACACAGCTATTGTAAAACCAAGAAAAAAAATGAGTATTAGAAATTTACTGCATAATTCATCGGTGTAGGTTTTACTGCACGTCTAATATTGAATTTGATGAAATGTCAATCCACAACATGCTATCTCTCGCTAGACCAGAGATTAGTAAGACCCTAGGGAAATTTACATTTTAACAGCTATTAGTATTAAATTGGGAATGAACCGTTTTCTGCCTGCACAGGTCATTGTGAATTCCACATAAGAATTACCAAATACCAGCACTGTCAAATATAGTGCAGATTTACACTAATTCCATTGATTGAAGTGGGGTAACTGTACGTACAAATCGGTACACTTAACATTCTTCTGCAGTTTATATTCAGGAAGACTACACAGATGCAATGTGCTTTTAGAAAAAAATAACTACATATTTTGTTAAGATACTGAGTCTGTAGTTAGTTCAACAGTAATAAAGACATTCAAACTCTGCTTCCACAAATAACATCACTGAAGTCTAAAGCAGTCTCTGAAGAACTCATTGTGTTTTGCCCAAATATATGTTGTAAAACACCTAAGGACATTTTACTAGATGCTCCTCTCCACTTTATTGGTATTCTAAGGGATGACTGGCAAGAAAACAGTCTTCAATAGAAAAGTTCAAAGTTTGGAGAGATAAATAATATAAAAGCCTCTCAAATATTTTCTTTGATTGCCTTATAAAAGGTGTAGCGCCACTTTTGCAAAATAAATAGTTTAATAGGAATCTGATTTTCAATTAAAAACAGGTGGGAGTTGTATCAGCTTATTTTATGACCTTTCGTCTTTTATTCAAAGCTCACAGTCTGCAAAAAAGTAAATATTTAATAACTTTGTGGAATAAATGTTTTAACTGTTTTTTTTATATAAAAGTGGAAATTTTAGTGGAAAATTCTAAAATCTCCTCCAATGCTGTACTGACTATCACTAAGAAATTAAGAAAACAGAAACTCCTAAACGGGTGGAAGAACCCTTTATATGAGGAATGATGCAAGGAATGCTTGCATGCAGTCTCTTCTCAGACTAAAGTAGTCACATATTTGTTTTGGCCATAAACTATATCTTCCATGAATAAAGTGTGTAAAAGCAATTCCACAGGCAAGTCATATTAAAAAATATGAAATATTTAGATCAAAAATACATGGCTTAACATTCAGAGGAGGGAAAAGAACCCAAGTAATGTGTAATATTTGCCTGAATTTTCCATTAACACCTCATGCCAGTGTAGTCACCTTGCACTTGCTATACAATGAAACAGACTAGTGTGAATAACAGCAAGAAGGAATAAAACAAAACCCCATTTCATAACCAAACGTCTGTTATTAATTGTCTTTACCAATGCATGATAGTGCAGACAAAAGACAGCCTCGAGTAAAACCACTATTTTTTAAAAGTGGAATTTCTAAAGATTCAGATTATTATCTCATTTTATTAACAATGAAAGTATACAATTGACTTACACTATCTACTTATTTTACGGAAAAAGACAGCTTTTTTAACTTTGTGACAGGTAAAATATGCTTTACTGATCACTTTTTGAATTCTAATTAAAAAATCTTTTCAGAAGCTTCTTAACATTATTTTAGAAGGCAGACATAACACTACAAGCTTACATTTCACAGGATATGTAAAGCCTTAAAATGACGCATGCTGTGTAAATCTTTATTTGCAAATGAGTTATTTAGAGGACTATGTCATTTAACTTGACGCAGGTATATTTTACCATAAGAAACGCTGACAAAATCACTATAAACTCAAGCTTACTTTTTATCATGTGCCAATCTCCTAAAATACATAAAAACAATAAACGTACTTGGGGACCTGACTGTGTGGCAAAATTATTAAACTACACAATTCGAGCTGAAGGGAAAGACTGTCTTAGTCATATCTTAAAAAGATCTGATGAATAGCATTGGTTTTAACTGACAAAAGTAAAAGGCATATTATTTTATTAAAACATTCATACATAATACGATAGGCTGTTAAAGAAAAAAAAATATAAATATTTATAAATACTACTGATCAGTATATTATGGCATACACTGGTGTGCTTTTTAGTAATATAAGCAATGCTGTCATTCAGACCGGCAGATTTGCCACGATGAAGATAAGGTTCTGGAAACGAGAGCAGAAAGCAACTTCAAGCGTTTATAGAAATGGCAAGCTGCTCCAAAGCTGCTCTCTCCAGCAGTGGCTGTGAGCAACAGCTCTGCCGAATGAGAACCAGGACACCCGCCAGGGACCGCGGAAAAGCAAGGCATTCGGATCATATCCTTCTCCGTTGCAATGTTTTATGCAGCCTGCTGGGAAAAGGCAATAAAATGAATGTTCCGAATTAAAAGCTTGACGCAGGTTGACATAATAATTAAAACAGCTGAAATGTAGAAATCAGACGAAAATGAACTAAAGTAGCTTTGCTATCCCAACTGCTTTTGCTCCGTGTCATAAGAAGTATTATATAAAACAATGACATATTTTCTGTTCAAAAATACAAAAAGTTCAGAAAACTACGTTTTTTAAACATGTATTGAATTGCACCCATGAAATTTAGATGGAAATATAATAGTAATGAAAGAAAACACAATAAATTTTTTACCTAAAATAAATGTTGTGGGAATGCCTTTAAGCATTGTGTATTTACTTTACCTTGCAGCATTACTCAACATTACCTAAGCTCTTTTTTGTCATTAAACATTGTTAAATGTTCTTTACATGCATCTTATTGGCTCCACTGCATGCCTCTCTTGTAAGAAAACCTGCTTTCTATTTGTCTTCCTTCCTAATCCTAACTCACTGTCATGTCTCAGTGGAAACAAATACACCATCTATTTGTCCAAGTCTTCATTAAAAAGTATTTCTAGAATATTATTAGGATAAAAAAAAAATAATCTTGTTCAAGTATTTAAGCAAACAGCTTGCACTATCATCCAAATTGTAGATTTGGTAAAAGCAGTAAGTATTCATCACATCAGACAGCGTTAGATTGACCTCTCTTCATTTACTGCATTTGACCAGTTAGTACTATTAAGTGTACTCCAAATTCAAACGTAGGTAGAAGACCAAAATTGTACTGTATTCTGAAGACAGAAAAGCGCCTATGACTAATGAAATTTTCCTGCTCTTCATTTCATATAGGCAACTATTTGAAAAGGCATAGCCAAAAAAAAAACGAATTTGTGAAAAGAAAACTTGGTGACTGTCAATCAGTGAGGGAACGATGGATGTAAACACCCTTTTGGAAAGCTCATTTACATCCTTTGGTCATGCAGAAGGATTAGCTCTCTCAAGCGATGTGTATTCAGAGCACAGAGAAAAGCTTACCACCATCACACCAATACACCTATCAAGCTGTATGTTATGGGCCAAGATGATGAAGCTACAATGCCAAGTTTAGTTTGCAAGGATGTGCTCTAGCATTTCTCAAAAATGTAATTCTAAGATAGTGGAAGGCAGAATCATCTTCTACTTACTAAGGCTGGACTGAGAAAATAGTTTTAAACCTAAGGTTGATAATCACTTATTTCTCAGAAGTATCTTGATCACTGTTCCCCTTTGTATCTGCTACCCAAACACTTCCATGTCCTTTTTTATGTAGAGTATCAATACGAATATTTTTAATGAATGTATAACAAAACTAGAACCCATTACAATTCTTCCTTTGCCTTTTAGGGGAAACAGGATCTGATTTCTTCTTTTCCATGCAGTTCCAACAAAAATTCAAACATAGTCCTTCTGCCTCTCTGCCACAACTTTATTTCACTAGGAATTCATGTCATCTCTGGGGTCAGTTGCCATTAGCTGATCTGTGTTCCTCAAATAAAGTAAAACAGAAACCAGTGCTATATTAAAATTTCATTATGGGTAGCTGTCACCTGAAAAGCCTTCCACAAAGGAGGGTCTGAAAAGCCTCTCCAAAAGGGACACAATTTCAATACAAAGTGGAATGGTACCCCACCTGATTTTGTATATATAAAAGTATTAAACAAACAAGCAAACAAACATGGTAACAACATGGTAACAACAGTCTTTCCTTGAAAGAATTTGGAATTACAGATACTGAAATAGTTCCAGAATATTTTATCACTCATACCGCTGGCCAGCAACTAAGTCCTGTAGGATAAAAAAAGGTGCTGCTGTGGAAAAGTAAGATATCAGTTAATACACGTCCTTGTGCAGCATTTCACCAATGAATCACAAACTGTATCTAGCTGGGAATGTCAGTTTTAGATAAATGATTTTATTGTGGCCACAAAGTGTCTACCGCACAAGAAATAAAAAAGAAAAAAAGGCAAAACCAAAGAAGGCTGATTTCTTCTGCATAAAATAAAATATTGGAATGCTCCTTCAGACTGTCCGAATGCATGTGCCATCCATCTACTAAATAGGCGACATGAGCTTACATTTGGATAGCTAGAAGTGGTCTCATGGCTGAGGCTATGCAATTTAATAAAATATATTCTGTTATGGCTGTTTTGTCTAGGAAAGGTCACATGACAAAATTAAATGAAGTCTCAGCAGGGTTAACTAAAGAAATAACATGCTGAGAAGTTAAAACCTACTACACCTCGTCATAGAAGTAGGTGAAAATTCCTGTGAACACAGCAGGGCTGTACGAGCTCTTCTGCTTCACCATAGTGACTCTGAAGTAAAGTCCTGAGTGGGGCAGGCAATGCCCTGCGCCCTTGGAGCCATCTGGCTCCTATTGCAAGAGACGTGCTGCGCGGACGTGCTGTGCTCCCGTACCACGGGAGCCATGCCTCTCCCAGCACTCTACTGCATCACACGGATAAAGCCTCACATACTTTAATGGACATAGACTTGAATGGGAGTCGAGAGACACTTGACTGTTTCCATGACCTGTGGTCCTAATTCAGAGAAATCACTTATATTGCCTATAAAAAGGAGACTATGATATATACTTTCTTCTGCAAAACCTAAGAGGTCTACAGAGGCAAAATACCATGCAACAGCTAAACACATTATTCAGGAAAAGGTAAATATTTTTTTGGTTTACTACGTGAATTAGACATCAGGGAGGAAAGATTCTACTAGTCCATTTTATTTAACTGCGTCATTGCTCTTTATGATCCTTCCACAACTATAGACACTTCCATTTCTGTAGAAAGACCAGACTTTCTGCAGGAGGAAGAGATGCAACTCTTGCTACTCTGTCTGGTTCTTCTGCTATAATACAGTTTTCTTAGAAACAACTAGAGGAAAATAGTACAGGCAACTTTATCAACCTTCCCTCCTGCTTTATGGCTTATGTTCATTGGCCATGAGTTCTTTCCATTTGTGTGCATGCTCTTGAGGTCAAAGAATATACTAGCATAAAGGTATATAGAAGATAGTAGCATTTCTTGACTGCGCTATTTGAGTTCTGCTGTGAAGGAACCAAGACCTAACCTAGTTTTAAGCTCTACTAGAAGGGAAGCAGACATTTTCTACTTTTAAAGGAGTGCAGGTTAAACTGTCAATAAATATAGTCCCTCCCAAACAAGGAAACCTAAGAAAACACTGAGAACTAACACTGAAAACTGACATTGCTGGTTTTGGTAGAGCACTCATATTTCCCGAAATGATCACAAAATGAAGGCCGTTCATGTATAGAATAGGACCGACAAATCTGTGCTCACTTCTGCCCACGTTCCAGTGTGGCTGTATACAAAGCTGTTCTGGCATAGCAGGTACACAGCTGCTCTAGGAAAATACTGTTCCCAAGCTAATGATCACTGCTAGGAAGTGACTGTAAATTGTAATCGGAGTGAAGTAAAATTGCACTGTAGTCATTTACCAGAGCCCAGCTGATGAGCAGTAACTCACTCAGTCCTGGTAATTCAGAAGCTTTCAGTCTTTACCGAGCAATGACTCCCTCAGACCGCAGCTTCTAAAAACACTGTCCCCTGTCTTTCAGCTTTCAAATTTCATACCAAAAATCATAACTCCACTCACTAGCGCTTGTTCCATACACTTATTTAATGTTATTTTAGAATTACATGTCCTATTTTTAGTGTTATAAATACAATGTATCACACATATATTCTATAAAATGAAGGCTTACCAACGCTTACCAAGTACAAGGAAAACCGAACACTTAGTTAATACTGTTTTTAACTCCTCATGCTGCCTTCTATTAATTGTCTAGAAAACTTTTCTCCTTGCAAGCTGTCAGTCACATCATCTTGCTGCAGAAGTTACCAGATTCTTGGTGCAGACATAATTAACCTTACTTTTCTAGTTCTTTGACATCCATTGTCCTATGCACTGTTCATTAATTGTTTCTGGACCAATTCTTGGTTTGTCTTTGACGTTTCAATACTTTAACGCCCTGTCATTCCAACACACTCACTGGAGTGAACGAGTTATTTTACCTGTTTTATCCAGCTCTCTCTTCCTGAACTGTCTTCAAACATAGTCTATTAAAATGAATTGCTTAAATTGACATGTAATTTAGTATCATATTGCTCTCTTAATTATGATATTAAACTGTCTATCAACTGACCTGATTTGAAGCACCAGAAAGATTCATGCGGCTGCTTGGAACATCCCCAGATTAGGGCAATCATGAGGTTTTAATCTTTCTTGAAAATAGTTGTAATTTTAGTATTTTTGAAGAAAGCAGGCAAATATATCACAAAGAATGCCTTGTCTTACAATAATTTGAAACAAGAGGTTCATTTTCCCCAATTTACTTTTGCGATGCCATTTTAAAATATGTTAATCTAAATGTGATGAAAAAGTAATTTTTATGGCTCCCCCACTGTTTGGCTGTAACATTTAATGTTAACGCTCCGCAATCACAGGCCTTGACACTGGGCGTGTTTGCAGACATGATGCAATGTTTTGCATGAGGACCCTATCTGGGCTAACAAGCCTGTTTATCATCAGGGTTAACGAGCCCAGGCAGAATACTGAACTAGGCTAGACTGCTAGACAGCTCAAGATTTTGAGCTCAGGCTGTTTTGGGTATGTCTGTATGATTACATTGTGCCATGGGGAGATACAAACTGCTTCTTTTCATTGAAACGGCAACCTATCACTTCAGGAATCAGACGTGTTAATCACATTATAGAGTTCATATATAAATGAACTCTATAATTCCCTCACCTCTATTCTATTCTATTTTCAGGAATGCAGTTCAGTAGTTTCTGAGGTAATGACTCAAGGTATTACTCAATATTACTCAACAAAACGCTTTCAGTCCAGGTGGAGGGACAGCAAGTGTCTCTTGAAATATATCTATTTAGAAAAAATAAAAATGCAAAGTTGAATTTGAAATTCCTGTGTTTGCTATGCAGAAATCATAAATTAAATTACGTTTTACTCATTTTTCTTTAAGTCTCATGTTTTCTCTCCAAGCATCCTCTGCAGTCACCAAGCAGAAAATGACTTACCCCAGAAAATGGAATTCATGGTATTTCATGATGTCAGATGCATAACTTATACGAGTTTCATGACAATAAACAATGCAGAAGCGGGTCAAAGGAAAACAACCAGTGAGTCCCAAGATGCACCCCTCTTTTCTCAGATACACTTTAAATGCATACAGTATTTTATCCTTATTAACCAGTAGATTTTATGAATATATTTTTTTACATATATTCAGTCTGTTAAAATTTTTTTATTTTTATTTTTTCACTTGATATTTTCCCCCAAAGTAGACATTCACACTGAGTAAATGACTGTGAATACTGGCGGATATCAATAGTCCTTAATCCAGCAAATGTTCAAGCAAGGTAGAACTGTAACAGCAAAAAGAGTTAGTGACAGCAGAACTGGAATATGCTTTATTGCATTCTTACTTACTCTTTTGAAGATAGAGGTAAGCTCACCTTGTTTGTGCTTTCAAACATGTGGAAATCAGGTAGTGATGTAAACATGCTACACAAACTGAACTAATGTGGCTCTATGACTTCTATTTCACTAGAAAGCTGAGCATAAAACAATAGATTGACTGGGATGAAGGGGCAAATTCTGATTTCAAACAACAACAGGTCCTTTGTTGTTGCCAATGGCCTCTTTATTCTTTACTATGCTTTGATTTTCTATTCTATGCTTTGATTTTCTTCTGCTGCATTACAGAATGAATGAACAACTGAACAATAACTTAGACATCTCTTTCAGCATGTTGTGTAGAGCTGCTAATGCTTTCTGAAATGTGTAATTCACAAGAGCTTTGGTGTTCAGAGACTAATGTTGAAGGTGGGCAAAGAGTTCCATAATTTTCAAAAAATGTTTGCTATTTAAACGGACTTTTAAGCATTCAGTGAGCTAAAGTTTAATTTATTTTCCACAGATATAATTACATTTTTTAAAAAGTCACATGTTGTAAAGTCACACAGAGGTGAATCTGCCAGTAATGGCACTTAGCATAATGTAGTATTTTCATTCTATTTTTTCTCTAAGGCATCTGAAGACCTTTTGATCTTTCTTCCAATCCAGTGTATTGTCCTCCCACTCACTGACCTAGTTGAAGCATCACTTCCACAAGCACGAAAACAGACAACACTAAGTATTTTCCTCAGATTGTCTTTCAGTGCTTATACTACTCCTCTTCCAAATCATTATGGTAGATGTTTACTAGATTCTTTTAAAATGATGAATAACTGTACAAAGCCCAGGTTTTAATTCATACCCATATAGGCAGTATGGAAAAAAAAATAGTTTAAGAGCCAATTTTCTCCTCCGTGTATTCTCCTCCATATTCTGATCAAAACTCAAAAACTTAATAGAGGAACTAACATTAACAGTGACAGTAATTTCAGCAAAACATAGCCACTTACCTGTTCAAAAGTATTCTTTTGAAATTCTTCAAATCCAAATATATCCAGTACTCCAATTTCAAATACCCGGTCACTGGGAAAAAAAATATATTACAGATAATAAGAATTCAAGCAAGTGAATAATAGATCTGTTGCTTCTGACAAAAGTATTTCTGTTCTAGGATGAAAGCAGGCTGTATTTAAAAAATGCTGTATGAAATACACAAGCAAACCATGTATACAACAGCATCAAAATTCTACCCACCAAGGTACTATATGGAACATAAATTAAAAAAAAAGCAGGGTTCAAGATTGTTTTAGCAGCCACTTCAAAACCTAAATTTGTAAGAGAAGGAAAAAATCTTAGCTTCTTTAAAGTCCACTTCCTAAGGGTGTGCGTATCTATTCGCTCAGATGAGGGACAGCCATTTAGGGGAAGTTTCAAAATTGCTTGGTTGCACGCAGTTACCCCTTCCAGTTTATATTTCTTCGACAGCAAGAATTGCTCCTACTAAATGTACTTCAAGGGAAACTTGCTAAGCCAACGTCCTCTCTGTGCCAGCATCGAGTAGAGGCTGCGAGCTCAGGCTGCACCAGCGGTTATATCTCTCAGGGGAAAGAACAGTCAAGATTTCAGAACAAAGACGACAGACATTTCTTCTCTGTATATAGAAAAGAATACTTGTTGCCAGTGCATCTAATTTGTCACATGCCGCTGCTTGCATTCAGGGAAGGGCATTTATTTGGGCCCAGTGGAAGGATTAGGGCAGGGCAGTCACCTAGGATTGGGACAGGAGAAATGGGAAAGGGACAGAGGTGTTATTATTCTGTACTCACTTAGGATTAAGTCAGTGTAAACCTGATCTATAGAAGAAACTAAGTACAGGGAGGAAAATTAATGTTTTGGGATATCCCGTTACTTGCTTTGGAAGGATTTGAGAACTCTACATGAAAGGGCTGGGCTCACTGAGGCTGGGCTTTTTCTTTATTTTCTCCACTGTATCATTAAGCAGAGAACATAAAAAGAGGGTTACAGTAAAAAAAATTGTTGCAGTTTGCCTATGTGAATGCAGTGGGACTTTGCCCAGAGTGAAATGATCTGCCAGCAGGATGAAAGGCTTTGCAATATAGCCAACGGCTCTCTGGAACAGGGAAAACCAGCAAAAGGAAAAATCATTCAGTTTCCTGAGAAAGGAGATGGACACTTTCTAAAGCAGGTGAGTTTTGCTTTCTGTGTGCCAACATAATTTGTGAATGTATGGTGTTATATGCATACAAATAATATTGCAGCCTGCTGTTTCCGAAATCTACTTTTCCTTCCACATTTTTCCTCCACGTTGTATGTTTCCTCTATGCCTAAATCTTTGCGTATATCAGGATATAGATATAGAGGACAAAAAGGTGATCCACTGTTGAAGTACTTTACTATAGTTCTATTACAGCCACTGTAAACACTACCATTTAATTAGGCAAGGATCCAGCCCTGAAAACAAATTCCCATATAGCAAACAAAAAAAGTAAAATAATAAATAAAAAAAAAAGAGTACTAGAAAACACGCTAGGCAAAACAATCCTCGTGGACAAGCAGACCCTTCTTCAGATATTATACCCAAGAAGTTTGTCTTCATTTGTAAGGTATACTAGTTCAATGCATTACTGATTGTCCCAAGCCTGGCTATGTGCGTAAATGTCAGGCAGAGAGAGTTGCACGATAAACCTAGTCTAGAATGACTTTGTTGGGCAGGAGAGGTAATCGTGAGCTCAATTAGCCTCCAAGGGAATTTCCACGACAAGAAGCATAAAGATATATCACCGCCTTCATTTCTAGCAATGAGTGCAATTTAAATTGTATTTTAAAATGTAAGCCTCATTCTCAAGTGTTCCTGATTAGAGATGGGTGTACATTCCTTGTCACAATATGTTTTCAACAAAACCACTCCATTTCTACAAAAAAGAAGTAGACATTTTGAAAATAAACTACCTCAGAGACTAATAATGAAAATCCAGAATTAGTATGGTATTGAAATAAGTACTGGAAAAAAAATAGTTTGGAATTTCAGAATACCTAAGTTTTCATTCTTAGTTTGTTATTTTGTCATTTATCTATAGCCTTCCTTATAGGAAAGAAAAACATGAACTGCTATGTAATATTGCACAACAGCTGAAATAGTGCATTGTATTTCACAATTATTAAGAGTCACTTAACACGGATGGAACAGCTTATCCCTTCTCTGATTCAATGAATAGATGTGAGACTGGATTACTTACATCCCAGTTGAGTGCCATGACTCTTATTTTGTCAAATTAGTCTCTCCTACTTTTTCTCAAGGTATATATAAACACTTGCATAAGGAAAAGACCTAAACAAACTGACTTAATGAATTATTACGAATCAGTCAAAACAGGAACGTGGCCCTAGTTTCTAAAACTCCAGGTAAAAGCCTTAGCAGCCAACCTATTGCCTACCTCAGATAACATTCCTTATCAAAACTGTGATACTTCCAAGAAATACCTTGATTCATTGCAGATGCATTTGTTGACAAGAAAACATGTCATCACAATTTTTTTTATGAACTCCACCTGATAATCTTGGCCTTGTATTATTAGAAGATGCACACACTACATGAAAAGAGCTGGAGGTTTTACATAATTAATATCTTGCCTACAGGGTACGTATAACATAACAAGGCTCTGTATCCTTTACAACAGCGACATTTTATTACTACATTGTGACATTTATTTGCAAAATCTCACAAACCTTGGTAGTAATTTTCTGTATTAAATTATTGCCCAGACTTCGAAAATTAAATAGCAACAGATAGCACAACATCAAAATGAAAAGTGCTATTTTGTATGTGGCTACAAATTGCTTTGCTTTGTTTTTTTTTTTCTTCTTGTCTTCCTCTGTTTTATACCACTTTTCTTCAGAGGGGGAGGGTCCATATATGTTTTTCTTGGCTAGCTGTCAATCATATTAATTCCAGCAAAATTACTTTCGCTAAATTAATCATAGCAGAGATTCCCAAGGCAAAATAAAGCATGAATGATCCCACGTTTACAAATGAAAGGGCATGTCACCAGTGTCCCAAAGAACAAATATTAGAGAAGAGCACTTTTTGTTCTGAAAAATCCTCTTATTTTACTTTATTCTTTTATGGTTACTAAACATTACTGACACTTTTCCTCATTATGGCTCAGATATTCAGTATTTACTATGTCTAAATAAAACAGCTACATTTTTAGTGGGGACAGAGACTTTGATTTCAGGTTTGACTATTTCTTAGCACAGAAATTAGAAAAACAGCCATTTGCCAATATCTGAAGAATGTTTTTATCTCTTAGACCAATACATAGCTGTGAATAGTTAAAAACAGGAATAGATGTTAACCGTAAGTCATTTGATTTTTGTGATTTACAAAACAGCATATTGACTGATAGTATTTCACAATGTCTCCCGTTTGGACTTTTTTCTCAGAATGGCATGTCTGTAAAGATGTCCTTATAGACTAGAAATACCTTTTGATCTTGCACACTTAACAACTGCATTATGAAGAAACTACACAAAAATTCTTGGCAACTCCTAGAAACAATACACTCACACCAGACATCCTGTCTGATGATTTACTGTCTTGGCAGACATCTTGCCGTTCATCAAGAGATGCTCTTGACCCGTTTGCCATTCCTGGCAAGGTGAATAGAATTCCCTTTACAATATTTCTGACCCAATGCTTCAGACAAACCTATAGGATGTTATTTGTTCACTCTTTTTTCATCCCAGATGGTTTTCAGGTCTGAAATCCATAGGGTTCTTTCCCATTGTCATTGTTTTGTAATCTGCCTACATAAAGAAGTGAGGTGAATCTGCTGAGGCAGGATGATCTAACGTGCCTTTTCATCTGCCCCAGATATAAAGTTTCTTGTTCTTCCTCCAACTTCTGCCAGTAACCAGGAAGGAGGCCAGTTGGTTTATGTCTGATGTGGATAAACCAGAAATGATACTAATTAATGAGGAAATATTCCTTGGAACAGATGACATATATAACCTAGCCTTCAAATGAGGACCCTCAGAATCCAACTTCAGACTCCCTCCTGTTCTCATAGATATCGTGCTTGAAGGGAACAGGCTGAATACTCCCAGTTGGATATGTTCTTAATCTTGAACAATTACTAAACCAAATAAGTTTCTCTCTTTTGAGAGATATTTTTCTGAGATATTTTTAAGATTCTGAGATTTTTGCTGAGGCCTGGTGTCATTGCCACATCTTTCAGTCATCTTGCTCAACTACTGTAATTTTTCTTTTAATATTACCTTTTACCCAGGTTGTGAGTGGTACAGATAGCGACACTGGTTGGACACAGCAGAAAGAAACACTGGTACCATATCCGGCAAACGTTTCTTTGAGTAACTTGACAGGTATGGCAGGCAGGGAGAAATACTTTTGCTAATAGACTCAAGATCTATAGACTTCTCATCAGTAGCACATACTCTTCCCCAGCTCTTTAAAGCAAAATTTGTTCTATGTTTTAAAAAATGGCATTGTCTTGTTTAATGTAACACTGGAAATGATCCAGACTGAAACAGATCTCAAAATATGATATGCACCATATTGTATTAGATGCTTTGTATTGTTTGTCTTGTTTAAACATTTCCCTACCTCCACATACAGAGACAATTCTCATTATGCTGTGGGTTCATCTTCTGAACAGGAACTCTCTTTCTGTCCTTACTGCATTCACAACACCCTTCTACTGGGTTCAATAATAGATAAACACAGATTTTAGTTTATGCTCTGATTTTTTTCTTATCTGTGAAGAGTTCTATTTCAAAATATCCCATTCTATTAATCAGATAACATTTATTAAGAAGTTTTAAAATGATATTCCTGAGATCTTTCCTTTGCCCAAATAAGTGTTGCCACTGCTACTCTCTGGCTACATTTGAATTTCACTGGGAATAAGATTACACATTCAGAATAACCAAGCTTTCAGGAAACATCTATTTAGAAATATTCTGTATGCTCTATTTGAAACAGAAATCTCCTCTGGCTGACCTGGTGACACAGACACAGGGTATAACTGAATGTTAGCTTTCTTTGCTTGTCTGTAATACAGCAGGTATATCAGCAGTAGCCCCATCTTCAGGCCACGTAAGAGAGAAATGCCTTCCTAACTAGCTAATAAAACATCATGCTTTCTACTTAATAGCAGGCACTGAAGACAGAATCAAATTTTTCTCAAGCATATATATCTAATTGAGTGGTTTTTCATCAAAAAAGAAAAACAATGTTTCACAAACACTCTTAAATCCCCAAAATTGTGAAGTCCTATTGCAGAATGAGTCAGGAGTGCTTAAAATATCATCTTAAGACATTTTATCACTAACATTTGGATCCTGAGATCCAACCTTGCCAACATGCAATCAAGTACCTTGAAATGACACATTTAGCAACCATGAATGCTCTGGTTTCTTTTACCTACAAAACCGAAAATCAGCATACTTTTTTGAATGGAAGTAAAACAGTAGTACAGAATCACAGAATGGTAGGGGTTGGAAGGGGCCTCTGGGGATCATCTAGTCCAACCCCCCTGCCAGAGCAGGGTCACCTACAGCAGGTTGCACAGGAACATGTCCAGGCGGGTTTTGAATGTCTCCAGAGACGGAGACTCCACCACCTCTCTGGGCAGCCTGTTCCAGTGCTCTGACACCCTCAAAGTAAAGAAGTTCCTTCTCATGTTTAGATGGAACTTCCTATGTTCAAATTTGTGCCTGTTAACCCTTGTCCTGTCGCCGGGCACCACTGAAAAGAGCCTGGCCCCATCCTCCTGACACCCACCCTTTAAGTATTTATAAGCATTTATAAGAACCCCCCTCAGTCATCTTTTTTCCAGACTGGAGAGACCCAAATCCCTCAGCCTTTCTTCATCAGAGAGGTGTTCCAGTCCCCTAATCATCTTGGTAGCCCTTTGCTGCACCCTCTCCAGCAGTTCCCTGTCTTTCTTGAACCGGGGAGCCCAGAGCTGGACACAGTACTCCAGTAAACTTTGAAGAGTTAAGAGTCTTGTGAAGAACTTCATATAGACAGTTTTTACAATAATAAAAGCAGTAGAATAGGAAATCACTATATAAATGAGCACATATAAATATTAATTTTTTAAAAAAATAATTATAAGCACCTGTGAAAAATTTTAATAGCTTTCCTCTAATTCCATTCTAGAGGCCAATTACAGAAAAGCGGTTTCTCCCCACTGAATTTCTTTGAAACAGTATCAAGATGTAATAACGTAATAAAAGTAATAAACCTCAAAGGTACCTTGCAACCAGTCCAAACTAGCATCCATGGTTATAATTTAGTTCTAACTAGACAAAATCATAAGTAACTTTTTATGAATAAGAACAACATTTCTGAAGGTGTATTATCTCAACACTGTCATTAAAACTTTTGTTTTATATTTATTGGATAGTATTATAAAGTAACGCATTTGCTGGATTCTGCAACACTTTCATCCTCTTATACCTATGCTTAATACCTCTAGAACTTGGTCTTTGTAGCTTTTCAAAGGATTGTCTCCCCTTGCCTTAGATCTAATGGCAATCCTCACTCTTACCTTGCCTGAAACCTGCCACAAGCTATTTCATGGTAAATATAAATCAATATTAATGAACAAAATCGGGTAGCTTCACCATAAAAGTTAAACACAGGTAACTAGTTTCCTCAAATATGCCAAGATAAAATGTTTCTCTTAGAGTTACTAAGCCAATAAATCTAATTTTATTGCTTCGTAAATTCTCACTAAAGTGGGATGGAAGTACAGTTAAGCTACCTTACAACACGACAACAGAACTGAGTTAGAAACCTTATTCCATGTTTCTGATGAAGGCTTCATCCCATCTGATAAATAGTAACTGTGTAAGTTTCCAACTGGGGAATGAATTGTGGCCTGAAACGCATCAGCCTTATTTAGCCACATTAAGTAATGTCTTTGGTCGATCTTTAAGCAGATTTTTATTAAAACTGCACCAAACTGGAGGTATAATGCGGCTAATTGATAGAATTGCTCACATGTAGATGAAGTAAATCTTAACCACAAATCACAGATTCATGCAATGACTTACATTAATCCAACTTGCATCTTACACTGTGCTATGCTTTGATTTACTACTACAGGTTATATAATATGATTAGGCTGGAGCAAAAAAAAAAACTGGGGGTGAGGGAGGTATTTTCTTATCTTAAGTTGGCTAACTCAAGTGAGGTTGAAATATGAATGAAGGATGGTCAACTTCATTTTCACTTAAAATAACCTGTTTAGTTTCAAGTTTGGAAAGGGACCTGAGGCTGAATTTGGCCTGCTAAAATTTGATGTCTTGTCACCACTGCCAAAATACCCAGAGCTGGTTAGCTTCCTTTAGCCAGCCTAAACGAAGAACTCCCCTTTTTCAAGCATAGGTATAATATAAAACTATTGCAAATTCCTCATTCCTGACATCAAACAGTCGTCCTGGTTTTGCTAGGATTTACAACATCACGTAGTCTTCAAGTTACCACACAGGTAGAAATAGTTTCGCTGAGAAGTATTTCCACAAGGCAGAACTCACCTCAGGCACATATGGTTGCACTAAAATGAGACTACAGGTAAACAGCTTTTACTTTCATTATTTGAAGATCCTATGATACGTAGAAATTATAGGTTTACATTACTGAACAACAGAGATACACAACTTCCTATTCCGAAAGACTGTGAGATATCAAACTTCAAAATTATGAAATTACACATTGAAAAACTATTTCAAATAATTTTAATAGATCAATATACGGATTATAGATTTCTTCCTCAACAGCCACTACAAATGAACTCACTGTAAATAGGAATACCTGAGCTGGATTGTTGTCTGTCACAGACATGCACTGAGCTAAGCCCATGTTCCATAAGTCCCAGGAACGAATGGGAAAAAATTGAATGTGATCACATGCCATTGTCCTTCCTTCTTGTAAACACAGTATTTCAAATTAGGACATGGATTGGAAAGTTGCTCTAGAATGGTTGTCCAGGTGCCTGCAATTGTAAGGGGCCGTACAATCAGAAACAGACGAGTAAAACCATTTCATGTTACTGGCAAACCTTCATTTTGCCTCCAGCAGGAAGCTAGGCACTCTGGTGGTATATATAATGATGAAAGCTTTTATGTGCAGAAAGCTGAGTTACTCAGGCACGATAGCTTTTTCTGTTAGCTAAGCCTATAGAAGAGAAATGGGATTTATTACTAATTGGTCTACAAATAGGATAGGAATAATTAAAAAAAAAAAAGATTGTGAAGTCTTCAAACCGTTAACAACTCTAAAAGAGAGCACTTGATAAATATTTGTCCCATGAAGCCAACGCAGATATGATATACAGAAAAAAAATACTTCCTCTTTTTTGGAAGTTCCACATCTGTCTTTTGTGGATTTCCATTTACCAATAATGCTGAGGCATCTTGTACTTAGGGTTCATAAGACAGCTCATCTGAGCATGTGAGATGTTAAACCTTGGTTAAGTCACATGCTCAGATGATCATCTAATTAGGTCTACTGCCTTAGTTAGCTACTTCGATTCCACTGAGACTTCTTTGGTTTGGTTGGGTTTTTGTTTGTTTCTTGACTGCTCCACTGACAAACATTAATTAGCATTAATTTTTTCTAAGAAGCCACACTGGATAGCAGCAGGATTGAATTTAGCAGATGATAAACCAGAACATCCAGAACATTCTTAGAACATTTAATTCAGTGAAGTTTAAAAATTTATTTGAAGCCCTTTGAACAAAATTCTTTTTTTAATACCCTGTGCTAATGTCATAGTTTTGGGGAGAAAGAAAAAGCATATTCTGCACTAAAAAAACACTAAGCAGCTTTTTGCTTGTTGAAAGACTTATCTCCTTCTGTATTGTCAACTCTTAAAAGGCTACTAATTTTAACCACCAATCTAGATTATTGCATAAAGAACAGTGTCCCCAAACACATGCAAATACATAAACAAACATGCTACTGAGCAAATTATTTGAAATAATGGTCAGTGATTTAAATATACAAGCGTCGCTGTCACGCTATCATAAAATGCTTTAAATGATGGAATTTTGTTTCTTTTATGGATCTGGATTTGAACAGATAATGGCACACCTAATAGTTTGTAATGGCACTCCTACCTGCCAGTCTCATCCTGATTTTGAAGGTAGCAGTTGATTGTGTTGACTAAAAAGCTAAATAAACGACCATATAGAGATTTTGCCAAGAGATCCCGGTAAAATTCTGCAATCTCTATAGTGTGCCTCCGTACAATCATGTCTCCTAAGAGAGAAAGCAGAAAATGGAGATGAAAGCATGCTGTAAAGCTCACCTTAAGTAATTTTAGTTACAGTAAGTCCTTCCACCCTTTTTAATTCTCCTTTGCCAAACAAATACATGGTATTAGGTTTTTTTTCTGAAGCCTTCAGTGAAAGATGAGAAGCCTGTCAACACTCGCAAGACCTTCAGTTTGGAAACATCTACCTTTGTACTTTTTTTCAATAGAGAAGGGTATGTGTACTACAAAGAACTAGCATTTCACTGAAAATAACTTTTAAAAAAATTTTTTTTTTTTTTCAGGACACTGGAAAAAAAAAAACCACTATTGACTTTAGTTCTTAATATTATTATCTAGTCTGTTATCTTGACACACTTTTGTAAGATTAATCAAGTTAGCAGTCCACCAGCATCAGACTGCGAAACTGCTTTGCTCCATGTTAACAAAGACATTTCTAATTCAGTGGCCCAGTCTGGTTCATTGCATGGCAGACTATCCTACATATTTCTCAGAGAGAAAATTTACAAGACCATATAAGAAATAAGAAACACAAATTATCTGCTTTTAAAATTCTCAAATCAGAAGGATCAAAATGCCACCACGTCTGACCTATGAGAATGTAAGCTTGGAAAAGATTACCTTTAAAATACTGAACATCAGTTGTTAAGGCTGAAGCAAGCTCATCCGGTGAAACCTGCAGCATCCCTGCCACTGAAACGAAAAGAAAATTTAAAGAAAGCCTGATTCATGTTCTCCTGCATATTTTATTTTTGTAACAGATTTTCTTATGTAGATGCTATTTTTGCACAGTGAAAGAACCCACACATTAAAGAAAAGAGTGCTGTCACAGGAGTAATCAAAATTAATGAACATATAAAATCAGATTACTATAATCAGCACTTTGTGAATTTTGAACGTATCTGTATATTACATTACAGCTTTCTTTCCCCTTTAAAGATTACTCAGGACTTTCCCCAGGGCTTGGCAGACTTTCTCTCGTGTTAGAGTTAAGGTATGTTGCTTATTGACATTCTGGATCCATAAGCCACTTTGAGGAGATTTTTTAGTGACCAAGAGGGCAAACTTCAAAGCATGAAAACAAGAGACCCTTTTAAGACATATATTTTGAAGGTAAGGAATTCAATTCAATGTAAATTGTTCGGCTGTTGACAAGCGGCACAAGAGTATTTTAAAAGAAGACTGCACAAAGTGCACTGTACAATTTCTTTTGGCAAATGATAGCATTAAATATGACGTTGAATTAGAGAATTAGCAATACTAGCATTTTATTTCATCCCATAAAACCCTGTAGTTTATAAAACAACCAAAGCAATTGGATACTGCCTTCCCACAGGAACAGGGATTTTCAGAAGTCATTTTTTTTGGTCTCCCTGGAACTGTGTTTCCATCTGTCGGTGGCTCGGCGCTACTGCCTGGCTGTGGGACCAAGCAGGCGACGCTCCAAGGTCACGTCCTACTGACCTTGTTCCAGTAGCTGCAGGTCTGACACGAATGCTGTCTCAGCGTCTGTCAGGGCCGTAAAGCGAATGTCTCCAAGATGCAGAATTGCTGAGAGAATTACAAACAGGTTCTCCACCTCCTGCACATATTTTATGTAGGATTAAAGATAAAGGAGAGATCTGTTGGGCACACCAGTGAAAGGCAACGCTTTGTAAAAACGCGGATTGTTCTATTAGTTTGTGTCGCTGGTGTTTGCTAAGTTTAAAAGTATTAATGTGTGAACTATTAACAGGAAATTTGGATTTAGAAATCAAGCTGGAATCTATCTAGGATGTAAAACAACAAGATTACCTTTTTTTTTTTCTATTGCTTTAATGTAAATCACATTAACTTCTGAGTTCAGAATTTTTTCAGAATGTGATAAAAAAATACTGAAATATCTTTAATGGATGCACTATTTCTGCAAGAAATAAACGTATCTTCTCCATAGAGAATTTCCATCAAGACAAATTCTGTATCTGGGAACAGCAAGGTGTTTTTTTATTCCTCAGCCAATTGCATTTACAAACAAGTGTCTAGCTATAAATTATAACAGGTTCCTGGTAGTAAAAGCTGTAGTTAAGGTCTAAAAGAAACAAAAGCAACCTCCCTTACCCACACACTTTCTCCCCATGATTGCATGTTATGTTCTGATGCCTCTAAGGCTGTGAAGCACTTATCTTTAGGGCTAGATTTTTCCAAGCGTCATTTTTACCACAGCAAAAAGAGAACAAATTTTCTTGTTTGTTTTTTTTTTTTTTAATGTTTTTAAATTTGAGCAAAAAAAGGATACATGACATATGAATCAAAAATGCTAAGACATGGCTAACATTGTGTGTTGTTAGATGTTTTTTTAAGGTTCATTATATAACAATGGTCCTCCTTTAAAATTATAAAACAGGAAACCTGATAGCCACTATAGCATTACATGGCATTTTGCACAGGAAAGTTAATTGCTAATTCTTGAAAATATTTTTGAAAAATAATATTTGGAACCTGATTCTACTGAAACAATAGAAGTAAGAGTGAGAAGTCACAGTTACTGGAATTTGCAGAATAAGATTAAAAAATACACTACAAATTAAATACTTAGCCAATATACCCCCTTTATTCTCAGGTGACTGCAATGAATTTACAACACACTGAAACCAAGCTTGGACGACTTTTCATCAGTTCTCAAAAGCAGCAGGTCAAAAAAAAAGCTTTTCTTCATCTTTTTCCTTTCTCTAATAAATATTCCCGTTATCAGAGGACATTAAACAAAGCTTACAGTCTTTCTGGGATACAGACTACAGCACCTCTGATGCTGTTTAAGCAAGTTTGATTCTCTAAGCTACATTGTATGACAAGGACTTTTAAGACAATCTCTTTCTGTATGAGATACATATAAATAGGGCAACGGCATATTTTGCTATTACACAGTACCACAGCTGAAGATTAAAAAAAGCAATATATATACAGGCTGAATAAGTCTGAGTAAGATAGCTAATACACTATCACGCTAATACGGTATTATATGCTAATATGGAAGCCAGGGTGCTATATCCTGCTTCTCGGGAAGGCCTCTTAGGCAAGATGCAATGGCACTCTAGTAGAGCATACTTCTTGCTTCTTTGTTAGCTTGTTTAGAACTGCTTTGAGGATGACTGTACAGCACTGAACTGCAGCAGGCTGGGCTGGCTGTTTCTTCTGGTCATTTTGGTAGGGTCTTGGGTTTAGTTCACATTCCAGATTCTCAGACACTTTCTCATTGTGCTCTAAGATGCATGTTCCCGCAACTTTAAAACAATTTTTTAATCAACATTAACGTACTTTGCAAGATGCCATCAAACACTGCTAAGGAATGTTTAGGTAGTTCTTCAAAAAGATAATCTACTCTATCATAAATGTGGATAGATGGCCAAGGAATTATACATACAGACCTTTCCATGTTCCTCAGAAGTAATGGGTAGAAATTTTAGGAGATGAGTTTTCTCTACATATTCCCCTCTAGCCTCCAGCACAGGGGATCAGCCTGAAGTACTCTGGAGGTCCACCGATTTCTAGCCTCCTTAATGATTCTTCTAACGTTGCCTGGATATGGAGAAGCCTTGAAGATGCTTTACGCTTTTCTGAGAGGAATCTCACTTCCTTTCAAGAACTCTGAGCAAAGTGAAGTATTGGATCCAAAAGAATACTTTATTTTTCTATGTAAAGTGTTCTCAGACAGTTTCTGCAGGCTTCTAAAACGTGACTCATTATGCATTCAGTTACTTATTTATGGGCTGAACCCCTTCCTCAACAGACAAAAATATTAATCAAGTAGAGAGATCCATCCATCCGTGAACACTGGGCCAAATGCAGAACTACCTGGAACTTTTGCTACTGAAATCTACAGGTGTAGAGCTTGAGTCATTAAGAGTAAGGAATAATTCTGTCAAATATAGCCGTATGTGTTCAATTTTGTACATGGCCACGTGAATATTAATGAAAAAACTCACACTCTTTATATTAAAAGGTGGTATAGGTTACCAAAGAACATTTGTTACCACCTTAACTAGGGAACGCCAAACAACACATGATGTACCATCGCCACACAAACCTACCTCACACCTAAATAACAGGTTCAGCAGACTCACAATTTTTTTTTGCTGATAGCCCTTGATCCCTTTTTATTACAACTGCTGCCCATCTGTCATCTCTTATGATAATCTAGCATACCGTCACATTAACTTTTCCTCTGTTTTCCTCTGCTAAATATCATCTAGGGTTAAAGAAGTTTTTACCTCTATCTAGAACTACTGTTGCTTATGCATTTGTTTTGCAGAAGTGTCCCAGCTACAGTGTGCTAAGTAGCATATACACATGTAAGAAATATGGAGTTTATTAAATATTCAGGTATCCTGAAGGGAACTACACAGCTTACATGAGTTGTTATACTCAGCCCTGCATTTCTCCAGATTCCTTTCAAACCTCTGTCTTCCAGAACCTCTTCTTGATAATTTTCCAAATTATCGTCTACGTTACCTTTACAGGATTAAAGACCAACACCAGACCTATCTTCTTGTTGCTTTTTTGGGGTTAAGTCAGCTCTTTCAAGTTACCCAGCTCTAATTTTCTTTGACTAAATATGTATTTACTTTTTTTCAGGTGCTGCTAGCAAAGGCATTTGGAACGTGTATTTCACAAAATTAAAAGGGACAGGGAGATAATCAGGAACAGTAAAAAATTCCTGTGGGTTTTATGAGGTTTCTGTCATATGGGATTTGATTGTTTCTTTTTATCTATGTAATTTAATTGTTCAGAGTATTATACCTTGAAGCTGTTTTGTGAATCTTTAAGAATGAAAAAGATTTACATTGTTGGTGCTGTGTCTAATTAAAAGTGATTACAGTAATTTCCCTGGAGTGAACTAGTATTGTACATTGTTTCAAGGTCTTAGCCAACAGAAAAAAAAAAGAAAAAAAAATTAAAAAAAAAAAGACAGAAAGGTACTTCTTTTCCCCACAAAAGGTTATCAGTGAGAGTTCCTCATGGCCTGCTTTTAACTAAGTAATACGGTGATTTTAGCCACAAATAACATAAGCTTGTGTAACTTACCAGGCTATTGAATCCCATAGCACCTAGAGCTTGTTTTAGTATGGCTAATTTCTCCCTGTTTTGAGGGTTGGCTGTTAACATCGTCTCTTCCAGTACGGTCTGGTTTAGATACCTGCATGAAGGAAAAGCAGCATATATAGCATTTGCAAGGCCAGCGCACCAACAAACTTTTCAGATTAAAAGCCTGCTTTGCCCTTCTAACCAGGGGTTTATTACAGATTTTTCTCAGCCTTTGGAGGGAACAGCACCAGTGACAGAATGCTCCGTGTTTCTTCCCTTAAGCTTTTGCTTAAGGCTCCGTCCCGCCAACTTTAGCCCTACTCGTAACCTAAAACTGCAGATTTAATTTATACCACTGACAGTTTTGCCATTCTTGCGTTACCAGAGAGTCCCCTTCAGAAGGAAGATTTGAGGAGATCCTGTGATAACTCTGACTGCTTTACATTCCCCTCCTGCTGGCTAGGGAATAGATCAGCTCTTATCTGCCTGATCCCATGATGATCATTCAATGCCTTAGCAGCTGAATGGGTGACAGGTATACTCAGCATCTCTTAGAACAAAGTAGTAAGTAAGTACATAGAGCAGTAAGTGTACAGCCCTTAAGCTGTACTGCTTTGCACACTGTGAATCAAAAGGAAATTTTACAAACCTTCCCCAAAACAATGATTAGTAGAGAGAAAGAGAGACACCTAGTGCAGCAACTAACTCAGGAAAGAGAAAACAAAACCAACGTAAAAAGTAGTAACCTGAAACAGAATAATCAAAAACTATAGTACAACAGACTATTGAAAAGAACAGCAATATAACCTTTACAATAATGTATTTTGACCCTCATGAAATATGTTTATGGGCCAGATTTTTAAAAGTATTCAGGTATCTTCATACAACTTAAATCACTAAGAATGAGGTGGATCTTATGGGATCTGATTTTTAATTACATCATGCTGAGAATGTTAAAAGACGTTTTATCATCATTAAATTATCGTTATCATCAAAACACACATTCATCACACAATCCACTATCTTCACAAACGTCACTTACATCAACAAAAGAATTCCCCACACCTAAATCAAAATAACATCATCACAACACCAACAAAGGTGGGCAATTCACACACACTCCACCCCTCACCCCTCCACCACAATTACAACGATGAAAATTCCCCACAATTATTCTGCTCTCTAATAATGTTCGGTCCATGATCCGTCACATAAAGATGGGAAAAAAATACAGGTTTCATTTCTGACGATTCTTGTTCACAATCCTATTCTAATTGCATGATAGAGGACACACGGTTTCAAAACAAAACTCCCACTACCACAGAAAGTAGTAGCTCTTGTAAAGGTGGCCTTTTATGTGAATGCACGTAGCTTTTAGAAACACATGGAAGAATGATTCAGCATTTGTACTTTTCTGACTGATCATGAGGTTTATGAGGTAAACGCGACAAAATGCAGAGCACATTTTTAGTGGATTGATACCAGATTTACCGGCGTGGATTTCCCTTGGAGTGATAGTGGCGTAAGTTACCCCAGCAGGTGAGCAGAGGAAGAATGATGGGGGAAAAAATCTTGTGCCTGGGTGCATAAGCGCTTTTTGCACCCACAGGAGAACTCAGTCAGCAGATATCTCAAGTACAAACAAGCCTCACATCAGCGGCTAAAGCCAGTGAATTAACACAGCCTTTGAGAACGTGGGCCTCTGAGCATCACTGCCAGAGCTCTGCACCGTTTCCTTGAGGTTACTAAAACCACGAGTTTTGTCCAAATCAGGTAGATACAAACCATAGCACAGCTGTCAAATTAGCTAGAGCAGATGATACAAAGTATATGCCAGATTTATGCTTTTTTTCTGTTTTTTTTTACATTGCCTGTATGTTTCAAAAGGAGGCCAGAATACATCTGACGTTGAATCTGGCATAGAACCTACTGGTATAAAGGTTAATCCAGCAGAAAATTTTCCACTGTTCTGAACTGCTGCGTGAGCTTATACCAGTTCAGTGTTGTGCATCACCTGTCAGTGGCATTTTTGATCCATAATTAGGAGATTTACAGCGGCATCTACTCTGCTGTCAAAATATTCTATTCTTGAATGGCTGGAGGAGTTGGAAGCTTATGGCCATTTCTGCAAAAAAGCCTCCTCACTGGTGTTCTCCCTGAATAACTCCATGTCTCTCTTTCTGTGTGCTGAGCAGGGAATACTCTTTCCTGCCTTGTGAAGAGAATATTGTATATTTTTGTATATTGTATATTATTTAAGCAACTCCATTTAATTAGCTCTTTTTAGCACAGTTAAAGTGCTAGTGGGTATCGTCACAGCGAAAAGGTGTGTGAGCACTACCGACACATATCAAAGCAGGCTGTGCAATAGCAAAGTGACCCGGAACGCTCGCTCCCCTGGAGGAAAGAGCTGAGCTGCGATATGAACCAACACGCGGCGGTTCTTGCCTTCAGCGCAAGCGCTTCTTGCTGATACAGCAGGGGGCAAACTGGGTACCCGCCAAACCAGGTGCCTGTGGCTCCAACAACCCGTCCATAAACGGCAGCATCTGCCGGGACACGCCTGTTGGAAGAGAATCTGACTTTCCCAGTATACGTCTCCCGAAGATTTAATCAGCAGATGTGCTGGTGCCCTTGGAAAGGGCTGCTGTTGGACATTTTCTAAGGCGCACTTCAATTCAGAATCAGTTTCCCCAGTCTAAAGGCAATTAAAATCTTTTATAACATGTCATGAGGCCGACTCATTTCCAAACTATTTAAGGATTAATGAAATATGTGACTAATAATGAAATTGCTTTGAAGATATGCACATTCAACTGTTATATGTTTATAATATAAAGTATATGCATATTAAGGATGGATTAATTGTATAGACTACTTGGAACTGTTGATGGATACCATATAACTCCCGCAAAATGCAGAAAACATACAGTTTAGCACCGTGGGGGTATAATATATACTAGCTGTGCAAGGAATCACATTTTTATAATTATTGTTGAATTCATTGTACCTCAGAAACATAGTGACATTTCGATAGAAACAGAAATGTATTTTTTTGCTTGTAAAACAGTTCCCGGGCATCTCCTCCTTTCCACCTTCAAGGCCTTGAGGATGAAAAGGGCTTGAGACACCCTTTGCATTAATATTATTACTGTCACTTACTTATGCTTAAGAACCAGAGTCCAGAAACAATTTTAAATTATCCCCTCTCCGAGAACAATAAGGAAAGGGGAAAGAGATGTGTCACAGTGCAGAAGTCCTAATAATAATGAAACATACTTTCATTGCAGATAATCATTATTCCATAAAATGAAAAGGTTTTTCCAATATGTATAGCTTTCCTCATATTTATAGTATATTTTTGTCTTTTGATATTCAAGTGGCCTGGATAGAATTGCATTGCTAGTGATGAAGAAGGATTAAACTGCTTAAAATTTCCACTGTGAACCTACTATGGAGCTCTTAGTTATTATTTTTAGTTATGTTTTTGTAATTGCAAACTATAGTGTTATCATATTTGTGAAAACCTATGCTGTTACTAAAGTGTGTTTAATATTCCTATAAGTTTCCAATGTGGTCTGTGTTCAAATGCAAACCAGACCTGGTGACTCCTCAATTCTTCGTTGCTGAAAATTTTGGTAAAAGAGGCACACAAGCCTCACACACAAGCCAGAGATGATGCTCCATAATATCCGATGCATGGAGGCTGTGCACCAATTGTGGACCTACTTGTCATAGTTTTATTAGCCTTACTTGCATATCTCTGCGCGCAAATTCATTCTGCAAATGCACATTCACACTAGCTTACTGTAGCTTTAGAAAAAGCTTCTCGGATTTTAGCTGAAGTTGAGCCTTTTAGTTGAAGGTAGCTGCTCAGACAAATGATATAAATACCTCTGGTAAAAGTGACGAACCAAACAGTGCATGCTGTTCTAGTAATTAACTCATTTCTACTGACTGTCTAACCATTTGTTTAAATGCTACCACGTTGCCATTTACCTCTGACTAGTACTCTCGACAGACAGCTTATCAGCATACAAAAAAGTTTTAAGGACGTGTGAGCAGTGACTGTTTATTTCAAAAAAGAGGAAACTTACTGATCCACAAAATGGGGTTCTGTTAAGAAGATAAACTCATCAACAACTGTAGTAAAGTATAGTCACTTTAAGTAAAATACAGTGCTGCATTAGACAGACAATTTCTTGAGAAACGTAAAAGAAACTATCTCCATAGTTTTTTCTTTCTGATTTTTTCTTCAAAGCTCTAATTTGCAGCATGTAGCATTCCCATCTATTATAGTCTCTCAAAGGAATAAAAAGGACTATTTTGAAGAAAAAAATGAATGGGGGTAATTTTTCAGCATAGTGCTTATCATATTATACAATTTTTTGACCATCATTCAAATGACATCATAGATCAAATTTTCAGGAAGGGGTGTGACTGGTGTGCCCAAGAATATTAAAAAATACTTCGTATGACATTTCATTTTTTATGTATTAACTGCCCATATAAGTCAACTATTACCTTACCTGTTTACTTTATCATTCTTGTTATAATTGTTACGTATCATCATAATTTGTATTATTCAACTTATATCTTCAATAAAGTTCATAATTTCATTCATACATCTCAGATATGAAGAAGAAACACACAGGAACAAATGTCAGTTTACCAATGCTGAGTTTTGGTGACAAATGCATATTTCAAAATTTCTTACATTAACTCTACTGGTTAAAAACTCTCTTAGATGACTGAGCAAATAACAAGGAGCCGAGACTAAAAAGAAAAGTTTTGACTATCAGTTTGCTGCTCTGCCAAAAACTCAGCACAGCAATATTTGATTTGGATTGAATTTAAGTTCATTTATTTTCTTTTGAACTGCAACCCAATAACATTTAGTAACAAATGAAGTAATCTGCCTTATTCAGCATAAACAAAATATGTCATTCCATTTCCTTACAACAAAAGCAAAGGAAATAAAAAGTAGGAGTCTCAAAATTATTACAGAGGGTGAAAGTGTCTTTTTATTATGTCTTTCTTATTAGAACTGTTAACGTTTTTATAAAATCTGTGAGGAGATAAAAGTAAAAAGCTCCAAATTTGACAATATCAGGGGATTTGTTTGGGAAGAGGGTACCCCTTTTCTGGTTACTGTCTCATAGTCAGCATGACTCACAGAAAAGATCTAGAGCTTCCCCACTTGGTGTGTCAGGCAGTCCATTTCAAAGTGAGTTTAAAGCGTCTAAAACATAAGGGGGATGTTGAAGCTTCACGTTTTATGTCTGAGGTAAGTGCTGCAACTTCCCAGTTAGCTCATGCTGAGGCAGAAAAGCCTAGCACAGTCCAGTCAGGAATCAGAGAATGACAGAATGGTTTGAGTTGGAAGGGACCTTTAAAGACCATCTAGTCCAGACCCTGCCTTAAGTTTCACCTTTTTTTAGTGGGAAGCTCAAGAGCACCACCGGCTTTCAAAATTAAGTTTCTCTTGATATTTTGAAGCACAGTCAAAGCAAAGCCAGAAAACAATCACCTTTTGGCCCTGGATTTACTCCCCAGTCTTGAAATCTGGCTCACACTTTGATCTGAATTCAATGTATCTATAAACTTCTCAGCTATAGTCATCGAGGTCTACAGACTGGGGTTATCAGAGTTTCAAGGGAGATCTGAACTTTTGATATATGTCACATAGGGAACTTTTCTGATGTCTAGCAAACAAAGGTTGACAAGTATTTTCCACTAACCAAATCTTTAATCAACTGCAATCATAAAGTACTTTAAGCTGTATTGTTTACAGTTGCTAAATAAGAAAAGACGACCTTGGTACACACCACCAACCACAGAGATCCCAAGGCTTGTCACAGGGACCCTGGTAGTAGCAAACCTTCCTAAGGATTGTTACAAACTTTGATATTTCCCTAAGAGAATAAATAAAGCATTACCAAAACTCTATCCCAACACCTAACCACTTTGCATTTGTAAAATCTGACACTTGAAATGTTCAAGTACTCTATAAGAAGAGCTACTTTATGCCATGTAACTATATACATTATTGATGTTTATCATACAGAAATATCTGGTTCATTACAGTGGTTCAGCTCATATATGACAGTGAAGCTGCCTGAGAGAGATTAGTAGGTTCCATCCACTTCATCAGAAATTCCCTTTCGTCAGGACATTTAATGTTGGGTTCCAATTAGAGGAGAAGAGGAAGTGTGGTTTTGCCAGATGGACACTTCTTTTCAGAGGGCTTTCCTGAAGTAAATACATTCTGTCATGAATAATTAAGAGAATTCTTGGTGGGATTATATCAATAAGTGGTTCTAAGTCACTATAAAAATTTAGGATGTAGCTCTATGATGAAAGAAAAGGGATTTTTAAATATTTTTTTTTAAGTTAGCACCTAGCTGCTTTCTTCTTGACTCCTTTCCTAATAGAGGATCAGTGCTGACACATCTGCATTTTGTTGTAAAGCTTTCTGGGCTATAGCAAGCTTGATATAGGGGAACATAATACAAAGATTAGTTGTTACTCGTGAAACTTTATTATAGCTGATAAGTAAGTGCAATAAATGTTACTTCTGGTAATAAGCACAGCACAGTTAAACTCTTCAGTAAAAAAGCTCTGGTTATAGGCAAAAAGATTAATTTTCTAATTACTTATACTCAGAACAATTTACCCATTTGAGGTCTCATAGTATTCTAAAGCTTCTGGGCTGTGATTAGAAATAGAGCACATACCTTCAAGACAAGAGAAACACAGAGGCAAGGGGCTGAATAAAATTATTCATGCTAGTTTATTGGTCAAAGAAAGTGTCAGAGACCAGATGAAAGCACATTTTGTCTGGGAATTAAGCCAAACACGAATGAGTACTGTGAAGATACAATTACAAAATAAGACAAAGGGATAACTGAATGCACAGATTCGAGACAGATAAATCTGATTAGGCAGTGGATCATCAGAAAAGCATTTATCATAAACTAAATGAGAGTCAAGTGTGCCTTGATATTGCAAAAAATTAATCATCATATGTAACATCCTTATTTACATATGCCAATATAAAAGGCATGAAATACTTATCATCGTAAAGCTTCAACTGGAGTATTGTGTGTGATTTTGGGCACCCTATTTCAGGGAAATCAGGATCAGTTAGAGAAAATCCAGAGAAAAGAAAGAGAACAATGTATCAGAAAAATTATTTAGAGAAAAAGAGTTCATTAAATGTAGCCTACAGAAGACTGAGAAAGATACTGCAAAGAGGAAAAGTCCTACAGTCCTTTGGGCCCAAAACCATGGACATCGAAATACCACTATTTTACACAGCTGACCTGAGGGACACAGCAGAATAGCATGGTAGAGCATGAAACAGATCTTAGAGAGATGAACCAATTTCAAGGAGATGCAAAATGTGAAAGTACTGTACTAGAACTAAGATACAAAGATAATTTCCAACACCCTTCTGGATTTTGATACCGCATTTGTGTCAAGTTTGCAGAGGACATCAAATTGGAGGGACCAGCCAATATGCTGGAGGGCAGGGCTGTCCTTTACAGGCTGAAGGAATGGGCCAACAGGAATGTCATGAAATTCAGCAAAGTGCAAAGTCCTGCAGATGGGAAGGCATAAGCCCTTGCAATGATACAGGCTGATGAGATGGGGAGCAGCTCTGGGGAAAAGGCCCTGGGGGTGCTGAGGGTAGTGAGCTGGGCAGGAGCTGGCACTGTGGTCAGGCAGCAGAGATGGCCAGCAGCATCCAGGGCTGCATCACTAGGAGCATTGCAAGGAGACTGTTTTTTTTTTTTCCCCCCTGCTCAGCACTCACCGTTAGACCACATCTACATATTGTAGCCAGCTTTGCGTGCACACACACACACACACTACACAGGGAGACATTGCTAAAGTGGGGTGAGATCAGTGGAGGGCCACCTCAGTGGTCGGGGCTGGAGACATGATGTGGGAGGAGAGGGCGAGAGAGCAAGGTTTGTTCAGTCCAGGGAAGGGAAGGCTCCAAGACACAGACATGTTTGGAAGGTTTCAAGGCTTGTCTGGACAAAGCTCTGAACAACCTGGTCTGATCTCACAGCTGGCCCTGCTTGAAGCAGGTAGTGCACTAGGGACCTCCTGAAGTCCCTACCAAAATGAATTATCCTATGATTCTATGAAACACTTTAAAGTTATTTCTCAGGTATGTAGTTGTGTTTTTTTTTTGAACCTTATATAAAAACAGTAATTCTGGCCCAGAAGAGTGGAAGATCAAGAAAAGGTAGGGATCAAATTGTTAGGGACATTATCTTGAGCTTTGAACAGTCCCTAAAACACAAAAATTGAACACAGCTTTTAAAGCCATAAGATATCTGAGGACAAATAAATTTTATTTAGATATTTATGTTGTCTAAAATCTGAAGGGATAACAGTTTTTTAAAATCAGAACAATCTTAAATATCAGAGCCCTACCAAAGGATGACTCAAAATAGGAAGGGAATATTTGTGTACTGCAACTCCTTTGCTTTGGTCAGTAACCCTTCTCACTATTTTATCTAGTAGTTAAATAGTACAGCGTTATTATTCTATAAGGAGGAAAATGTCTGCTTACCTTGGAAATAAATATTTGGACACCAACTTCTAAATAGTCTTTCTTTTTTTGAATGTTAGAAAACTTAATTTTTAATGAAATTAACTTTAATTTTTAAGAAAAACTGGTATGAACTATTTACAGTAAGGAAATTTCCAGACACTGCAGATTAGAAACCAAAAATAGGGTCTTTTAGGATTTTTTTTATATCTTCAAAATATCTGGAGAAATAGTATTGCTGGTAAGCCAGAAGTTGTTTTAGAAAGAGCTAGGGCACAGGGCCAAACTCCTGAAATTTAGGAAGACATCCCATGTGAGCTGTATCAAAGTAATTGTCAGGATACATGCTGTGACCATCAACAACACATCCAAGCTAATTCAACTTAGCTTGATTTTGTATCTAGACAATAAATGGTTTGTACTTTCCACACGAAATTATTCATTCATAAGTCTAGAAGGACAACTGAACAATAATCCTTTCTTGCACAAAAACACTCAGGGAGGACAAGATTTTTATTCTACTGGGCTTCCAGGTAAAGGCATACACTAAATGAGTTTGATCTTACTTTATTTAGATCTTAGTTCTTGTGTTGCACGAAGTAGGGAAAAGACAAGGCTGAAATAGTCACTACAGATGCTTTGCTTATTCCAAATATCATTCTGGGGCAGACAACCCGAGGTCTCAGGATTCAGGAATGATAAAATCATCTTCCTGATAAGAACTGTGAATATGAATGTGAACGCAGCTAAAACAGTCCTGGCATTAGTTTACGAATCAGTTAAGTTTTCTCTTCCTTTTGTGTAGCTGTAGCAGTAGCTTTTCAAAGAAGCTGTCTGTTTGCACAGCAGATCCTGTCCTGATACAGAGTTGGACCAAATCTCTGGAGGCCCATTTCAAACTAAGGGCAAAGGAAAATATTTTTCTCTGTTGACAGTCCTTTAGTTGGTGAAAGAAAAAAAGAAAAAAAAAAAAGAAAAAAACGCATAAGAAGAGCTGACAGGGTAAGTGGTTCCTGTGAGGAATTACAACTTGCTTTCTTCTTCTGATCCACTTGCCCACATGTCATTTCGCTGCTACTAGCAGGATTTTTCTTAGCTAACCCCTAGAGAAACAGAATGGCATCAACTCCTCTTCTAGCCAAATTGACCCCACTATCCAGTACATTTATTTTGCTGAAAGGAGTTCAAGATTAGTGGGTAAAGAATTCACATGGAAGCAGTGAAGAATAAGTACTTAACATAAATAATTAACTACAGGACTCTGTATCAATACTTAATTATGCAATCCTGCATATCATGTTATGAATCAGAAATTCTGGATTGTGTGTATAAATGCCTTATTTATTTTACAAAAATGATGTACAAATGAAACTCGCAGTGTTCATTCAGTAATTCAAAATAGCTATTAAAACTGAGATTCTGGTACTTCATATTTATTTACACAAGCCAGAACTTTGGTGTTCTCACTTAAAGAACAAATAATCCACACTTCTTTTTTTTTTTTTTAATATCATGCCGCAATCATGTGGAAACCTGTCATGCAGTAATTCTCCAAAAGCTGTCCAGTTAAAGAAATTCAGAACAGAGAAATGAAATCAAGCTGTTTCAAAACATCATCTTCATCCTTGATATGATTTTCTGCATACCTCTTCCTTCACACAGAGCTATCCAAATTCTTTGTAGTTGTGGTGACAGGCAGGCAATAGAACTGACTTGTCACTCGCTTTGCATGAGCTGGTTGCCGAGTCAGCTTTATAGGTAACTGATAGGGAATACTGTGTTTATATCCTGGAGGAGAGCATGTCACTTGGACAGAATGGACTCAGATATGGCTATCGGAAGCATTCATACTCTTCATGTGTTGTAAGGGCTTTTATTACAGCTTGACCTTAATTAAAATGTGTCATTTAAAAATGTGCCAGTGCCAGCTTCTATAAAACGTTGCATCAATTTTTCTAAAAATAAACACAGGCCATGCACGTCACGACATCATATTTAGTGCTTTCAGGCCACTGAAACAACAAGATGTAAAGTCTTTTTTTTTCTTGCCAGGTTTACATGTACTGGGAAGCAGAACAATGATTTATTCCACCACAGTACATTGTCCCAATTTGGCAAAACATTTATGTGTCTCTAACTTCAAACCCTTGCTTCAACCCACTTATTTCAGTTGAATCTTAGTATTGTAATAAATGTTAATATGAAACATAACTGTAAGTTGTGGGTTGAAACCCTACTTTGAGCTTTGATTCACTCTGAAAGAAAGAAAGGCAGATGAGATATTTAAGTGAGACAGCAGGAAATAAGTAATACTAGAGACCTAGACTTCAAGCTGCCCTAGGCATTGCCTGCATAATTTCTAGGCATATCACCTTATCATACTTTTACTTCTACAAAATACAATGCAATATTACACAAAGATTCCTGAACTATACCTATATGACCTAGGTGTAGTATAGAAAGCACAACAAGAAAGGCTAATTACCTCAAAGGGACCACTGCCCCAACACAGCTATGGTACTTTATGCACAGCACCACCTGAGGTGTCTCTGCTGCTCTCCACAATGAGCCACACAGACCTATCTTTTGCCTCTACCTGTCTTTATATACATAAAACAAAGCCAGTTTTAATTGGACTTTTCTTATTACAAAATCTTCATTAATTGATGTTTTGTTGCTAGAAAATTCTCGAGAGAGCCACCGTCATAGGAAGATGAAGCAGTATTTCATAATCAGGTTCCAGCTCTAACACAATCAATATGCATGTTGCGGGTGTCATTTAATGTGACATTGTATTAAGAAACATGGATTAACAAGCTAAATCCCTTCCTTCCCCTTATTAGTGCTGCCCAATGAACCATGTACCTGCACAATCATGTGAAAAGCGTGTGGCTTTTGCCTTTGCAGTCCCCATCGCTCCTTCCCATTCAGCTCAGGGTGGTAACCCTGATCAAACACAATGGTTGTCACTGAAAATTCAACATTACCAGATCAGTTACTTTTTACTTTAAGCTAAACTGGAAATTATAGTACCTCCGATACATGTTAGTTCCAGACAAAATACAACCATTTGTAAACCAGTTTTCCTACCGCCAGGTCTGTTTACCGTCCTCACATTAAATACTTGTGAAGTCTTTGAAATATACTAATTTTTTCTAGAAGTTTAGCTATTCCAGTAACTATTTGCTAAATCCCAAGACTTAATTTAGGTATAACTAAACATCGAACTTAAGGACTGTTATGCCAGACTGAGAACAACTGACTTTCTAGCTTTACTTATGTTTTTAAAAATATTTTAAAATCTTCTGGGATGAAGGGCATTAAGTGTATAAAACCAAGGCATGACCTTTCCAAAACAAATTCCACTAATCTCTACTATATTTGCAAAGTCACAGAATAAGAAATTACAACAAACATTTTTATTTCTTTAGATCTCTCATGTGAATATGAGAGGACAATGTATTCTGCTCAGTGAGTAAAAGCTGCCTTGCACTTAGCACTGTTTGATATGTAAACAGCAATGAGATAAAGACAAAGCAAAACAGTTGACATCAATGAACTTAACGACATTTACAGAACATGATAATGAATAGCTTCTGGCTTTTTTCTCTGAGGGAAAAGGGGCATATTTTACTGCCTTTTTTTTTTTTCCTTTGTCTCCAGCTTTTAAATCTATTCCAATCTGAACAAATTTTACATCCTTTGAACCATGCCATGCAGTAGCACTGAGCGGGAATTACTGCTAACCATTTAAGTGCACAGCTTTCTGCTCACGACTAGTGCAATAAAGCACCAAAACGGCATTTCAACAATAGGAATAACCTTGTTAATGTCAAGAGGTAAAGCAGCAGCATAATATTAATAAATTAAACACTGCAGACAGATTTGGTGGTAGCTAGAGCACAGCTCTTATTTTTATTTTTCTAAACTAAGGAAATCACAAGTTAAGATATGTCTTGTAAACCGGTTTCAGCACAGAAAGCTTATATTAGCCTGTGTGTTGCTCAAAATAGTTTTGCCTTGACATTTTCATAAGACTAAATTTCAAATAATTCTGTAAGTGTACCTGTACTATGAAGTACATAAGTTTTTACAGACAGTGGATATACTCAAATGGAAAATGAAGAAATACAGCTTGGTCTTTATTCTCAAAATGCCAAGTGTCTTTAGGCTACACTCAAGTACGCTTTTTTAAAAAAAATTAAAAATTATATTCCTGTGGAATAGGTTTAAATCAGAGACTCAAGCCTTCTGTTCCTAAAATTACATAAAAATGTAAATCTAGGATAATTCCATTAAAGAAAAAATTGAATGCACAACAGGAGTGACTCAAAATAGAATTTTTCATACCTCTGGTAACGTTAAAAGAAATAATAAAGGCAGTATACCTTGTAATACTGTTTCTCTGACTCATATCATTCAGTATTGTATAGGACAGAAACACTCAGGAGATCATAATTCTGTGAATTATCACTTTACAAGCATAATTTTGAAATTGAAATAAGGAGCATCATGATGATAATAAAAAAAGTAGCAAATATTGAGCATTGCTAAACATGTAAAGAACATAAGCCAGTCTGCATGCAAGTGCAAACCGGTCCAATCCATGTCCTGAAATGCTTCAGAAATTGTGTTTGAACTTTGCTCCTACAACCGAGAGTAATTTTGTATTCCTCTGTTCAGACTTACTTTGGCACTAGTTGCCAGGCAGATGTCATTAAGTTTATGAGCCTCAAGGCATTTATCCACCAGCGTTTGCTACTTTTAAAATGCTGATTCATTAAATAAAGCTTACTGGGTAAAGAGCCACAGTATCAGATCTAAACTTTTAAAAAGCGCTTTGGGTACCTGCTTATAACTTTCAGCAGTATCCAGTTAAAATGTTGACAATAAACTTCAAAATGATTTCATACAACCACTGATTGTAGTCAGTGGATCAGTTTCAGATCATCTGATTTAGAAGAAGCCCTCTTCTTCCCGTATTTGCATGTACAGCCACATACACAGGTATGTGTACACTAAAAAAGTAATTCTGAGCAGTAAGACCCCTTTAAAGCCCTCTAACTTGGCCAAAAAAAAAGTGAGGCCCCCAAGCCACTAGTCATTCTAGTGACTTTTGAAATATTAGAAAATATACATTATTTACCCAAGAATGAGAAATCTTTAAGAAGGATTAATATAATTAATAATTACTCAATAACAATTATTTACCTATCGCAGGCTCAGAACGCCTCACACGATACATGAATATGAGTTGATGCAGTACCTAACCTTACCCACTTGCTCTACAAAGCAAGAATATTCTCCTTGCTACTTTAAATGGAGTAAATACATATGTATTTATGTATGTTATCTTATTTAGCAATCAACCAGCTACAATCATTAGCAACCGTCCCCTTCATGTTAAACAGAGGGTCCTACTTTTTGTGCAGCCAGTGAGCCACACGACGCTGAACACAGGGTTCAGTTATGGAAACCCCATAACCCCAGTTATGGAAAATTCGGGGCTGCTCTCCCACGCGCAGCGGGACCTGCCTTGCCTCCCCCTGCCCCGGGACCCGTTTCTGTCCCAAGTGCGTTCCAGGACTGCCAAACAGGATGGATGAGTGTGTGTTTGTGTGTTTCTCTCATATCTTCTCAACCCTCTCAGTAATATCATGCTGGATGAACGCTCACAAACGAACTGCTTCTGACATGAAATTTCCCATGGTGTTTTCCATTGCCTCTCGAAAGGCAGAAAGTACTACAGACCCATAAGCTCTATGCTCAGCAAACCTGAAGCAGACTTCACAGGTTGCACATTGAGAACTCGACTGAAGAGCTGCATCTAAGCAGGTTACTTATGTGTTGAAGTTACGCTGACTTTATACTGTATAAAAAGAAACTGGCCTTCCCAGATCATGAGAATTTGCAGATTTACGTCAGTACTTTCATGGTTTGTGCATTCAAATAGGACAAAGAGACTCCTTGTTGAGTCTTATTGCTAAATTCTACACTGTGTTTACACAAAGGGATTTGCAGTTTGTGCAATTCAGTTCTGCAGGCAGGCTAGGTTTGTATCCAAATACATTGTTTTAATAAAATAAAATAAAATAAAATAAAATAAAATAAAATAAAATAAAATAAAATAAAATAAAATAAAATAAAAATAAACACAGAAGAAAGATGATAGAAGAATAAATTATCCCTCAGAGTACCCCTTTTATTTTTCCCCCTAAGATATATGGGAAGCTGGAATGGGAAGAGATTGGAAAGGATTATAATTGCATGTTTAAATAGCAGGCTCCAGAATAAACTACAGAACCTTAAATATTCCCTTTTGTTACAGTTTTGACTTAAGGACCAACCTAACTCTGTAACATACTCCCTGAAGTTAAATTCATCATAGTACATATTTTATTAGATGCTGCTCCATTCCTCTTAATTGCTACCTGATTGAGGACCCCCTGTTTAAACAGGGGATTAGGTCTGGAAATATAGTAAATATACATAATGGTGATGAAAATATAGTGTAAAACAATCACTGAGAGCATGAGGGAAATGGGGAAAGGACTGCAGGTACAAGAAAATACAGATGCATCTCTAATAGTGAATCTGATTTCTCTAGCTGCACCTGAAACCAAAGACATGATTTATAAAGAAGCAAACACAAATAAATACTCAGAAATGTTAGGATAAAAATGTTCAGTCTCTAGCAGTAGCAGTTTTAACCCATCAGGAAATGGACAGAAAATAAAGTCCAAGTGAACAATGATTTAAATCAAAAAACATACCAAAGAAGGGTCATATAGACTTTCTTTGTGTTTTACTCATTACTGGAAAATATTAATGACACAGGACAGTCTCCAATTGTTTTCCAACAAGTTATTCCACTAAATAAATGATTTTCCTATATAATGGGAATAATTTTTATTATTAAGTTTTACTGAGAAAGGCCACAGATTTTTTTTTTTTTTTTAAAACGATTAGCACTGTTATTAGTCTTCGAAATCTCCATCTTGGGTGAACAAAACAGATCACGAAGCTGGCGTCAGTGTACTAGTGTCAAAAAAACCACTGCAATTACTGTGTAAGTTTAATACTAAGCTGCAACACCATCTTGGTAAACTGACTTCTACCCATTTAATGATTTGGTTATGTTAAAACTTCATAAAGGTTATAGCAGAAATTAGAAGGTACCAGCATTTGCAATAAGCCATAAATTACATTTCTCCACAATTATGGTTACAAATGCAGTTTGTTTGTCAAATCGTATTTCTACGTCGTTTCAGTGCCCTATTCCATCATTTCAGTCAGCAAAAATTTCTAAGTTTTTTATTTCATAGGACTTTCTTGATTTGAATAGTTCTTTGTGCAAACTGGATTTGTTCTAACAATTTTTCTCATCTGTATTACTATTATTCAAGAAATGTTGAAACTTCAAATCAGATAAGCAAAGGCCTTATTAGCAGACAGGTCACAGATCAAGATGGCATATGAGGAAGCACAGAACCTCATACGTATTTTTTCCTTGAAACACTCTGAACTACTCCCATTCAGCTCTCCCCAGTGTGTATCCTTGTCTGATCCAGAGTGCTGTTTGCACAGATCTGATAAAAATACAGCTTTCCCTGGTTAGATAGGCTAATATATGCGTGAAAATCATTAAGCATCCCCCAAACCCCTGTACTATTTTACATCTGTCGGCTGACAAGTAAAGGTGACTTGAAACTATTGAAACTATACTTGAAAGTATTTTTGTTTACTTTTGATATCAACCACTGAGTACATCAAGTTTCATACGATTTATATTGTACTGTACTAAGCTGCAGCAATAACACTTTGTGCCGTGATTCCAAGAGATGTGTCATAAACTAACTGGAGATAAACAAGACCTATATGCAGAATAAAGAAGTTCCAAAGATCATCTGGGTAACAGGTGATTCAGTACAAGATATTCCTGCACCATTCTGTCCAGCATTATATTGCATAAAACAATTTGAGAAGCCAAGACTGATGGAGCTGCCATTTTTAGGAGCTGTATAAAACTGAGATCCTAACACTGCCTCATATTAGCACTCAATTAACATATTCAGAAGACTTTTACTGGTTTACTGACTTCAGACAAAACTCAGTTTGAGTAGTTATATTTTAACTACTAAAAGTTCATGTGCACATCCATCAGGAATCAAATGGAACTTTGAATGGCACTAACCTGCCACAATCAGGTTTACTTCAATGTAGAGGTCATTTTGAGTTATGATTAATGAAAGAACTACAGGAAGAAAACTATGCTACACTTTGAGTTGACCTTGCCTGATTTTCCCAGAGAAAGATGGCTAAAGTAAACTGTAAAGTTATGCCACTGCAGTGAAAATTCAAGGTAGCTCAGGGAGCTCAGTGAAGACAGTAAGTTCAAACAATGGTGAGAGGTATCGTCTCTCTTAGATCTAACATTAAGTTGAGATGAGCTGGGTTCAATGACTGGGGCTTCCGTATGCCAATAACAATTTCTTAAATGAGCCATTCCTGACTGGAAACTCATCTACAGTAATTGTATCAGAATGATTCTAAGAGTGACTTTTGAAATATAAATTGCAGAACTATATTATTGCTCGAGATTTATGCAGTGTAATAGCTAAGTGGTTTCATGAGATGAATCTACTGAATCTCCCCCCACATATGAGATGATTAGCATCCTAGTAAAGTGCAGAGACATATTCTGTACTTAAACTAAAAGCCAAATGGGCTTCTGTACCATTTTATAAGTGAGTAATCACATCTACTTTTAAGCTGGGGTTTCTACGGCAATTTCATCCCTTGGAGCTACATCCTTTTTCAGTCTGATGTGAAACAGTGGTGGGCTGCCTAAACAGTCAGCAATTAATTTCTTCAACAGAGGACCAAATTTAACCTCAATATAGATATAACTTCCACAGATCTCTGGAGATTTATTTTTTCTAACAAAAGGTTGAACTTGGCCCAGAAACTTTAAGATGTAAGGTGCTCATCACCAGAATTCACAACAAATTGGAACGTCATCTGGTTCATGTTGTATTTATTTTTGCATTTTCTTTCTCCATTTCAAGCAATTTATTCCAACCAATTTTTTATTGTATCCTTAGTATTCTTTTAAAACTAAGACAGATATATGTTCTGTCTTCAGTAAACTCTGTAGAGCCCAGTGCTCTTAATTACCAAGTTTGTTTCTTTCTCTTGGATTAAACGGATTTCATTTTTTCCCGCCTCCTACACTTTAACTTTCATGCCACAGACAGATTATTCTCCTCTTACTTTCTGCATGTGGTTCCATATCATGCTTACCCCAAAGGAGACAAGAAAGACAAAGCCTCTCTCAATGGAAGAAATTGCAAACGATATCATGCCAAGTCAAATAAAGCAAATGCAAGTTTGTGGATTAAAATTAAACATGCAGAAGCAAACTGACTAGAGCTATAGAAAGTCAAAAGTCAACATGGTTTTATATGGTCTGATGTTATTTTTTCGGTTCTGAACTGCTCACTGGCACTGAGAGAATGGACAATACCAAAGATTACCAGATATCTGAGTCCCTTTAGGACAATACAGAAATACAAGGAGGAGTGCCTTGGCTCTACCATGCCACTCTAAACATACAATTTATTCCTGAAAAAAACATCTCACTTGTTCGTTTATACATAGTTACTTCTACACCTTTGGCTTGTTAGAATTATGATGGAGAGAAAAACAGTTGTTGAAAAGAGGTCATCATAATGAATGATTTCTTTACCTCTGAGAGTCTGTCAATGGAGTGCTGAACATCCTCTGTCACTATTCAACCAATATGTATGAAGAATAATACAATGAAAAGGTGATTGTTAACATCAAATGAAAGAAAATACCCAAAGGAATATGAGTTCCAGATTTACACTCTCAAACAAAGCAGAATTTTCATAGCATTTGTTATGAAAACCAGACAAATAACAAGTCCACTTGGGACCTACGACAAAGACGCTGAGCTAAGTCTCAGACTTATTTTACTACCTTTACTTTGTTAAATAAAAAAAAATATTCTTGGATTTCATGTAAATTAATGATTATTAAAAATCACTGGAGCTATATTTTTTTCAAGGATCCTTTGGGAATAAAGCAGTAATGTCAAAAGGAGCTAATGTCGAAACTGGAATCAATAAATTAAACATCAAAATCCAAAGCTAAGGTACCCCTGCTTTCAAGTAGAAAAATACTGTTTTGGATATCTTGACATGTAATTAGAATGCAAGAGCTCAGGTGTCTATTTAACTAACCCTGAATTCAGGATGAACCACTCAAAACAACTGCACAGCCAGACACTCAAAACAAATATTGTGAAATAAAGTTAATAACATAGAGATATACTTTATGCATGAGGTGTAGGTATCTGCAAATATAAAAATAACCACTTAATTTGCAAAATAAAGCAGATGACACAAATGAATATTTCAGGTTTGTTTTGAAAACCTAAGCTGCAATCCTGATTATATCGTCTGTAATTGCATTGCTAACCTTCTAGTAATGTTTCTTGTAGGACAAAACTGTCCACAAACATCTCACAGAAAGAGGGGGTTTAAGATAGGGGAAATGTAGTCACTTTTCAGAAAGATCCTGTATAATATTAACTTTAATGCTGACACTATTTTTAGCTATTTCCTGAATATCAAGGTGCACATGATGATCTTAGGGAGGAAATTTTAACCCACATGGTCCAGTCATCATACCTGCCCTGTTAAAAATCACTGAAAAAATTCTTAGCTTATGTACACTAACAGGCTGCTTAGCGCTCCATTTAATTTTCGTTAAAATATGAGAGATTAAACCTAAAATATGAAAGACTAAATCTAAGAGTTTAGCTGAACTGAATTTAAGCACATGAATTAGGAAAGTGAGGCGAATTAGATCACAGAGTAACCCTTTAAAAAAATCAATACTGGATCCAAAAAACCCCAAACTTAATTACACTTTGTTGTATTTTTACATCTCAGATATATCTGAAAACACGTATTGTAAAATAATACACTAGAAGTAGATAAAATTAGTTGTTTAATCAATATTACTTTAAAACATGAAGATGTATCTTAATACAACATATACTATATTTTCTGGTGTCCGTCCTCAACAAAACTGAGTTAGTTAGTCATGATTATTACTACCCAGCATAACAAATCACACGCATCAGCCATTTACTGGTGTTGCCTCTCAACTCTTCCTTCTTTGAAGTGTAAAGAACAACACTGACGCTTGAAGATCATGCTCCAAGAGATTAATGGAGCCTGAATTTCAAAGAAAGAATAGGACAAGAAAATGAGAGCTAAGGAAAAGAAAATGTTCCTCTTGGTTCAATTCCTGTTCATTTCTGGGAAGGAAAAAGAATAAAAGAAGTGAAATAATCTCATGAACCTTATTTACTCAGAAAACCTGCATGATTAAGGAGCACAAAGGAAAACTGAAGATGGTAAGAGTACTGGAGTAAAGACTGTTGCCAGTTGAAATAAAAGGAAAGTGGAGGCTGAAGTTACAAGAGGGCAGGGAAAAACATGTTGAAGAAAACTATGTGAAAGAATACTTTGTTGGAATATACGTATGTTATTACACACCGTAAAGAAGATTCAACCTCCAAAAAAAAAAATCAGGGAAAAAATTAAGACATCAGTAAATACAGGGTAAACAGAAAAAGAATAAATGGTATGCAGCAAAAGTAAATAAAACAAAACAAAAGCAAAAGACAGAGAAAATTTAGACAATTCTTTTGATGTTGAAATTATTCTTGGTTACATATATATAAAACTCACTGAAGCAAGTTTAAACCTGCTCCAGAATCTCAGACAAATATATCTGCTTCTCCTTTTTCCATTACCTTTCTAATAACTAGCTGGTGTAGTTTAGCTGTCAGACCTCACTGGAATCTAAGTAAATGGAATTACCTCATTTCATTCGGAATCTACAGATCTTGTCCTTAAAATAGTACTACTGGTTGTGAATCAGATTTTGACAGTAGTATTGTATGAGGATAGCTAAGAAACAAATGTTCACAGTTAAAGCTTTTCACTAGACAGCTGAGATACAAGTAAATCATATCAGGAAGATATAGACTGGTTGAAGTGTAGAATTTTTATATTATTTGCTACCACATAGTTTAAAAAACAAACAAACAAATAACTATTTTCACTTTTACTTAGGGCTTCACCTATCCATATTATCTCACTGTACTGAAATGAATTCCAGAAAAATTAACTGAGATTTAACTCCCTCGGTTTTTGAAATCTGTGTTTGAAACTGCGTCTTCACATTACCCCGTTACTTAGAAAGTTTGTCAAGCCTGCTTGAAAAGTCTTTATACCCCAATGGTCTTTTGGTGTCTCGGCATGCTAATAAACGTAGCTTTCGCATATCACTGCATTGTCTTAGAAGTGTTAATGTATTTAAAATGCAAGCATTTTGGAGAAAAGGAATGTGTTGTATGTAATCAGGTTAGGACAGGAAAACTTGCATAGTACCAAAAAAATACAGATTTACTTGTTCAACCAGAGCTTGAATGTTACGTTTCCAATTTTAGAGACCTTTGGAAGATAAGAGAGAACATGGAAGAAGCAGAGAAATGGAAAAAAAAGTTGAGTATAAATACATTTGTTATGTGTACATGTGTGTGTGCACACATAAATTCAAAGCATATCACTTTGAGACACCCAAGATATAAGAAAGTAAATACAATACATGTTGCCTTTGAACTTCTAAGAAATAGTTTCAAAAATTCTAATTACTTCAGAAAATGTCTCATAGAATCTTATTTCACCTCTAAACCTGCCAGCTGTTATGCAAGATGTTTAGAAGCAGAAAAAAAATAATCAATTGTATTAGCTATGAAATTGAACTTAGCTTGGATACTCAAAGACAGATAGCTTTTTCTCAGAGTGTTCCAGAGTTACTTCTAGCAAGGTAAAACTTTTTCTAGAATAATTCCAGTATAATAATTTGAAAACTAACTTTCTACTCAGCATTCATTACAGAAGTATGTTGCAGTAGGATAATAGCAAGATGATAAATTTCAGACACTGCCTTTGAGAATCACCTATACGTAGTCATCCAGTCTTTAAAATTCCTCATCCTCCATAAAATATCAAGTGCACTTCTAATTTTTGAAGGTCTTGGTTTGTGTGTTAGTAGGGTGATCAATGCTAAGTACAGAAAAATGAACATAAAGAAAGTAGAAACGAGTGATGCGTTATCTGTATGATTTAATGCAAGATAAAATATAGGTTGGGAAAGGAAAAGGAAGTGGGAGACCGATTCAGGTTTTTTCTTCTTCTTCAGTCACACCTTTACTGAGAACTTAAATGCCAAAAGATCCACGGCGAAAAAAATCTTAGGGGTGACAGACAAACTACGAATTTAATCATTAGCTTAACTGCTGTCACAAGAGTTACCATGTATTGAAAATGTTAATTAAGTACAAGTTTACAGGCAATATACTAAAGAAAATACACATATTGAAGAAAATATACATATGCAAAGGAGAACAATTACTAGAGAACTTTGAAGATTTAGCTGTTTTTTGATACGTGGGAAAAAAAATAGATATTCATTAACTCTCAAAAATTGATGAAGGATGTTTTATGATTTTGCAGGGTTCTTGAATGCCCTCTGCCCCCTAAAACCCTCAAGGGTTTAGCTGCTTGGGCTATGCAAGAAGCCTTTTTGGGACCCTGCCCACCTCTTCCCACCCCCTTTGGCTCAGAATCAGCTTTTGAGCTCAGATATTGGGCCTTGGTGCTGGCCTGATATGGGGTCAGCCACTCCTGCACCCAGCCACATACCCCTTTGACCCCCACCTGTGGGCTCCTGGCCTGGCCTGGTCACATCCTGTCCCCATCCTCATGGCCCTGCCCAGCTCTCTGGGTAGTGTCTGACCCCACTCATCATCCCTGGACCTGCTGAGTGCAGCAACTGCCCCAGCTGCTCTCTGGCCATTACACAGAATTGCCCGCATCCTGGAAAAGGCACTGAAAACTCACAACTCAAAGGAGGTCTAGCAAAACTGTCGCTAGCATTTCAGAATTATTTCAAGGTTCAGAAGTCTCACACGGTATGATTTCCCTGGACGTGTCTGAGAAGAGATAATATTTAAAGAACAGTAGAAGTGATAGGCTGCTACGATTTGCACAGAAGAATTAGGAAGGGGTTTTGGACAAGTAGAACTAGAAGGACTTGACCCTCCTGATCATTCAGCTGCAGGCACGGTAAGCTTTTCACAGCTTTTTTTCTCCTCCTGTGCCCATACCTCCCACAATGGAAAAGGGAAACACAGCTGAGGAACCTCTGAGTCTTATCTTTAACCTCCACCTAAATTTAAATACAATGAATGCCACTTTCCTGACTGCCTGGAGCTTTATTCTGTCAGCAGGATTTTAAAACAAAGTTGATTCTCAACAATGAAGTTCATAGAGCCTCAACACTAGACTTTATTGGGGTGAGACTGAGAATTTCGGTACAACTAACTTATGCTGAGTCTCAGCACACAAAGTCTAATGGCAGTTTAGCAAAGTGATGTAACTTGGCACTTCATATACAAATGAAGGATGGCAGGACTACCACCCATGGGAAAATCTGATGTAACCCTTCCTGATGTAGTTATTTCATTCATAGTATTTAGATCCAACCAATTTTGTAAGACAGGTCTACCACTTGTTTGGATATCCCACTAGTCATCAGACACAGATATCAGCAACAAGTAATTTGTGAAGGAAAGGGATCGAAATGGTATTGTGTAACCACCTCTGTGAATTTTTATGGGCATAGCTAGGTTTTATGTGGGTACTGAAGGTTTAAATCAAAGTTAATATCTATGAGAAAAAAGTGATCTGTCAGGCTGGAATACACGGAAAGAGCATGGAATATCAGAGTACTGAAACATCCCTAGAATATCTAATCTTCCAATTATGTGGGACTAATTAAAAAAACAAACACTTTTCTCTATGAATTTAGCTTGTATCATTAGACTGCCACAGCTACAGTTGTAGACAAATGGCACAGATACGGAAAACTGTTATTTTCAAGACTGATACGTGTTTCTGTTATGTATAAATGAAAAAATAATCAAATGATTGGAAAGGAAAATGGCATCCAAAGATAAAAAGAAAGAAAATAAAGAGAGAAGGCACGAAAACGTGCGATATCTTCCTGGCTTTATCCCCACAGCTGTTAGGAAATTAAGAGAATGCCTCCTAAGTATGTTGAATCAGGGAAAGTTGGAGTAAGTGGTCACTCACAATCTTGAAAATTCTCATCTTGAGCTCTTGTGTGTGAGGGAGAGTGGCGATCAATATGCACAATGCTAGAATGATCACCCTTTTGCACAAATTGTTTTAGTGCTTGTTAGAAAAGATTATGACTGGAAGCGCATAAAAAAAATCAGACATAAGGCTTTGCACTTAATGCTTCTGAAAAATGTCTACTATACCATTCACTTTCCCTCACTAATCTCTAAGCCCCTTTTGAAGATCATCCTTATCCTTTAGAGTTGGGAATGATTTCCTCAATCATCAAGCAAAGAGGTTCTGATCAGTTTAGATTTTAATGAGAAAATCAATCACTTCACTAAAATTACTACTTTACAGATGAAATTATTGGAAAGTTTTCTTATTGACAGTGAAGAGGGCACCTGCACTGAAAAATTGTAAAAAGAAGATACATCAGTTGTGTGAACTGATCTACAGCTGTTGTTGCAGAACAGTTTTGCATTTTAAGGGGTGAGAGAAACAGCACAGGCAGAGAGAGAACACACTGCAGTGCACATCATTATTCTATGGGAGAAAGGGAAGTTTTGCACATCTGGGAACAGAAGTCTGAAAATACAAACACAAAATGCACGTCCTGACCATGGTCCGGCTTTTGCATGAATGTGTATATTAACATTTTCCCCAGCTTGAAGTTGTTACAAGCGGTATGTTTCATCTATAAACGTTGGGTGACAGAGATCTGACATTACAAGGGAGGACTAAAAAACGCCTGTCAGAATCACCTTGCAATACTGAGAGCATTGTATCAAGTTCACCTACGCTACCAAAAGCCGTAACAGTGCAATCAATGAGCAGAACTAGCAGCCTTGTTTAAACTGAAAATGGTGACATCAAGTTGAACAGCCGCCAAACTCACCATCGCTTCTGAAATCATTTTCTATAGTTAAGTAGCCTCAAGCTATGTTTCTAATATACATATACAAATGTAATGACATGATTTTTAATCACTGTAGGTTTGAGTATCTTTCTTACACCTATTACACAAAGGCATTCTTGTATTGTAATATATACTACAGCTTTGGAATATCAATGCTAATATGAAGCAATTGGCCCATAATAATAAAAGCAGGTCTTTCTACTTTTTTCTGTAAGATTTTTCCCACATTTTTCTTTCCTGTCTTTCTGATCTCTCCTTTTAGTACCCTTTCTTCACCAGAGTTGAATACTGTTTACAAGCTGATCTATCACCACTGGCAACTCTCTTTTTTTGCACTCTGTTTCACTCTGGTTGCAAGATCCATCACTAAGGTAGTACCTACTGTAACTATGAGGCTAAAGTTAATGTGCTAGAAAAGCTAGTACATACTCTTATTATGAAGCTAAACTTCACATGCCAGAAAAGCAATGCTTACAGTATTGGACTGTATCTGCACCCAGCAAAAGAAAAAAGCAAGAGCAAAGCAAGAGCAAATTGAGAATATAACTTCAAACCTCTAATCTCTCTGTATTACACGTCATCATCAAGATAAACAAAGTTCTGCAGTTCTTTTGAAACACTCTAAGTTAATAGAAATTTTGGAAGTTTCAACCAAGGATCTGATGATAAAAATCAGCTTCAAAATATAATGAATACACAGGAACAGTTGTCAATCAAAAAGCCTCGAATTGCCCTTTTGAGACTGCCTCTCCATTTCTGACCTGCTCCCCCTGCTAAATCTTGAAAAATGGTCTTACCTTTCAGGAATTGCTTCTGTCTTTATCCATCATGACCCACATGCATATACGGTGGGAGATGTATTCATTCAGATCCCTCCCTACATAGATTTAGATGGCTTGTTACTTTAAGATCCTAGTTGTATACAGGTTCAATAGAAAGTGGCCAGCTATTTGTCTTCATACGATGCTCTAGCAGCCATAATACTTGCAAGAACATTTAAGATTCTGAGCTGAAGCTCCCTCTCAGGACGGCACCAAACACCACAGAATTACAACCCAAAAAGTCCCTCTACACATTGGGGTGAAACCCCAGCCTTACCGAAACTCTCAGTGACTCCAAAGGGGAGGGATTTCCCCTTAGAGTTATTTACATTAACTCTTAATTCAGGATTATATACTCCTTAATACATGAACTACCTCTCACCGTTTTCAGCATCAAGTCTAACAATAACCACTATTGGCAATACTGCTTTGACTCTTTAAGGTACTTTCATTTAAAATGAGAATAAAACCCCAATGCTGTGTCTCATTTCTCATATTGACACGGCTTAAGCAAACAATGAAAAAATAGGGGTATCTTGTGATCTTAACAGCCATTATTTACTAAAATTGTTAAATCTTCTACATAAAGGTGAAACATTAAACGACACAAAGAGGAACAGAAAAATTATCAAAAAAACAGTTGGGCATGAACCACCTATCGTTTCAAAAGGGCTGTTATCTAATTAAATTTACTATTAAAGTCAAGATTACACTTGCTTAAAGAAAACATGACAAATTCACTTATTGATGTTACCAGAATGATATGATCTCATCAAAATTTGACTAAGCCAGAAATAATGAATTTATAACAAAGGCCAAATCCTGCCTTCCTGATTCATGTATGAGTTTGATGCAGTAGAAATTCACCCCTAGTTTAACTCTATCAATCAAGAAAGATCTGGCCCACTGAACCACTACAGTCAAGAGTTTAAGGTAAGAAATATTTGGCTCAAACACTCTCTCAATACTGCAAGATACAATCTACTCTACGTAGCCAAAGCAGAGCTTTATTGATAAAAGCAGCTTTATGCAAATGTTACGCTATAAATTACTTCTAAAGAGTTGGCACTGCAATGTTCAGACATCTATTTAAAAATACTATTTGTTCTTTTTGGATGCTTATCAGATATCTTATCAGATAAAGCTTTGTTCATGTGAATCTAATTATTCAGGTTTTTGCTAAGTTCTTTCCTGTTGGAGCTTCTTGCAAAGTGACTTCAAACTGTTTCATTTTGTGAATAAACTGAGTGATTCCAAACAACTTTTGCTAGAAGAAGAATAAATTAATGATCAGGAGCTCAGAATCCTTTTGGTCTTCAAAGCCTTCAAAGGATTTGAAACAGAATTTAACTCTTCCCCTCCCCCCCCTTTGAAGTGGATCATTTTTAGTAAAGCAACTTAGCTTCAGGTTTCTTCAGAGCTAATGCATTACGTTATTCTGTATAAAACCAGAAGTGCTAAAAGCTTAAACGTTACCAAACAACAGTAGTATGAAGACTTGTGTTTAACAAAAAATATCAGGATGAAGTAAGTTTTTTCTACAAACATTAATGTGGTATCTTTCTATTTATAGGCCCCAAATCTAGGAATAGTATTTTATTCCAGTACTACCCAGAGTAGTATAAAAAGTAGATAAAAAAAGTTGTGAGAAAAATCCATGGGAAAAAGGCTTAGATATGAAAAACTCAAACCACTCATTTTACATCATTTGAATTACTATTGGTCTTTTTACAGTTACTCACTATACTCATTATAATCTTAGCCAATTTAAGAGAAGATAATTAATAACAAATAGGCTTCTCTCATTTCAGAGATACTTCTTAGGAAAGACTGAAGAAAGCAAGCCAAATGATCTAAATCAGGAAAATGAAAAGAATCTGAATTAAAAAAAATTGAGATACTCCCAAAATTTCCTGAAAAAACAGAGACTTCCACTTATATTAAAATTTTGGAGTGTATTCAGCCTTAGGAGCGTATTCAGGCTTAAACATACTACATTTCGGCATCTATATACAGCTCTTTATATTTAAGCTTTTACTATTAAAGGGGATGTAGTCAGCACAGTTTATGAAGCAATATTTTGTGGTTCAGTTCACCCCGAAGCACACATCTACATGTAACTCTATATAGAGCTGAGTAGGGACTCAATCTTCTTTGACTGCAAATGGGAGCCAAGACAACCAGCTCATGTGGAGACACACACAAAGACCTAATTTTAGGCATTGGGTATTGAATCCTATCCTTGTATTCAAAGCAGTCAAAACTCCATTTTGGTTTTTCTTAATAATATGAAGTAAAGTAAATACCAAAATGAAAATGGAATTATCAGTTACACAGTGACATTTCACGAAAATCAACATATTCCATAAGAAAAGTCTAGTTATAATAAAACACTTTTTCCTGGAGACCAAACGTTTCATCAGGGGAAAGAAAAAAAACCAAACCAGCCCTACTCTAGTCCACAGAAGATGGAAAAATAGCTGAGAAGTTTCCTTCCTTTTTCTCCTTTAAGGCAATAATCCTAATGGACATAATACTCTGATCTTGTTAAGAGGGTGTACTTGTACTCCATAATTAAATCCTCATGAACACGTACTCAATAATAAACAATTTCAGATCTCATTGGAGGTTAGGACACATGTTAAATATTGGAGGAAGGACCTCAACAGCAAAGAGGCACTAAAATAAGAACAATATTGATACTAAATATAAAGTTGTTTTCCTACCTGTGTGCAGACAAATTACTGAGGTACAGGGTGTATTTCTCTTCAGCAGACAGCCCATCCATCATCAAGTAAAAAACATGAAAATTACTCTGGTTGAGAGGCTGCATAATGACACGAGACTTCTCCACCATGTATGTATAAATCCTAGCTGATTGAGAAACAAACAAATAAATTCATCATTATACTGATTGTTCTAAATATGTATTTTAAATCATTCACCATTGCAGCAGTGAAGAATGAACAATGTTTCTTATAAAACAGTCTAAGGTGAGCACATAAAAACAATACCATTCATTCTACCATGGTTTTCTACATAAATCACATATAAAGTCCTAATTCCATTAATATTAGCGAAACAATTGTCTTACCTTACTTGCTTACTGTCCTACGTTATCTTCAAAATGACTTAATTTTAAAGATAATGATGTTAATTTGTACTCTGTTTTATTTATTTGAGGAACCAGTTGTCATATTTGGCAAGAACTTCTAAGAGACAAGCTATTAGTCATCTCACCAATGCGTAGCCATCTGAGCATTGGCATTTATTCCAAGCTCCTTCTTCATGGAGAGAGAAGGATGCAAAAGAGATTCAAGACATCTTGGAAAAACTAGCCTTGGAACCATTTCCTCTTTCTCTGTTGATAATCAAGAACACTCAGATTAATAGTTTAGATTAACCACTTAACTTCTAGATGGCTACTTCTAGATGGCTACAAAGAGACCAATTCTCTGCAGAACTGGTCACCAACAAGCTCACTAACCTGTGCCTGGGAAACATGGGCATCTCAGAAAGGCTATGATGAGCCGGCCAAATGAGAAGCCATGTTAGCACATGAAGCACATCTGGGAAGAAGGTGAAGGAGGATGCACCTAACCACGATTTGCCTACAGCAATGTTGATTACAGGCCAGAAAGGTTCTGAGGAGGCAAAGCACAGAAAATATTGGACCCTCAGATCCATTCACTTGCTTCACCAGATTACAGGCATTTTAGAGGTACATGTGAAGAGACAGAGGGAGATTCACTGTTTTGGGCAGGTTACTCCAGCCCTCCACTGAGTGTACACCACCATGCAGTTCCAGATGCAGCAGGCTAAAGAGAATATAGGAGTGGCTACCGGTAGCTACAGGTCAGGGCCCTTGCTGTGAGCGAGAACCTGATTCCAGTTGCCACTTACCCCACCATTTGTATACTTAATCCCATCATTGGTTATTGTAGAATTCTAGCTGTGCAAAGACCAAAAGCATGACTCTTCACACACAACTGAGCACCCCCACCACCAGGATGGGGTACATTCCGCTGCAGCTTTATGCTTTTCAACCTCTGCAATATGTCAGAGCTTTCACCAGGTCTTAACATGCATCCTTACCTGGGAAAAAACTGTTGAGTTTAGAGGATTGGGCACACTTAGCAGCAGAGGAGCTATATGTTTGAAATGCTGTAAGCTGAGGAGGATATTAAACCATAGCTTCCCACAGTCTGGATGACAACCAACTCATCTAAGACTCCTTCCTCTATGACTGGAAGTAGTTCTTGAATATTCAAGTGGCAGAAAATATTGGTATATGCATCTGGTAGCACAATAACTATGTTCTCTAAACACATACCATTTTTGAGCAGCTCATGTTTTTTTTAATTTTTTTTTTTTTACTTTTTTGAAGGAAACTGGGTTTAAGCATAAAATAGCACTGAGTTACTCAGTGCAGTCAAAACTGCACTTGTTGCATTTCTAAGCATAAGCAACTTCAGATGCCTGAGAGACCTGAAGTTTGAAGGCAGAGCGGGAGTTTAAAGACTTCGAAAGATGAGGGTAGTTGAAACAGTATTTTCAGAATCAGTTTTGGACTCAAAGGTATCACACAATGCAATGCCGAGCAAAGTTATGCAGGTTAGATCTCGGTGTGTCAGCGTGTGTATCAGAAGCATGGTAGTGGCATTAGCCTAATGGTTAAGCTAGAAGCCAGAATGTCATGCTCCTGTCACCATACAACTGCTAACACCCACAGTAGCTCATTCAGAGCTAGCTTGGTAATTGCTATATCATCTGTATTTGTCTGGAAATTACATCTTCAATTTCACCTAAGTATCTTCCTATCTTTTGCAGAGCTCTAAGTTTCTGTCTATACTGTTAAACACAGCAAACTTGAAGTTACTTGCAGTTGTGTGTATAAGGCTGTGAGAATATTCCTCAAGAATGGAGGGAAACAAAACTTATGAATCTTGAACATATTGTTTTGAGAAAGATCTCAGCAGTTAAGTGCTGACCCTGAACTAAGTGTAACTATGCACAGTCTCACGAAGTGCTACCCTGCACAGGCCAAACCATCCCAGACACATCCCAGTTAAGCAGTACAGAAGGTCAGTGGTACACTACCCAGGGGCATTTTCCACCCTTTCTTTTACACAACAGCACAGGCATGGTGGCCTGACACATGTGCTGCCAACCAAAACCACGCCTGGGGTTCTAGCTACCAAAGAGACAGTAGGACTGAGAGAAGAGTTGTACGGCTGACTTGCTGAACCGAGGAGACACGACCTAGCCCATTTAACCATCCTACAAAAAGTAGAAGTTAACTCCTGCTATTATGGAACCTATATTACGAGAAATTGTGTATCAGCCATCTAGCCCTCTGTTGCTACACTACGGTAAAAAGAACTGTGCTGGAAGTAAAAAGGCACACTTGGGAAACCATTAAGCTGGTAGCAGGATATGTTTCTGGCTCCAGTAACTTTGCAGCACACTGCAAATTGAAGCAATGCAATCTTAACCTATCATGGCAGGACTGGCCCAGACACACGCTTTCATCAGAATCAATCACTACCTGGCTGCCATTCCTACAGGGTAAAACAGAATAAATGAACCTGAAGGATGATTTCCATCTTTTATTGTACTTGTAACTTATTTCTCAGTAAAACTAACCCTACCATCAATTAATTTGAAAAGAGGCCATTACTAATTTTTAATAACTTTTTTTTTGTGTGCAATGATATTCACTAAGGCTTTCATAACTATCACTCTGGTCTTTTTAACATTCATTGATTAATAAAAGCAAGAAAAATGTTACTGGAGGTCATCTATCTGATTAATTAATACATTTAACTTTAATAACGGGCAACACCACTGATCTAGATGACACAAATTAATTCAGCCCTTTTCAGGTACTTCAAGTCACCCACTTTAATAAGGCTAAATACAGTTCATCTCAGTCAGCATCTCCAGCAATGGGAAGAGCTGTTAAGAAAAGTAGCGCTTCTGATCAGCAAGAATCAAACACAGCACCACCTTAATGGAGCTGAAGTTACTCATAAGACTATCATAGCAATATGCTTTTCTACAAAGTAAAATTATATGTTCGTTAATCTATGTGTGAAGTAAAAGGGAAAAATAATAGACGTCCAGAATAAAGTCTGTCATTTTTGTGCAATGTTAACTTGTGCTTACAGGCACAAGGGAATTTGTACTTCCTTTAACAGATCACTTGATCCACTGAGCAGCTACCGAGCCAGCAAGTGGACTCTGTATTGAAAGTGTGGTCAGTGAAATATTTCTTCCAGGTATGCATTCTTTGAAAAACTACACTGCTCTCTCTCAGAAACCATGCTGTCCTAAGAACAGCTATTGCTACAAATAAAACAACATTTGAAAGTTCAGAGCTGAAATACAGTACAAAACCACTTTAGAGAGCTTAGCTGGCTGCACTCTTTCTTATACAAAAAAAAAAAAGAAATTAATGTCTGGAACTTTTTAATTGATAAAAAAAAATTGTAACACACACAGGAAAATATGTAATTTTCCTTCTTTTTAAAAATCAAATTAGATCTTTCCGTTTCAGTGCAACTTAAAAAAAAAAAACAACAAAAAAACCCAAACACGCCTTGCTTTTCAAAAAGTGAAGACTAAGAAAAGTAAGTCCTGAAAAGCAAGGCAGGAAATAAGTCTGTTAGGCTTTATTTTCTCTTCCTAACCTTGTTTTTTAGTAATTTGAGGAAACCGACAGAAGCCTTACCTTTCATCTTAGGAATTAAGTCAACTTACCTGAAAGACCATTTACTCTCTCCCTTTCCAACTAAAAATAAAATGCAGCAATTTTACTTCAGGAAATAAATAAATAATCTGTCTTTTACTACTATGCAGTGGGTATGAATCATCATCTATGTATGATTATGATTTTTTGGCAGAAATCAGTCTTTGAGTTCTGTTAGGTATGAATTTATTTTAGAAACTTAAATCACTGGCCTGGAGTTTATTCTGCATTTGTTCTGTTGTAGGACTTTTTACGAGTTCCCACTGCCTTAATTTATCCAGTCACAAAGAACAATGACTTAATCTGGGTTATTCCTTCTCCACTTGTTTGACTGGACTAAAGCAATGAAAGGTACTTGACCACAAAGCCACTTGTCCCAGAAAAACTCCCATTTGAACTCAACATCACAGCACATCTCATCAGAACCAAGAGTCAGAGAAGACACATAAAAACTCTACAGGTATCTGTACTGGCTTTGAGTAGAACCACACTCAAGAGCTCCATTCTTGTTCTCAAAACTTCATGGCAAAGATCCAGTTTAGGAGAAAGACTGCATCAAGCCTGTAGATGAAAATTAGGACCAATGTTTTTGTTATGTAGGTATATTGGACTTTCTGCTATAAGTGTAAACCTTATGTGACAAAAGTTGGAGCGTTTCCAGGGTCTAGGCATAAAAGAACTTCATAATGAGCTGTCAGAAACTTCACTGATGTCCGCTGTCTGATGTTCAGTGCAATGAATGCTACCTTGAGCTTGCCCTCTATAATAAAAACATACACATATACTTTGCATGCCCTTTCCTTAGTAAATTGTTCTGTATCTCCGCCCTTAAGATCTGTCTGTTAAGGAGTTTAAACAACCTAAACCCTTTGATGGAGGCAGTCTAGTGTCACTTGGATTATTGTTTACAAACCAGACATATTTAGCCCAGTTTGCCTCAATGAGTTATAAAGTCATGTCTCAGCAGAATCAGGTGCTCTGCATATTTACATTTTAAATTCATGTTTAAACAGTGCAAGACAGTAAATACTGCTGCAAATGATCTTGCAAATACATCCAGAGAATCACTGGGTGGGATTTAAACCATCCAAAGACAACATGCCTGATTCTTTCCTCATTTATGGCGGTGTAAATCTGTGACAAATTCACTCAGAAGCGATGCTTAGCAGTGGCCTAGAAAAGGCAACGTCTACAAAGCAAATCAAACAGCATGAGCAACTGCAACTTAGAAAAACATAAAAAGCACTGGGGCTTCTCACTCTTGATTGTAAAGTACAGAACCTTTGGCTACCATAGATTTGGTAAGAGTAATTGATTCAGTTCCTAAATATTTGGGGAATAGCAGGGCAGGTAAGTAATTTGTTTATGTTTGTTAATGGACTTGACTACCCCTAGATTTTTCTCATTTAACGCCTGTGGTTTGAAAGTGATAAAAACACAGCACCAGTGTACCAGAAAACTGACACAAGAGCCTGGTTAACTGATTCTGCATTTATAGCATTCACAGACAAATGTTGTGAATTAAACTGGCAAGTGTGGGTAAAGCTCCCTGAACATTCAAATCGCTGCAAGCTCAGGCAAGGCACCCCAAAACTGTGGGAACATGTGGCCTGGAGGCCTTGAGGCTTCCGTTCCTCATCTGAGGACACAACCTTAGGTCAGAAATACTGTGAAAATGAAGACGTTTATATTTCTGAAATGCTCATATAGTGAAAAATGTTGAAGAGCAACACAGAATATTCTCGTTTTAGAACAGAATAAAATGGCACAAGCCACACGTGGATGAATGAAGGGAAAACAAGCTATTTAGTAGCAGATCACTGAGGAAATATAGTCCAGAAGCTTGGGTGGGGTGGAAAAACAACAGCATTAAATTTGTATACACAAGGCAATCCAAGAGTATCTCAGACAACTTCAATTCTGGCCTTTCCTAATGTTCATATGCTTTGAGTTTTCAAAATGAGTATCATTTTCATCTGTTTGCATTTGTGCTCTGTGTGTGTAACAAAAAGAGAAAAAGCATGCACACAATGCAATTTTGATAACTAAATATTCCCAAATAAAATGTATACAATAAAAAGGATTTATAAAATGTTAGTTTTAGGGATTGAACTTTATTTTTACAAGCTCCGTTCAGATGCTGTTCAGTCCATTCTAATGTTTACATCACTTTCTTTATATTCCTCCCACAACAGCTCATAAACGAAACAAAAAGTCCCCACTTTTTATTTTTATATTTTCTTTACAAATATCCTATATTTATAAAACAAACCAGAGAAAAGTGACAGTAATTTCCCACTCAGTGACATTTTCACTGAAGAAACGTATTTGCTAGGGTACAGTGAACTCTCTCAAGAAAATGAAATATAATCCCACTATGAAATTATTCCAAATAATATTTTTAGGAAACTCTTCTGAAAGCATAAAAACATGTAAAATGGTAAAAAATTAGTAGTTTTGGAAATGTTTATCCAATTTGCTTGGATCAAAAGTGTGTCTCACCACACGGCTTTTCCACTCAGGAAGATCAGTGTGGGAAACTGTCTGTGTACAGTTATTTCTGCACACACCTCGCACTTTAGCACAGGGTAACTTTATGATGATCTATGCAGATCAGAAATGAAACCTCCCCCTGACTGTCTCCAAAGATCAGAATTTTCAGAATGAAACTGAAGTTTTGCCCAACATCCATTTTTTCACACTAATAAACACTCACTGGGGACTAGCAGACTCCCACTTGCTCTGAAAGCAGGCACAAATTCTACGCTATCTTACCTCTGACGAGAATAAACATCAGTGTCATCCCCAGTTCTTTTAGAAGAAGCTCAAAGCTGTAATAAATTACTTCTAATTTCAGTATTAGAGAGTATACTGGTATTTTGCTTGCCCTACACAGATGAGTTTAGCACTTATTTACGGGATATTTAAAATACCCAATACAATATTAGATACAAATGCAAAAATTAATCTCTTTGTCACTTTTATTTTATAGTAAGGCGATACATAGCTGTTAAGAGTTTGTTATTCTTACGCGTAAAGGGAATTCTGATTGTCTGGGAAGTGCAAGAGGAATCGGTGGTGTTACTTTTTTTCTTGTCCTTCTCTGCCACCTAGTGGTTGCACAGAACAGGTCTCTCCCTCCTAATACGGCACACTTCTCTTGACAAGCCGTGAATTCACACGCTATTAAACATGTTCCTCTCACACTTCTTAAAACCCCCTTGCCCCTTTCACATACTTTAAGGCCACTGAGGCCAAAGTCTGTGTACGGCAGTCCGGGATCCCCGACCTACTAGACTGTGCGTGATACCAAAATAAACAGATTTAATGATACTTACCCGCAATTAATGTTTTTTTCTTCTCACAAAACTGTAGCTCAAAATATTTTATAAAACAGCTGGAAAAATCATTCAAGGGTGTCTTTGCATGGCCAAAGGCCTCCAAGATGCAGTTTACCTGCAAGACAATGGTAAAGAAGTGATAAGAGAGGAAACAAACAGGAGGATATTTTAATAAACATCAGTGAGGATGGTTTATGAACAACTGGAAAAGAAAAGGAAAAAAAGAAAACCGTTTCAGCTTGGAATTTGACAAAATCCTTCAAAGTTGTGTTGGTTTTTTTTTTTTAAATAGAAATTAAAGTAAGGTAGCTCAAAAGAAAAAAAAAAAGTGCTGTCCGAATAGTGGAAGTTATAAATGGAAGGGACAAGACAATGGCTTGTACGTGAGCTGTGTCCTTACAGGTAGTTCAGATACAAGTGACTGGAGGCATATGCCCAGAGCTGGCATGCTTAGCAAAAAGATTAGAATCTTTGAAGGCAGCTATGCGTGTAAATTTGCAGTCAGTCGATGCTAATGACCAACCAAAGGAATTTACAAGCTTTATAAGATGCCAGAGATGGCATAAATTATTGATTTCAAATAGAATTACTTCAGCATTATACTGGTGAAAAACTGATGAAAAAATAGATTCAGACTTTTTTATGGCATGTCTCACTAATGCATTTCCATGTTACATCTTCATGGTCACAGCAATTATTTTGAAAAGAGAGGTTTTTTTAAAAAAGCATTATATAGGCCATCTTCATTCTATGTTCTCTCTGTATTTAGCTTTTCTCTTTGTAATTAGTTTCTTACACCCCTTACACCCTGCAGGATTCCCTTCAGCACTTTCCTCTGTTGCATCCTAAGAAATTGATTGCACTGTGGTCCAAATACACTGGTGTTCTGATATAACAGTGGTTTGCTGGAGCCGGATGACCTAGCTGGGGAGGGAAGAGGGCTGTGGAGTGGCACAGATAACATGTGATTCCTATCACAAAAACAGAAGCTCTAAAAATCAGACCCTTCAGAATTATTAATTAAACCAGCTATGTGTGCAGTAGGTGGCAGCAGAAAACTAGTCAGCATAGTTTTGGTTCCAGTAGTGTTTAGGATGCTTTTGCTCTTTAGACTAATTCAGCACTTGGTTTAACCCGTGCAGCTTTATTAACTTTAATGCTACTATGCATAACTGCAGCAGGAATGAATCCAGGCTATTGTGCTCGTTAAAGCAGCTTAAAAGGCAACTAAACCAGAAGCTCTACTTAATTCCCCATGGGTGGGATCTGCTACATCTACCTTTGCTGTCTGCAGTCAGGTGTCCCATCTAAGCTAGTTACAAGGCATCTCTCTATAACCAAAAGGCAACTAATTTTTCTTAATACGTGATGATTCTTTTCTGCCTGCACTAAGACTCATTGACGTGTACGGCTAGATCTACACTATTAAACTAAACAGGACCAGGAGCAGGACCCTCTATCATCTATGGTAAGTGGTGTGTTAAGGTTCACATTCAGACACCTACCCCTTCTTTTGCAGAATAGGGTGGACATACTGTTGTGAATGGCCCCTGGCACATGCTGTCCGCTGAATTGTGGCCAAAGGGCCTGTTTGGGATTCAAACTGTGTCAGGGAGCAGGGTAACAACTGCACGTTAGGGGTTGTTGTTCGGTTTACTACATAGATATAGAGTAGGTTAAAGTAGTCTACAAAGTTAACTAATTTTTGGACGGAGAAAATTAGGCCTGGTCAGCCCCCTCCCACACTCATTCCTCTTCTTAACTGGGGACAGCATCTTATTTCATTTGCACTTGATCATCATGGCTGTCCCTGGGAATTTTCCTGCGGTCAGGAGAGAAGTTGCAGCAGAGACAATACTACTTCCCACACCTCCTGATTCCCACTGCTGCCATATTTGTATCCAAAGCACCAGTTTTCAGTTGCTTATTCACTTAGTTCTTCTACTCATTACTTAATTTGAACTCTAGGAAAGAAAAGGGCTTGGAGGATCTGACATGAATTTTGGAGTTCTCCTTGAATATCATTCACAGCCTGATCGGTTCCAAACTGTTAAGCAAACTTGTGTAAGTAGTAAATGAAAAAATACACAGTAGAAATAAATAACACTTGTAGATCTGGTTCCTGGGTTTTAATTGAAGTGTACTGTTCCTATATAACGGTATTATTGTAACACTAGACTTCAAAATTTAAATCAAAAAAGTGAAAAAAATAACAAGGGTATTCTTAACATTGTTATGTGAAACCTAGATTAAATGTGTCAGTTTAGGAACATAATCAATGAATCAGATAGTAACGTGAAAAACACGTTAGCACAGCAACTGTATGACTACACAAAGTGAAGTAAAGCTAAAGCTTATTCAGTTACAGTGTTTTCAGTGTCATCAGGCTTTTTTAATATCTTCAGAAAACACAAATGAAACACCATTTTCTAAAATCCACCCAAAATCCACAGGACTTTTACTCCCTTACCAGCTGGAATGTACAAACTACGAACCAGTATAACTGTAGCCTTTCCCACATCCCAATAATCCTGATTTGAGGTTGTCTGTTGGTGTCAGCTGTACTTTTGACACTTTTTTATCATCCTTCTGGACTGAATCATGTATAATTCAGGAAGAAAGCAGTGTGTTTTGAATGATGCATGTGATGCTATTAAAAAACCTCACAATGAACGATTCTAGAGTTCTGCTGAACATCATGTATGTTGCAAGCAAAAGTTTGGATCAAGTGTAAGTGCTGTAGAGGAAGGTCACCAGAGTAGGTGAAAGAGCCTAATCTTTTTTTTGTTTTGGTTTGGTTTTTTAAAGTATGAAACTCAGAACTGAGATATGACAACGCAGACTGTGCTAAAACATTCTGTGTAAATCTGTCTCTGAACTGGGATCTCAGACGACAATTTTCATTAGGAAAGGCAAGTTTTTGAAAGAATTTGAATTGAATTGACAATCTAGGGTTCAGCATAATTTAAAATGTCAGTATGAACCTTTATAGTAGTGTTACAGCTGTACCAATGAAACACGAGTTGCAATGTTCCGTCAAACAAAAACTACATTTACAATGTACTAGGAAGGAGACAAATTCACTTCATACATGAAGCAGGCTCTCATGATTTCATGTTACACACTGGGCAGAATTCAGTTCTGCTGTGGGAATTAAATATGACTGAGCAAATATTCAGAACTCTTGCCTATTTCATAAATATATTTACTATACAAATACTGGGCCATATAACTTTGTTCAGTCCCTGCAGTTTTCCTGCAACTTTCCAGTTTCTGTCGCACATACTATTACTTCAGATGCCTCAGTAGTTCTTATACCGTCCAGAGAATCACAGAATCATAGAATCGCCTAGGTTGGAAGGGACCTTTCAGATCATCTAGTCCACACATCAACCTAATGCTGACAAAAACCGTCACTAACCATATCTCTAAGCACTATGTCTACCCGTCTTTTAAATACCTCCAGAGATGGTGCCTCAACCACTTCCCTGGGCAGCCTGTTCCAATGCTTAATAACCCTTTCAGTGTAAAAATCTTTCCTAATATCCAGTCTAAACCTCCCCTGGCACAACTTGAGGCCATTTCCTCTTGTCCTATGGCCTGTTACTTGGGAGGATAGACTGACCCCCACCTGGCTACAACCTCCTTCCAGGTAGTTGTAGAGAGCAGTAAGGTTTTCCCCCCAGTCTCCTTTTCTCCAGGCTAAACAACCCCAGCTCCCTCAGCCGCTCCTCATAACACTTATTCTCCAGACCCCTCACCAGCTTCGTTGCCCTTCGAAACACCACCCCAACCGTAAACATAAATTTATTTACTTACTGAAGGCAATTAGTACACATTTAGGAGACAGTACCTTATCACACAAATGTCTCCTATTCACTGAAACACTGCTTTCCAAAGTCACCAAAACATATAGAAACAGAACTGGCCTCCACTTTTCGGTTTCCTCTCATCACATGAATGTGAGCTTAATCCTGTTCCCGTTTTCACAGGTCAATTCAAGAAAAGAAGCCTCCTTCGACTTCAATGGTGAAAACAAACCCTTTATGAACATCTGCATAGCAGATGCCTTTTTCCTTACAGTTCAAATGTCTTTGCCTATCCAAGAGGCCAGATTGTTGCTTTGTTCTACTCAGTGATCAGAATGCTTACTTACATGTTTTATCTTTGTATCAAAGGTATTTCTGCTGGAGCTGGCTCTGCAAGTGAGGTGCTTCACTATCTGTTTGCAGGCTTCAGTCTTCCCAGAACCACTTTCTCCACTGCAAGATGACAGGCAGGAAAGAGAGGGGGGAATCATCATTATTTTCACATTTGATATGTTATTTATATTCTCTGCTAGCTCTGTTTGAATGGATTTAACATATCACAGTCAAACTTTCATTTCAAATAACAGAAGGTTTATGGACGGCAAATAATAAAGAACAAAACATGAGAGACTGGCTGACTGTCTACGAGGGCTATCAGAGCTTTCAAGCTATATTGTCTTGTACTACAAGCCAAGTCAATCAAACCTAAAGCTTTCAAGCCATTTTGAAGAAGATATTTATAGCAAAGAGTTTATCTCCTCCTTTATCTTCCATCCAGCAAAGGAGCCCGCTTATGCTGCCTGGTTCTCTTTGCAGATGGAGAAATAGTACTATGGTAATGATGGGAGTCAGAAGGAAAGGAAAATGTAGAATACGGTAGGAAGAAGGGAAAGGAAATAGGAAAAGAAGAGGAAGGAAAAGAAAAAGATGATTGTTTTTATAACCTTCCCAGTTGCTGCAGTGTAATACACTCTGACTTCAGTGATCCTGTTTCACTTAATTTCTTGTTCATGTTGTGAAATAAATATTCCAAAGAATGAGAATGTCTGAAGGGGAAAATGAGCAAACAAAATAAGGTAAAAGGCAACATGAACAATGAAGGTAGCAAGAAACAACAGAGAAGTGGAGGGATGGAGGAGGGAAGCAAACTCAATGTTGGACTTCAAGCAAGGAGAAGGAAGGAAAAGAAACAAAAGAGACAGAAACGATAAAGTTAGTGAAGCCTGATTAAGAAATTCATGTAAGAATTTCTTACTTGAATTATAAGAAGCTGTTTTCTTTACAGACAAATGAACCAAACAAAATGCAATTTGATGCTTCACCTTCATTTATCTGCTTGATCAAATTTAACAAGCTGTTTCTACAACAGCCAGTTAGATTTTTCATAAGTACAATGGCCATGCTGGCAGGTCAGTCTGTTATCTGTATAATTTAGTCTGTGAAAATGAGAGGGCAGCAAAATATAGTACCTGTCTGGCCATTGCTTTATCTAGTCAAATCTCACTTCAATGGAGAAATCAATAAAATGAAGAAACAAAAGAGGGAAGGATGAAAAGGTCTTCATACTCAGACAGGGATGGGATCTTTGCACCATTTAGTCTCATCCAACTCTTATGGGACACATATGCAGCTCTCATGAATATCTTTTTTGTTTGCCTGGTAAACTGTATCTCAGGTGACAAGACAGATGTCTCATTACTATATATGATGTGTCAAACTGCTTTTATCTATGTTGTCCATGTTTCTACAATGAGCTGGAATCTGCCCCTGGACTGCGAACTCCTACTGGCATCAATAGGAGGTCTGTGGTCCAAAACTGCATAGGATTGCAACCTGGATATATGTTATGCAAAGTCCTCAAATAATGGGTCACAAAGCCATATTTAAACCAGGTCTTAGAATGAAAGAAATCATGTGAAGTCAAGAAGGTCACTGTCACAGCTAATATGTAACTAGTATCTCTACAGAATTGACAAGGTGCTCTCTAAGTGCATTATCCCTTGCTCAGATCTTAAGCTTCTGACTTTCTGAAAGAGTTTCAAAAGTCAGATTATACTTGATGTCACCCTCGAAAATCTGCATGCACCTCTGCCGTTTTAACGATGACTTCACTCGCCAATTGCTAATCATACCATGTTGCCTCTGTTCTTAAGTAGTAGTATTAGCCTTCTGTCTTTATAATGGTAGTGTCCAAACTCGATGTTCCTTTGCCTGTTATCACTACCAGCAACAGGAAAAAGTGAAACAAGGCATTAGTCCTGTGATACTCCTCCCCTAGAGACATTTCATACTCCTGCAAATTACAGATCTTACACCTGTGCTGTCCAGAAAGTCAGTGAACTCACTGACAGATATAAATCTGTCTTGCACCACCCCTCCTACCGCCCACTCACATTGGCCAGTCCACTGACACCTGTATGTCACCGTGATGAAATAATTTTGTCCCTCCACAACACACTTAATCCAAAATCACAGCTGCAACCTGCTATCACTATACCATGGGTTACCAACAAGATTAGCAACAGTGGCTCTTTGGTTATTTCAGCTGTTAAGGAACTTCTCTGAAGTTAAAACACCTCTGAAGTTTACTACAGTCATGTAGTACCAATGATGCCACTGAAGCAGAAGTGTTCATATATATTTGACCAATCAGATCTGAAATAATTTATTGTTTGTAACTACTCACAGCTTTTCGAATGCATACTGCCCTTTATATCCAGCAGATAAATGTTCGTATCATTCTGAGGGCTGAGCAAGACTTGATATTTAAGAAATTGTTGTAGTATTTTATTACTTTGCTTGCTTAGGCCCAACTTCAGAGTCAAAAATAGCTTCTCTAACAGAAGGCTTTTCCAGGATTAGCAGGGTGGGGTTATTTTTCAAAAAAGTCTCTCTCACAACTGGAGAAATTGGGGATGGGGGAAGAAGGGATACTAATGCAACATTTGATGTGCCTTTGATTGTTTTTGAGTATTACAAAGGAGACCTGCAAATTATAATTAAAAATAGAAAAATGCCTTCTTAAACAAAGGAACTGGAGTGTTCACCACGAGTTTCCCCACTTAAGAATTAATCTGTTTCACTTTTAAAATAAAGCTACGTTTTGTTTTTCACTGCAAGCAATCTGTGGCCCAGATAACACAGGACCATGCAAGGGTCCCCCAAAAGTAGATAATTTCTGTCTCTTCTTGAATATTTCTTCCCAAGATTGCTGTTCCCTAAACATCGCAGTACACAGCTACAAAGATTTGACACTTTGAGCTCAACTGTTAATTTTACAGTGATTGACATTTTGTTCAGCAGTGTCACAGGAGCTTGCTGGTTAAAGTGGTTGCTAAAGTACAGTTCAGGGGTCAGAATTCACTCCAGTGGTTGCTGAAAGAGCGGACACAATGTCGCTTAGTTGTTTTGTGCATTTCAAAGTGTTATGTGTGTACTCCTAGTGAAACACAGATTGAAGCACTGAGAAAGAAATGCCATGTTCAGTAAAGTTTTAACTGTTGATATCATTGTTCGGAACATTTGGAGCAATAAATAATTTAACAATGAAAAAGTAATTTGGCACCTTGAACCAGATCTTGTTTATTATATTTCCTTTGAGGTGGAGTAAAATTTTTTGTGATGTCCCTGTTGTCCACAATCTTTGCTTTAACAGTTTAATTCTGCTCAGAGAACAATTCCTCTTCTCTGTTTTAAATAATTGTTTCGTCACTGTATTTTTCAAAATGTAATTTACAATATGAATGTTGGTTTCTTACAACTTTTGGTTGGACTGCCTTACCGAGGTGGAGAATAAGTTAGCGCTGCAGAGAAAAGCATTCGTCCAAGGTAAAACGTCCATAGAAGGCATTATTAAACAAGCAAAGCAAAGATGGCTTATTTCACAGATAAAGTAGGTTAAATTAGGAAATCAGCAGAGACAGTGTACTCCAAGGGAAAGGACAATGGACAGAGAATTTGAAACCCTATGCTCACAATGGGCTTTGAGCAAGTTCCACTAAACTTTCTCATTTTATTCCTCCGTTGGGTTTCTTATATAACTACCTGATGGAGGGCTTGGTTCCTACTATTTTTTTACTAATATTTTGTTAATAAAACGTTAACTACAATTCTAGACTCCCTGTCTTAAAATAATAGGAATAATAAGAAAAAAATAAACTCTGTTTTGAACTAAAACATTCAAAACTAAAATTGCTAGGAAAAAGTCCAATTCAAAGTGTGAAAATACAAAGACAAGTGAAGCAAAGAACACAAGATGTTCTATAAACAGGAGAACTAAAGAAGCTACGCCCTGCAAATCCACTGCACTTGGATCCAGCTCTTCCGCTACCTTGTGCCAATCTAGCTGGGCCACTGGCATCACTCACACTGGCAAGCACAAGGCATGTGCTTGCTGGACAATCCACAGGAACTGCCTGGCTGTTTCCTTTCAGAATAGGGAAAATGTGGTTGGAGATACAACTACCTTTGCGATGGCCCCCAAAACCCACAAAGCCTGTGTGAACACTCTGGCTCTGAGACCTCCATGGCTGTTAGTGGCCAGTAGGTTCAAAAGTTATTGGGTGGAGGAGGACTTAGAGGCGGACAGACAGAACTATCACGTAGAAGTAGTTAACCAAGGAAACCCACCTAAAATAGTCAGAAAACAGCAAACCCCAGGCAAAATGTTAAGAATTAATTCCTGCAAGTACTGAGAAGTAGATCTTGCTTACCCTCAATTTTGCATATTAGCCAGGTTTGTCTATATCTTTATGAATCCAGGTAACTAGATCATTATTGTTTTGCAAGTGTCAATTCCAGTGTAAATAAATCCTATAAATCATCTGTTTGGGGAAAAATATGGCAAAATATAAAACATGTAAGGATGAATGTACCTGTCATGTCAGATCATATAAGCGACAGGATTTTATTTTCTGCATTTCATTTTCAATTCTGACCAAAGGTACCACACTCAGAAGTGCAGGAATACCTAACAAAACAAACAAAAAACCTACACCTGCAGTACTTGAATTATAATCAAAAATGCTGGAAAACTTCTGAGATAATTTGTCCATATAAGATTTCCACCAGCTTTAAAGGAAGATTTAGATCAGCATACTTGTGTGTGCTGTTTTGTATGAACTTTTGAAACCAATCTCTTATTGTACCACCCTAAACATAGCATTACTACTCCAAATTCCCACTCTGATAGTAAGATATAGCTAGAAAAGAGAGAGTAAACTCGCAAACATTTGGGGGACCAAAATAATTTCTTTCTTCTCAGTTTGCAGAGTACGTAAGCGAGACACAGGGTCTTGCTACACGACTGAGGTTTCTAGATTTGAAATAAATATGTGCAAGCAAGACTGATAATATATAAAATAATGTGGTTTGTACCATCACTAGTGATATTTGTAACTGAACAACCCTGCATGTTAGTTGGAAATTATATTTCTAAAGGAAACTAAACTGGAAAGTATTTATAAACATTTTTTTAATTATAAATAGGATGTCCAAATCTATGACTCTATTGCACTTATAATACATCGAATTATAATGTAAAAATTAAAGATTATTAACTGAAACAGAATGCCTGTGGTGACGCTGAACAGAGGAAATCAAAAGCTTTCAAGGCATTCCCCTTCAAAAGACAAGGATTTCTCTTCATTCCAAATTATTTGGCTTAAAAGTGTGACTTATATCACAACAAAACCATTCCTGGCTGCTAACATATACAAAATGATAACATTCCATTTTATATATTCATTATGTTTTTTGATTCACCAAATTAGCCGCCAGCATCCCATAAACCATTGGCTTGATTGACTAAGGATCCTTAGCTTTTAACAAGCCTATAAACTACACTTAGACTTCCTCGACAGCTCCTCACTTATCTTTTCAGTGCATAATGCATTTTCATATCCTGAACAGCAGGAGCAAAGTGGAGTCAGAAGGAAGCTAATTACGAAAAGTCCAGTTATTTGTTATTTAAGAGCATAACATAATGTTATTTTCTTCTGTAGCTTTCATACAAATTGTATACAAAGCCAGCTCTTGGTGTTACGCATGCATGAATGACAGTACTAAAAGTAATTGGGAATAACTCTTCAATAATTTGGCCAAATGCTTCCTGTTGTAAAACACTCAATTTCAGTGAGTGAATACTTGATGGGATGTGAAGGGACTGGAAAAAAAAAATTAAAAAAGAAAAAAGAAATCTTGTAACACGGTAACCCCATGGAGGAAATTAAGAGCAAAGCTTCAGAAGACAAGTAAGTAAAGTGTAAAAAGATAGAGAAGGTGGAAAGGCTGATCCGGATCATCCTGAAAGCTTTAAATAGATTTTTTTTTCCTAACCAGTTCTGTAGCAAAGACTTAACATAATGTTTAGGGGAATAGATAGCAGCAGAAAAAGACCAAAATCACAAAGAAAATGGAAACAGGCAACATTGAAGTGAAATAGTAGTAAGTTTTTTATTAAATTTGAAGAGGAAAACACAGCTTCACACAGTTTAAATGGTACATTATGAATGTTCTGAAAAATAAAGTGCTTTAACGCTGCTGGAATTGTAAGAGTCTAAAGTGCAATTCTAAAATTTCTTTAGAACATGATGATATATGTGGTTTTACCACGAAAACACAAAGTTTTGACACAGAAGGGTTGCCAGTGGGTTTGCAGAGAGTTCCCTTCCACTAGCAGTATCTTATAATGTTATACTAAGAACCCTATCTCAAATCTGTGTTAAATCTGTATTCTGTTAAGTGTAAGGTTTTTAATGTATTGCAGAGGTCAAACCAGAAAATGATAAACTTGTTTAATATATAAATGAGGGGTTAATAAGTACTTTTACAAGAAATATTCTTAATTACATGCTATTTATAAAGAATGTGGCAATGACAGAAGCATAAGTGTAGCTTTCAGTAGTCAACCTAACACATTATAGGGCACTGTCTGCTCCTTTGTCACTGCTGAAGATGCTTCAGTGTTGTGCTGCTTGTTCTATCTCTGTACACTCATCCAGCATATGCAGCCTCTGCAAAGTGAACGATCTATTTGCAGTTGTACAGTTATCAGAATATTTTGACATTGATATTTATGTATAATATTATATGTAATAGATAATTCATTTTACAAGACTAAAAAAGGGTTATTTTTTTACATCATCTGCTTTGCTGCTTGGGGAGAGCCAGTTAACCTGCATGAAGCAAAGGAAGCAGACAAAGCAGAGAGCTGATGTGTCAGACACGTGCAACCAGTAAGAGACAACAATCAAACTCATGTACCGTGAAGCAAGTTTGGCAATGCTAGATTCCCATTTTCACTGAATCACGTTAACAGGAGACAGAGAAATTCTACCGCTAAACTGAGCAGTAAATTCCTTAACACTCTATACCTTCTAATTGAAGTTGCAAAACAACAAATTTCCTTAGATTAAAGAATAAACTTGAAAAAGATACTTTTAACACTTCATTTTCCCTGCAAAGGACTGGTCTGGTCCTAAGTTAACTTCAGGATATATACTGGGACAGAAGTATTCTTCCAGATCTGTAAGGAAACACCTTGGAGGTGGATATTTGCTGTTTGTGAATTGGTGTCCTCAGCTTTTTGGGCAACTCTCCAATGCAGCCCCAGTAGGAAAATTCAAGATTTGTTAAATCTGTTGCCCAAGTGAACAACACCTTACAACAGAAATTTACTGCTAGGGAAGAATATTTCACATTTGATAGACCATATTGTTGATTTTCATTTTGATTTTTTTTCTTATATTTTAACCACTTGTTGGAAGTTTTTCTTTGACTTCCACCAGGTCTTAAAGCTTGCCTTCTACTAAACAGTCTTAAGGTGATCTCATACATGCAAAGTTCTGTATGCTACAGAAAGATGGAAGCACTTCCATACCTACAGTGTCTTTAGGCACAGAAAACAGAAAAGGCAAACCTACAGAAGGGAGAATCTTTCTTCATCTGGCACAAGCCCATGCTGTTTCTGCAAACAGCAGGTAGCTTAGCACTCTGAGAACAGTCATGACAGAAGTGCTGAATTTTTATTAGCTTGGATTTTGTGCTCAGGGGGAACACACAGTAGATCTGCAGCTACAAACCGTTTCCCTGTGATCATGGGAGCACTCACTGCCAAATCTCTGGGTTTTATTCCCAAAGAAAAGGGTGGAGTCTCTACTTCCATATATTTAATTGCTAACGTTATCACAATCACTTACGTGGAGTCAGGAGATTCCAACCATCTCTGGCTAAGGACACAATATAGAAATGGTCTGGCCTTGAAGGGCTTCTACTCTAAATATATCACTGGAGACAATCAGCTAAAGAAAGAAAACCAGTAAAAACAAATAAACAAAAACCTGATGGAAGTTACATGAGAGAGAGAGAGAAGAACAATAGCAATGAGCAGCATCGTATACAATAAGCACAACTGCTCATGGATGAATGTCTAATGTAAAAAGATTCTGATGTCAGTGGTGTGAATTAGCGATGCTTTGAGAAAGCTTGTGGTAAAGGTCTTTGGTACAGAAATGTACAATTCCTGGATCCCAGTCAGTCTTAAGCATGAAATAAATAGCGCTGTAAGACTGCCCTGCCAGAAACAGTGAACCTCTCCTGAATGCACAAGCCGGCTGAAAACTGAAGTAGCACTTTGCAGTCAGAAAGTCGAGTCTGGTAGTTTAGCAAGGGTTTCAAGACTGCAGCTTTGGACTTAGGCAGCTAAGTTCCAACTCAGAAAACTCAGGTGCCTTCATCTCTTTTCATTATCATCTCTTGAGAAAACGTGGGAGGCAAAAATGACTAGACTAAGAAAAACAATATCATTAAGGGTTACATTGCATGCAGAATTCATTAGAAACAGTATGTGTCCAATAAAAGAGTAATTCATGAATCATTAGTAATGGCCACTAAACTCATGGGAAGTATCTTTTTGTAATTACGCTTTGGCATGAAAAAAAATGAACTGAAAAGCATTGCTAATAGAAAATAAACTTTATCTCCACAAAATAAGCTACAAAGCTTGATGAAGATGATAGGATTAACATGAACAAGGGTACATTATCTGATATTTTTCTGTGTCCTTTTGACAAGATTGTGGGTACCTTGATGTACTGAAAATAAAATAAAAGACTTCTATAAAGAAATTACTGGATTTTTTTTTAAAAAACAAACTCAAACTTTTCAGGAAAAAGTCAGATGAGAGTTACACATACTGCCATCACTTGGTTCTCTGGCAGTTAAGGTAGACATATTTTGAGAACTGCACATGAAAGGTAAAATACTGGCATGGTACTAATTCTCACTGCTCCATATAATATCACAACATGCACATCAAAACAGTAGCATGTTCTCATGGTAAAATCTTTACAATTAAAGCATAATTATGTTTATAAGTTATACTAACAAATTACTTATACTATAAGTATTATTATAAGTAAAGTAGATCTAAAAATAAATATAGATTTAAGAGTTGTATTCTATAATTGCATCACGTTTCACTTGCTAATGACAACAACAGAAGGCAAAAGTGTACTCTCACTATGCAATTCCAAGAGTGCTCGTATGGCAAAATGGCATATCTTGCAGATATCAAGGGAATTTCATCTTGGGATGAGTGCATACCCACGGGGATAAGCTACTTTCACTGGATTTACTACTAATAAAACCAAACAAAACTAGCAACTTTCTGATTTGGTGTGGCTATTTTTCCATGTGGCATGCTGATACTCCTCATTGTAGGAGCTCTGAATTGGACAGAGTCTCAGGCTAACCATTCCAATATTGCAGCAGCAGCAAACATGGTACAAGGATTCTAGGAACTATTTAGTCTAAACCAAAACCACTACAAAAATCAATGGGCCCTGCCAGTCCAGCTCTGGCAACTCATTTCACTTCCAGGGGAGTCTGGCTTTGGAAGGAATTCAGGTTAAAATAGCTCCTCAACATCACCACCACCCTCCCAGGTGTAATTTTGCCCTGATAGTATTTCTCCACCCCAGGTCACCATAGAATCATAGAATGTGTTGGGTTGGAAGGGACCTTTAAAGGTCATCTAGCCCAACCATGCCACCACCTGAATGTTTGTGTTGACACAAAGGATGGTGTGGAAATGAGGAAACAAGCAGACAGGGGTAGAAGGGCAGAAGCACTCCTAGCCACCTTATTCCACTGTAATAGTCTCATGGATCTATGAGTTCTTTTCACTTGTTCATCCACTGCCTCCTTGCTTCTGACCATGCGCTTTCTAGCTATGGAGAGCTTTTCTGAGCTCCCTTATCTTCATTCAGCCTGTGATTGCACATTAGAGGGAAGCATACTTTTTTAACTTTAAAATTTGTTACTAAGCACACTCACTGCACTATACATGGCATGGACGGAATTGTATCCACTACTCAGCTTTGTAACTGAAGGCATTTTAAAATTACAGACCATAGGCCAAACATGTACAGAATGAGAGTATGCTTGATAAGAGAGGTTGGAGAAAAACAAATAAACCACAAAAGCTTGGAGTATTTCAGAACTGCAGAATTGCAGTTATTTGGTTCTGATAGGAAATGAAATGGAGATCTTGAAAACCTCTCCATAAACCCCTCTTCAAGTGAAAAATCAAAGAAAAACTGACTGGATGCTGTATCACATGACCTCATGGGCAGAAACTAAGCCCTGCTACATGCTGTTTGTTAGCATAGATGTAACCAATGAATCGTCCCTCAGTGGTGGAAGAACCTTCTCTTGATGATAGCTAACGTTGTTTTACAGCTAAAATAGCAAGAAAGCAGAAATCCATTTTGACCACACACACGAGTTCATGCACACACACACAATCAGGCGACAGCAAAGGGGTTGACAATAACTTGATTTATGTCAAGGGTATTTTTCAGATTATTATTATTATGAGAAAACCGATGGAAATTTCCTACACCACCTTTACTTTCCAGCCATTCATTATTTAGATTCTACCAATGGACTAATATAATGAGAATATCCCATTTTTAATACCTCTTTATGAACTTATAAAAGATCTCAATTCCCTTCTATTTTCTTATTTAGTGCTAGCAGAAGAAAGGTATTTACAAAGAACTGTTTCTAGCTGTTTCTGTTAAGTTGCATCTATACTTAACTCCTATTCCAAATTACCAGATGCTTTCCTTTCAGCTTCCATTTTCACAAGTGACCTTTAGATCTAATTAATTATCCACATAAAGGATACTTTCGTGTGGCATATCTATGGGTTGCCTTGATGTGATATGCAAATGTCTTGCCAAGTGCTGATGCCATCAACAGAGCACCCTCTTGTCATATTCTCCATCAGGTCACTGATTTATAACAAGCTATGGTGGGCTGGCCAGAGATCAAGACACTGGGCCTCAACACATGCCTTGACATCCTGATATAAAATCATCAGTAGCAACTATTCCCTGATATCAAAGCCATTTACTGTTAAGAACAGTATTCTTTGTGTACCACTACACAATACTTCACTTGGCAGTCAGCCTTCTTCTTGAAGTGTGAATAAGTATTATATTCCGTTTCTTCTCTGTCTACAATTATAGGCAACTTCAAAAAGATAATGATCAATTAGCAACATCCCAAGTTCCTGCTTTAAAGAAAATGCTGAAGACAGTGCCATAGGATATTTCTTATTTTTATCAAAATTATTATACCTAAAAAAGAGTTAATATTTATGAGAAGATCATATGAAGATACAGTAATGATTTCCGAATATTGCTTGCACCTCTGCTTAAATGACGCTACCCACTGGAAAGATAAGTAACTATTCCATTCTGATTAGGTTATAAAAAGGTTACCATTTGTTTCAACCAATCAACAGTCAGTTCCACACATAATTAATTTATACATTTATACTTTAGACACTTACAAACTATGCTTTAAAAAAAAATTAATTGCAATATTCAAATGTATTTGAAAACTTAATATACAGAACTTCAAATATGCATGGGAGTCTGTATCCACATGAACAGAATGCAGTAAAAATGGATATATATGATTGTATTTATGTATTCATTTTAACTCTTGTAACTCTAAACCAGCATTGTTAACTGCTTTTGAGTATCATAATCCTCTCAATTTCATAGTATTCAATTCCCTTACAATTAGAGACAGTTCAAGAGCAATTACAAGATTTACCAAGTGGATCAGGCTTTATTCCTGGCCAAATCAAAATTAACCCCTTTCCCCCCTTCTCCCTCATCTCCCATGAAGTTCTGCAAACCCTTGCCATTATTTCAGCCAACAGCAATTGTCAAAGTGACAAGACTGAACAACAAATTTGAATAACTACATCAAATTCACCAGACTCGTTGCTATCAGCTAGAGTGAAGGAAGAAAAGGGATTAATAGATTTGGGGAGCAAAAGTTCCAAGTGAATTCAAAGTTTCACCATTATAAAACTGACATATTTGTATGAAACTCTGTTTCACTGGAGATTTCTAATACATTTATTCACAATCTTGAATGTATTTACCATTGCAACAACACTGCGAATACAGGACCTGGTTAAAGTCCATTTTGAAGTTGGAGCGCTAAATAACAAGCTCACGGCCACACAAACACGTGAGGCAGAGTGGAAGCTCCAATACAGAGGGCCCAACTCAGAGGGGGGACTTCCAATTTTATTGTAATTAGATTCTGTTTCTCATACTGATCCACGTAATATTAGCAAACACACACAGAGTGGTTTTGAATTCTTTATCATTAACTCTTTCTTCCTAATTAGATGCAGCTAGATGGAGTGGCAATTCCCCAAGAGAATTTATGAACTTGAGATGTAATTAAACCTTTTTCAGTTCTATTTCGCTCGAATGTATGATACAGAGATCAGCACACAGAAAGAAATCAGTTGGAGGAAAAAATAAAATGGAAATCTCAACCGCTGAATCCTGCGGGAAACAGCTGAAAGGCAGGAGTTACAAATTAGTTAATAGAAAGATAAATTTTCACCTGAGGATAAAGCACTGGGGACGCTGCTCCTGGAATAGCATGTGGTAAGCTCTTTCAGCACAGGAAAATATATGTGGGGGAAGCGAGGAACACAATTTTCCAGAGTTACTTAAATAAAGCTGGGTGACCTGAAAAATTGCAGAAAATGAACATGATCAATACACTTCAAACTAATTATGTTTCACCCAGCCCCCCGATCCTGGGTCTTTTGTAAAGCTCTCTAAGCATTATGAACAGAATCTCTGCCTGGATATATGTGGTACCATTACAGTATCTACGAAGAGTTTAATTAAAGAAAACAGAGCTGCGAGCATAGAAGATCTAATTAAGATACAAAATTAAACAAAACTAGAAGACTCAACAAGGCTGGTTTGTCATTAAATAAAACAAAACCTAGGAAGTTACTTTTTTATACCTCAAGTGTATACTTATTGAATGAATTTATGAATTAAAAATTTTATAAAATGAAATATGATTATTGTATTAAAACTTAAAATTGAAATCAAGGACCTGAAGTTATAAGTGAATTCATTTATTACATGACAGAGCAGTCTCCCACAGATACTCTCTCTGCAATATAGAATAACTTCTGTGTTACACATAGCTGGCAACATGCACTACCCTTAAAGCTTAAGTATGAGTAGAACCAATTACCTGCTACTGAAACCTCTTTTTTTTTTTCCTGAGGACATCCTGATGTTCTTTCAGCTAACACCACATAGATTTTAGAATAATTAGATATTCTGCTAACATCTACAACTCTTTTGTTTCAGAATAAATAAATATAATAAAGAAAATACATAATGTGATTTAGATCAGATTGTGAGCAGAAACACCATATCATTTTACAAATATCCTTAAATATATAACTTTACCTACCTTTTTATATAGCTTTTATCAGACTTTCTCATGGGTTTAGAAAATTAACACAGGCTCTACAAAAACTCGTGGCAGCTGGGGGACAACTGGAACACTATGAAGCATCTAGAACGATACTGGATGCTATCACTTAAACAACCAAATCCTTTCCTTTCCATCATGTCCTGTTTTCTCCGACTATTTTCTCTTTCCACCACAGTGCCATTTTGTATTTGCTTCTTTCTCCAAACTAATCAGGTGCTTATCACCCTTCCTGTCCCATGCCTGTCTTATTTATTTAGATATTAAACTATTGAATCTTGGACCATCTACGACGCCGTGGTTGAATGAATCCTCACGATATGGCCCTATTCTAATTCAGGTCTTTTGAGCTACCAGACTAAACAAAATTAAATCCACGAAGATTCTCAAGAATTCATTTCAGTATGTCACAAAGCAGAATGATAAACCTTCATGCGCTTACTCTCATTGCATGATGTTGCGAGTGTTTTGCAAGTTTAGATACTTTTCTAACAAATGGACTTCAAGAATATATATATTTGCAGTAATCCAACACAAATAAATTCTTCACAAATGTAACAAAGTAGGATAACCGTAGCACAAGCTGCTTCTACAGTTACTATGATAGCTCCAGGTCATGTCTGCATGTTCCTAGTAGTATAGTGCTACTACTGCGTATAGTATAGTAATACAGTGTATTTCCACGTAAAAATGCATTAATATTACCATTTAGCAACGGCACTGAATTGCATACGAAGCAACATATATCAGTGCTCATCAATGTATATGATTCTTTATGTCCTCTGAGAGTGAATAATTACTTCTAAAAAGATTTATCTTAGTAGAACTCTTAGTAGAACTAAATGTGGGAGGTCAGCGGAGGATAATACAATAAAGATTGCCATGAAGTTATGAAAAGTGATTAAAAAAAAAGAAGAAAACCTAAAGTGCTGCTGTTTTTGAAAAATGTACATGATAATCTTTTCATTGCTTCATCCTGGGTTTAAAAATAGTATCACGCGTAATGTATCTTTGCATTCTTTTTTTTTTGACAGCTAACAAACCACATACCTAAGATAAAAATGCTGACACTAATGAGCCACATCATATAGCATGTCAGTGTCTACTGAGGAACTGACATCATCAATTTTATTATGTTAATACACAGGGCATCTAACAGTTACAGACTTCATTACAATACCAGCTAAGTTGCTGCAGTTTATCTGAGCATTTCAAAACCAGAGAAAACAAAGCTACTTTACAACCATGGTTTTTTGATCATGTGGGAAATATATGCCTAATGCACAATGCCACTCAGCTAATAATGATGGAGCAAAAGCAATGATCATTCAAGGTGACCCAAACAATTACAAGACAAAAAGTATCTCACACCAAACCTGCTAAAATAGATCTATCACAGAGAGGTCAAGAGAAGATGCAGCAAATGTTCAGGAAACATTTTAATATGTATGCCTACCATCTAAATTCTTTTTCTTTACAGTTCTCTCTTGGTGCACAAGATCATGTATCTAATGCAAAAATACACAGAGACAGGAAAAAAATATCATCACCTAAAACCTTGGGGATGATGGATGATTTCCATTTCTTGAAACTAAATTTAGTCTCCCAACTTGGAATCTGCTGATACTGCCACTGAATGTCACAGTATTTCTTTCTCTCAAATTTACTACTCATACACACAAAGCCATGTGACACAGAAAACAGCCAGACTAGTTCACTTAACAAATTTTGAACATTTTACAATTCTTGTAAGCTAAATAAACATATTTGAGCACTCCCTAACACAACAGTGAGCCTGATCTCTGCGCAGTAATGTGATCTCAGTGCAACAGTGAGAAAATAACAGGGAGGGGGGGAAGAAATAAACAGTTATACTCTGTCTCTAAAATGGCTGAGTGAGGATGAAGCAGAGATCATATCATTTGGATTTCGGTTACTCCCAGTGATCTACAAAGTCCACTTAAATGTTAGTTGGTATCAATGTCTAGGTACTGGAAACGATAAGCCCCTTGTAAATAACTAGTCTGTCTCGTAAGTGAAAGATTAGAAAGATAACGGTACTACTATTCAAGAGAAACATCTGAAGCCCTTCCTAAGTGGCCTTCTGTAGAAGACAGTGCACACATAGACTCAAGGTCCTTTTGCCCATACACTGCTTGCACCCAACACAAGCCACCTCCATATGACTGCCCCAGCGTAGTGCCACGCTTCTGCCGAGCACCTCGCGCTCATCGCCTGTGCGGCGTCTGAACTGAGGGGCCTGGCGTGGAGCACAGACAGACATTTTGAGCCTTTCTGCACCATGTTATCTCCATAATTGTGTTTTGGGTGAGGGGTGCGTGAACTCAGTCAACCACGGTATGAAATACGCATTTATTTTTGCAAGATTGTCAGTGTCAGAAGCCACCAAGGTCATGTTATACATCAGGAACTACTTTTAAACGACCTCAAGGGCTACTGCTCATACAAAACATCAGCAAGATGGCTGTTTTACAAATAAGACACAGCAAAAATAGTGGTACCTTGGAAGAAATTAAAAAAAAAAACTGGTAAAATATTAAGACTAAGATGATCCCAACATTAAAAATGGGCGTATATGTTAATTAATACTAGGGGTTTGGCCTGCCAAATGAAATATATGAATCCACTGAAAAAGACCCACATATTGTAAAGACAGAATGCTTACCACAGTAGAATAAATAGGGAGTTCTTTAAATGGGTTAACAAGCAGCAGTATATCACCAATGTAGGTCTGAAAAAAGAAGATATAATTGCTTCATTAAGTAATAAATTAAATCTTTAAGGAGGCTAATGATTTTCTTCCAGAAAGGACTTTTGTCAAAGCCTTTTAAATCTAGTGATCAATATATTAAACATAACTTGTGAATTCAGAGCTTTTAACTTCATAACTTTAAATTGAGATCTAAATTTACAATTCAGGCAGCATTAATTATTCTTTTTGTAATAAAACTGAGTTCTTCATAATGGAAAAGTATGCATAGAAGAATTGCACTGCATATATTATTAGTAGATTATTTGAAAGTTGATTTGTCATTTACCATTGGTTAAACTACAAAAGCATGACATGCCAAACTACAAAAAAACCCACACAAACAAGTTCCTCAAGCAATTTTTTTTATGGGATAGATGACATAATTTAGAAGTGCTATATTGGTTGCCCAGAATTGATACATTAAAATATGTTGCTTGTGGAGTAAGACAGAGAAACTGATGCATATATAAGTTTTTACGCATGTGTATGTCTATATGAACATATGTACATGCATATAGAAAAAAAATCCTGGCGATATTAAAAATAGCAAACCATCCACTGACTGCAAACGTGCCAAGATTTTATTATTTTATATTCAAACACTTGTATGTGAAAGTTGTACTTCAGTATAAGATTATAGGTCACCCTAGCTGCTATACTTCTCACTTCACACATGTAACTGCGGCTGTATTATGCTCTTGGAATGCAAAAATGCCAGACCTCTGTCTCTGAAGACATCAGAGAACAAACCATCATGTGAACAGTCCCAGTTATGCTGCCTTTGTCAAAATGAAATATTTTGAATTGGGGAGGTGGAAAATAATGCCTTTCATAGTAAATGTACTATTTTTTCTTCTGAAATGCAGTAATTTATTCCCTCTCCCTCTCTCCCACCCTTACTTCGCTGTTGGGTTTTCCTGCAGAATGGAACATGAAACAGGCAGTGTTCACTGCTAAGGAGGATTTTGGTTTGGAATTGGAGTCCAAGAACTTTTCCTTCTAACTCTGAGAACCAAATCACCCAAAAATGCAAGGATTTTCAGCATTGATGAATGCTACTAAAGCACAATGGTTGCTGTTGAGCAGAATATTAATGATCACTGCCTATAAATTTCCCTTAAGCTAAGAAGAATGCCAAAGCAGGGTGCAGGATCCTCTTAAATAAAAATTTTCAGTATTTTAAAATAAAAGATGACTTCTTTTTTATAAATACTGAGTATCTGTGGATTCTCCTGAATTCAGTTAAAGTTATCTGTGTTTGGCATCTTTGAAATCGAGAAAAAGCAAAAGAAATACTCATAATAAAAATTCTAAAAATCAGAATTTTTATTATCATCGAATGCCATAACAACTAGAATTGAAGTTCCCAAAATTTCAAAAGTATTCATAGCAACATGCCAATTCCCCATATTCCTTCAGTCTCAACAGTGCAATCAACTTACACATTTCAAAACAATTTGCATGTTTCATATTAACATGCCACTCAGCTGTTCAGTAAGCTAGAAATAAGTAATGAATAAGATACGAACAGGGATAACAAAATTTTCAAGTGCAGATTTTTCTCCAGAAGTAATCTGTACCTAACTGTATGCCTCCCAAGTTTAATAAGGCAAAACCAGGAAAACCAGCTTTACAAAAACCTTGTTGTAATTATTTCATTTGGTATCTAGGTGATTAACATTACAATATAGAGAATGATTTCTGTAATATAGGAAAAGACGAGTAATTAAATCTCCCATGTGAATTACAAGCTTTTCAAATGTAAATTTATTTTAAATTTCCAGTAATCATGTGCTATGTTTAAGTTAATGTAACGTTAAAGACAGAAGGATCTTTTGGTAGTTTGAGAGATTACACGTGATCATCAATCTTTACCAATACACTTGCTCTGTGAAATAAACACACATAAATTTTATCCAAACCTATCTAATGCTTTATTCCATTTTTTATTTCTGCTTTTCCTATATAAGCTTGAGAAATTGCAGGGCTTAAATACAGATATGTCCTGATCCATTTAAATATTAGTCATGAGTCTGGGACAGATTACTGTATGATACTTATGATAGTATTCCTATTTTTCCTATTCTCTCATTTGCTCCTTTTTGAAAGTTTATTGTTGATAGCTGAATAGCAACTCACATATATCTGATTATTATTGAAACGCTTCTGAATCTCATAAAGCAGGCTGCTATCTGTTAGCTCACTCAGAGAAGCCAGGTCGTCATTTGGAGCTGGAGGCATTAGGTTGATCTAGAAAACACAAATTAGAGAAATAAAGTAACTTCACAACAAATCATCCTGTACCATTATGTTCTAACCTGAAGTATAAACCTAGATCGCTAGAATTTATGAAAAAAAAAATGCATTAGAAGTGGAAAGTTGTCACTCCTCCCAAACAATTACACATCATTAATCTTAAGCAAGAAAAGTACATAAAAAAATTATTATCTATGTTAAGGTATATAACTGCATGAGTCTGATGGGCTCTTAAGAACATAGACCCCTACTAGAGTGCCATCTGCTATCCCTGGACCCATAAAGATTCCCAGCTCTAAAGCAATTCTCCTGCTCTCTTCATTAAATGTTTATGGCAGAAGAAATGAAGACTATAAAAGTTAGTGCACTTGTAAACTGTTTACTGCATAGTGTTTAACAAAGCTCTTGTACTACTCTTCATCATACATGATTTAAAATTCTATTAGAATTTTTCCTGCAGAATAGAAAGAAGTTAATAAGAAGTGGGAGTCATGTTGTCAAGGAGACCAGAAGAGATTCAGAAGCAGCTACTTCAGCCAAAACTGGTGAATAAAATGAGCTTTACATTTTTGAGATTTAGGAGGAATAATATACGCTCTGCAAGGTAAAGCAAATGCTAAGGAAACCACAACAAAATCCAAAAAGACAGAATAGGAGACAGAAGAAAAGAAAAAAGAGTCAGTGATATGAGAAATTTGATTAAAGACAAAATAAACACTGATGCATTAAGCAGTGTGCTTATAAATTAGGATCTACCCTTAAAATATAGGATGATTCCTTTTTTATGTCAGCCCAAAGAAAAATATTTTTGCATCTCAGCAGAATACCTAGAAACAGAAAATTCTCATGTGAACAATGGCAGAATTATTTGAATTGTTTGTTCAAAGTTTACTAAAATACTCTCTTGGTGTCTGTTTTGAGGATGGACAATGAAGATGAAACTTCTTTGTTCTATTGTTCAGCTTAAGATGAAGGCTCAGGAGAAAAGCAGACACTGCCCTTTCTTGGAGAACAACTCCGCATCCTCAGCCTCTGGCACTGGCACGTGGCAGGAAGTCAGTGACAGAAGCAGCAAGCAGACTAGGAGATTTTAGAGGGAACTGGAAGAGTGCTTCTCGCAAGGAGAAGACCCCAAAGACTATGGATACTGGGGATCTGATCTCAAACTTCTGAACGTCCATTGTTTCCGTAGGTTCAAGGTCTAGTTCAGAAATCACAGCACTCTGAGTTCTCTTCCTACACTTCCTACACTAGAGCTGCACTGTGTGATATTGCTGAAGAATTTAATCTTAGCAATACACGACTAACAATGTCTCTTATTCTCAATGTTTCAAGATTCTTGAAACATGCATACAAACACTCATTCACATGCAATTTTGCTTACTCTTCTATTTTACAAAGAAGAAACAAACGATGCACACCAGACATCACAACCACAGAACCACTAGTCCTTATGACATAAAATAAAATCTTGTTTTTTCTGCTTAAATATTTCACCAGTGTTACTCATATTCATGTGCCAGTATGGTACAAATGAAGTTACAAACCCTCAAAACCTTCTCTAGTCTATAAACAGAGAAATATAAATACAAATATTAGAATGTGAATTTCACACTTCATTTTACACTAAATATTCTTGTGGGTTCAAGGTTTTTGTCAAAAAATGACTGTCCTTACATCATCGGGAAAAAACCCCAGACACCTCTTTTAACGTGTACTTACTAGTTGTTTACCTCACGCCGTGCCACTATGAACATTTTTTCTTAGCTTCCAAGCTTTTTGATGGCCTTATTTATCCTGATATTATGCAGTTGCTTACAGCCCAAAAAACCTGTTATACATATATATACACACTTGTTTTTCATAGTGTATATATATATGTATTTATATATATACTTGCCCAAATCAACCTACTCGTCACAAGCTTAATCACTAAAGAAACTGCAAAATAGAGAAAAATTAATCTAAGAAGTATTACATATCATGTATGAAGCTCCTCAAAGACGAAAGGTATATGTAAGCAGAGCTTTCAAGATCCCAAGCTTCTGTTGAGTCCCAGACACTGTGGTACCTTTTCTCTATGGAGGGCACACTTCTACTCTTTTCTCTACTTCAGGCACTGTAGCCATCATTGTATTTTTGTTTCTTGTAATAGCTCTGTCCTCGGTATTTTCACAATAATACTGGGGACTTCAAAAAACTTCCATTTTAGGACTGACACAGTGACTTGAAAAACGTTGGAACCTCTTCTTTAGTCTTTAGTAATTTCCTTACTATTCCTCTAAAGATAAATATATTCAGTAGAAAATAATGTTTAAAAAAAGTATATTAGGAAACAGGCAAACTCCTCACAGCAAGCTGTCTTCTTTTTTTGTCAGCTCTCCCATCAGGCAATTAATGTTGACGACTAAAATGGTATATGTAAACCTCATAGGCATGTAAGAGCATGAATATTAACAAGAGATTTTTCAATGTTTTTCCACTCACCCACTAAAACAGGAAAGGCAGGCATCTAAACTGCATTCCATCTGCAACAGATGTTGAACTAGACAGATAAAGTAGCAACCCATAAAAAAAAAGTAAGGAAAACGTACCTTACAACACTAGCTCTAGATGTACTACCTGCGTAGAGGTACAAGGACAAGAAGGCAGTAGTGCCCAAGCACACTTTAATGATGCTTTTCTTCTTTCCCCATAAATTATTTCTTATTTTCTCATAAAAACTGTGAAGAAACACCTCTCATTCCATTGAGTCCGAAAAGCAATAATTGTACAAATGCAAACGAGTAAGTATCTCAAGGAGATTATTTACTAGATTATCTAATGTAATGATTGTTTCTTACATGAACATGTAAATTTCACACTGTATCTTCCCACAGTCCTTATCTCACTGATTCATTTTTTACAAAGGGATGTACTCTGAACTTGTGGAGTCTATTCTCCTTTTCCTGTCTATTCACAATACTTCCCTTTAAAACATTTGTATTCTCAGGCTCAGAAAGCGAAATATGACTTTCAAACAAGACAAACATACGCAGGTTGCCTGCTATTTCTGCCTGTGTCTTTCTGTCTGCCTATTCTAGAGGTTTATTCCTCACCCCATTAAAGTGAATGCAGATTTTTCTGTCACACAAAACATGGAATTTCTTACTCTTTTTGTTTTTAACCATGGCAGTTGTATGTAAAGCTGGGTAGAAAACAAGAATTCCACTTGGCAAAAAAAGTGAATTACATTTTGACATTTGTTTCTGATGAGGCACATAGGAATAAAACAAAATGAACAAAAGAATTCCAAGAACTTTTTAAAGTTTCTTGTAGAGGGAAAGCAGATGGAAGACAGAAGCCAGTGGCCTCCTTCCCTCATTAGTGTGCTCACCTGGCTTGCAGGAACAAAGCAGGCACAGGTCTTCACTATACTCCCTTGTGTCCTATCAAAACTCAGATCACCTGTGCCAGAGAATGAGCTTCTCTTAATATACTTTATAATGATTAAACCTACGCTAGGGTAGAGTCAAATGTAAATTTGTAAATAAAAGAAGGGTTTGGATTCAAGCACTGCCTGAGGTTCTCCATATTTTCTAAACTGTTAGCACACTTCCTTGTACATTCTTGGCTCATGTCAGCTGGCACACACGCAGATAAGACCTGGGTATCATTCAGGTCATGCATCAATGGTCATTTCCCATAAGCTGTTTTGACATGGCCCAAACTTTTGAGGGAGAAAAGAGTTTTGTCTTATAGGTGTGCGCTGACCCATCCCACATATCCCTAGGCCACAGAACAAGCCCTACCTTGTTTTGTTTCATAATGTAGATATAGCCAAAGATGCTGACTCTACAGACAGGTGCTTACAAATGTGAAGTGCTCAGTTAAACTCCAAGGAAGGGAAGTTGAAATATTCCTCCATGAACTTTTATATTTTTTTTTCCTATGAAGTTTAGGATTTGGTGATTCAGCATTTTCTAACAGTCTTTGCATCAAAATTCACAGCTCAATGAGCAAATAAATCACAATTAAATTAGAAATTCTAAATGCATTAAAATCACAACTGATTTGACCTGGTAGTAAACTTTATTTACATTATTAATAACTTATTTGTGGGCTCCTTCAAATTCTGTTCTTCTCATCTACTTTTCCAAACGTACAGATGAGTTTTTTCTATTTTTTCACCTTGATGCATGTATCACGCTATCATACTGATTGCATGATGCATATTTTATCAGACATAAAAGAATAATAGCCATAAACACAGCATAAGTTCCAATATAAATATGCCTCTGGAAGTTACTAGTTTTTGACATTTTTGTAATGCTAACAACGAAGATTCCTATTTACTCATTTAAATTACATATACTTAACAGCATCCACATTCTGCTTCGATAATAATCTCTAATAATTTTACTTATTTAAATACTTGTGTCACTGAAATAAGTATGCACTCTAGCTCTTACATGTAACACTGCAATATACACAGTTGTCCCTTGTGTATGTGGTGATACTAGAACAATTAAAAGGGCATCAGGGGATAGTCTATCACATAGTTCATATGGCCAACAATATGAAAACAAGAATTATACGCCAAAGACAAAATATTTTTTTAAAAACAACCAATTAAGCAAAATAAAAGATTTAATCTATATTTGTTTGTAGCATGAAGCACACAATTCAGTTCCAGGCCAGTAATTTCAATCTGCTATCAGAAAAATATCCCTCCCAGCTGAGAGGAAGAGAAATTGCCAGCTATGATAAAATTCTGGAAATTATTCATACTGCTTGCTTTGTTTGGCAGCACAGACCTTGACATTACAGACAATCAAAGAACATCTTTTACCTCTGAAAAGAAAAGCTAATACAAGCCAAGAGAGACCCAAAATGCTTTATCAGTGCAGCCATTTGACCCCCCTGCTTCATGTAATAAAAATCTTACTTCATGAGAAATAATATTTTGTTAAGGCTCTTTTTCATTATTTTTGCACTTAAAGAAACCTGAGGCTACAAATAAATTTGAGCTGTTAGTTTTCTCAAAACCAAAAAAGTTACAAGCTTTCTTTATTAAAAATGCATGTTTCAGATGTAATAAGGTGAAATTTTTCTCTCTGTTCCCCTAATAAAGGCCTAATCTGCATGCCATAGCGCCTAAGAAAGTATGAAATTTCTGACACAAAGCATAGGAAATATCATGCTGATCTATTTCAATAATATATGAACATAAAATCCAAGTAATGATTCCACATATCCTATTGAAAAATTAAACAGTACATGATTACTTTGAATGTAGTTTGGAATGCAACTGGTAAGAATAAAAGATTAGTATACCTAAGAGGCAGAGACAGGGGGAAGGGGTTGTTCAAAGCTTTTCTTTGGTATCAGTGCTAAATAAAAATTTTACTTTACAAATTGTGAAATGAAAAATAATAAAAGTGTGTTACTTGGAAATACCATCTCTGAAAACTAAGATCTATATATTATGTACACAAATATGGATATGATATACACATACCTACAGTTCATAATACATGGTTAAGGAGTACAGAATACACTCCCTGTCCTTACAGGGTAAGAAAAACTACATTAACATGAATAGTCAAGGTACGCAGAAATTTTGGTCTTGATTGCTGTTCTTCAACTATGGCAGTTTTTCCTGCCTCTTGATTCTTGTGGCCAGAGGTCAGCATGGAAGAAAAAAAGCACTGCTCATAGTAAGTAACAGGTTTAAGTTACTGCAGCTTACTGTTCTGTAAAAACCTGAGAGTGACAATAAATTCAACCAAAAAACATTAGCAAGAAATGCTGAAACAAGAAATATCTGTGACAGAAAGGCCAGTTTCCAGGATCACAATTATGTCACTTCAAAAAACTTCAAAAACTTCAAAATTCCTCATATTTTCATTTGTCAAAACACGGGAATTTTTTAGTTTACTAAAAAATAAACTATTTCCTGAAATGATGAAAGTTTTATGCTCTTTTGTCCATAAGAGCCAAAACATATTAAGCCCTTGCCAACTGAAAAGTTTTGTTAAACTCTGATTTTTATTTATTTATTTTTAATGCAACCAGTCATTTAAAAACACAACAGCGGAAACAGCACGGTTTCTAACCTATCCCATGTTAGTGCTGATTTCCCAGACAGGACTGTTCCTGCTTACTCATTTCTAAGGGAGCATCACTCCTTATTCAGCAACTGCAGATGTTGAGCAAAGTTTGTTGTTTCTCCTGCTTCTAAAAAACCACAAGATACACATTCATTCTAGCCCACGTCAAGTAGAATTTCACAGAGAGTTTTCTGCAGAAATTTCTGAACTATTGGAGGAAGAAGAGATTCACCTTTAAGCTGTCTTGTATTTGAATTGTAACTGTTGTGGGAAGTTGCACTGAAGTATAGTGAAACAGCAGAAGGAGTAAAGTTTTGAAATTCTGGGACCCTGAAGTGGCTACATCATGGTGGAGGAGTAAACCACCAGCATGAAAACTGGTTGCTCTTTCTCACCTAGGAGATTAGGTGCTCTTCTTCCCATCAGTTTCTGCATCTCTTTTACTGCACAAACTGTAAAGTAAAAGTCTAGCCTAGAGATAATGAAAACTTGAATAATTTTAGCTAAGTCTGTATCAAAACAGAATCAAGCAGAAGAAAGTACATATGTTCTTGTCCACGCTCCTGTTGAACATCTAGTATCTCATTGATGCTTATAAATACTTAAAGGGTGGGTGTCAGGAGGATGGGGCCAGGCTCTTTTCAGTGGTGCCCGGGGACAGGACAAGAGGTAATGGGCACAAACTCAAGCATAGGAAGTTCCACCTAAACATGAGGAGGAACTTCTTTCCTTTGAGGGTGGCAGAGCACTGGAACAGGCTGCCCAGAGAGGTGGTGGAGTCTCCAACTCTGGAGACATTCAAAACCCACTTGGATGTGTTCCTGTGCAACCTGCTGTAGGTGACTCTGCTCTGGCAGGGGGGTTGGACTAGTTGATCTCCAGAGGTCCCTTCCAACCCTACCATTCTGTGATTCTGTAATCATAGAATCATAGAACGGTTTGGGTTAGAAGGGACCTTAAACATCATCTATTTCCAACCCCCCTGCCATAGGAAGTCATAGTCTCAGCAAGACCACAAGCTAAACACCTCCCTCTCTTTTCCTACAATTATAGGAGGGTTCCTCCTAACAGGGTTGCAAGCATTTACTTTTCTGACCAGCAGTGCTTCTCTGTTGGATTGACTGTGTTTTCATCACATCACTGCAGAGTCAGCAAGGCCAGAAATTGTATGACATGAAAACAAGATGTAAGTCAAGTGCAAAACATTTTGTGGTATCTTCTGACTGAGTAGGGAAATGAGCGCTCTATGGGATTCCAAAGCTGAGGACTGTCAGAGATGGACTCGTATGACTGACACATGACCTCACTGATTGATCTCATATGATTAACACATTCCTCTGAACACGTTAAAAAAAAAATGTTATGCAGTTAGGCAGTTATGCAGTATTTTTGAGCTGAACATAGTTTAAATGGAATCAGTATCTTGCTCTTTTGTTATGCCTCAAACTCAGAGTAAATTATTTTAAATGAAAATTCTCCACTCCACCCTGGATTCTAAAGTAGTTTGTTTTTTTTTCTTAAATGGCTAAATACTTCTGGAATATGTGTTTCCCAAATACATGTAACAGAACATAAAACCTCTTGTACCAAAAAAACCCAAAACCCAACCCAAACAACACTTAAGTCCTAAACATTCAAAGCTAGGACATGCCGGATTTACAAGCAATCGATGATTGCCTCCTTTTGCATTCACCCTATGCACTGAATGAGATTGTGATCCTGTGGAGAAAACTCTAAAAGGTATCCAAATAATCAGTGCCTGTATCCTAATGCATTAGCACAAGAAAAGGAGTTAACACTGCAGCTGTAAATCTGGCAATTTCTATCTTTAAATTACAGTCACTTATTTTGCAACTTAATATTCCTCAGACATTCTCTTTGGTTTTGCAGCCTCCCAGGTTGTGTTTCTTTCCTTTGTAAACCAAAGTTAGAGACAAGAGCACATTTTGGGAAGTGCTAACAGTTGTTCCTCCCCTGTTGTGAACCTGAATAGAGTTTGAGGAGCTCCGAGGCCTCCGACTGCTACAGCCCCTGACCTGCCACCCATAGCTGGTAGGAAGCAGCTGTTCAATTTGCAGAGAAGGAACTCTTTGCAAAGCCAGACTGATGCAGGGAGTGATCAAGGAGACAAGGCTCCACAGTGCAAATGATATTGCTGTGTGGCGAGGGGAAAAAAAAATTACTATGGTCTACATTAACTTTGCAATTTCCAGACCTAAGCACTAACAAACATTTCAAGAAACTGCATGCTGTTACCTGTTCAACTTTGGCTGTGGTGTTCACAGTGATGTTTTCGGATGCACTGTCTTGAGATGGCTGCTTACACAAACCTTTAGTTGAATCTTTAAACATGGTGTCTTTCTCCAGCAAACTGTCTTGCTTGGCAATCGGTAAAGCCAGGGGATTGCTACAAAGAGAATCAATAATGCAGTTACACTCCTCCTGAAGATGTCAGACAGACAAAAGATTGCCAAATGTGGGTGGCACAAACACAGAACTAAGATTCAATTCAGGGCTGAGACATGAGTTCCTGGTCCAAGTACAAAAAAGAAATTGGTGAGAAATAAACTGTTCACATAGGTTGGTCTGTTCCCAAAGACACAGAGCAAAACACTTTGATTTAAAATTCACCTTTATGCATATCTTTTCTGAAGTAGAACTGAGCAAACCAAAGAGAATATGCATGAGTCTGCTTTTGACAGCACTAGGCTGGCAAATCAATAGCCAATTTGGAAGCGGAATTTAAAATACCCAATTAACCTACACAATACTGTTTTGAAAAATAGTATGTTTTACAATAACTCAATACAGATATTACCATTGCAGTTAAAATTAAATTCCATCACTTTTTAGCTTACTTTTAATCAGACAATATCCAAGATGCATTTTATGACCAAAAGCTGCTTTGAATTTGTGATATGCTAAAAAAAACAAACAAGGAAACATCACAGTCTGAAATTACTGCAACGATACACAATATTCTTCATTCACGTGTAAGTTAAACCTATTTTACATACATGGAGCTGTTTTCCTTACTGACGCTTCAGATGACATCACGCTTCTGAAAAAAAAAATGGCAAAATCTTTGATGATTTTGGCAGGGTTGTACATCCAGAGGAATTAGCAAGGAATCAGCCCCAGTAGTTGAGAACACAAACATCTTAAAAAATAATCATCTGGGTTCTGACAGTGCAAATGAGACAACCTCATGGAGTGTACAGCAGCTGCTTGCCAAAACGTGTGCATAAGTGCTTTGAATTGAGGAAATGTGGACTCAATGTGGGAATAGTGTATTCCACTATGGGATAAAGCCCAGATGCCAAACTAAGTTTAAAAAAATCTTGGCTATACTCTTAAATTACTTGAGTTTGATCACTGATTATAATAAAGCCAGGATTATATACACTGCTTACTCAAATGAAATGAAGGAGGATCCATAGATAACACTGATTTCAATTCAAGACAAGAACTGCTGTTGGAAACAAAACTGAAACACAGACAGTTTTAGAAAGGTACAGTCCTAAGCAGAGGCAAAGCACCTTCTAAGCAGAATTCATTGGAAAACAAGTCAAAGTAGTTTACCATTGGAAAAAAGATACATGAACAAAGCCTTTCTTTTGATGAAACCCTCAATCTGCAAACATTGAAAGAATTAGTTTCAACATTTTGTAATGAAATCTATGGTTCAGATTGTTTTGTTTCAGACATTTTAATGTAAAATGTCTAGCGGAACACTGGCGAAAATAAAAATTTCTATTTCCTGCTTTGATTTACCTAAGATAAATTTGTCATAAACTTGTTTACCAAATGTCACACAGACAAAAGATCCAAGAACCAACTGGTTTTGCCTGTTTTCTTGATTTGGACTGCAGAACAGAAAAGCCATTAGAGAACTACTTTTGTGAACTTGGCAATTAGATGTCATAGAATGAGAAATATCAGTTATTAGACAGTAGAAGAAATGAAATAGCTGTGACTCCCACAAGCACAAATGACTAATGCTAATGCACATTTTGCCCAGACTCAGAACTGAACAAAACATAATTAAATATAAAATTTGGTTTTGAGTAGTCTTTTGCTATTGGCCAAAACTGCTGAAATTCTGAATTGTTTTTAAGATTTAATGACAGGCAAAGAGAAGAAAGATTTAAAGAAAAGCATAAGCGAAATGAATTCAAATATTAAAAACTGAAGCACTGCCACTTATAACTTTTTATTATTCGTGTGATGTCTCTCTTAAAATGTGAAGATCCAGGATTTTTTTGATGTAGATTTGAACCTTACGCATTTAATCTCATGACTTCTGTGTTAAGTATACAACACACATTAGAAACACTTCTTAAAATTCAGCTATAAACTCCTCGCACAAATAAACTTTTCAGGTGTCACAAAAGAGAAACAGGTTGTAAATCACAGAAAAGTGTGAGCAAAAAAGCCTCTGCTTCTGTTTCCACAGATGCATTTTGAACTTAAAGAGGACAATAATGCCATGACTTAACAGGCTTGTTGCATGTATTGATGTACAGGAGAATAGCCAATAAATTATGTGTATTTGTGAGATCGTAATAGGACTTTATGTGATGGAAATGCTGACGTGTAATTCTTACTACAACAAAAATGTGAATGAGTACAAGAAAGAAAAATGTATTAAAATTACTCCAACAACTCATTATAACTCAGGTTCAAAAAGATACTGTGAAAAATAAAACAAATTGAAATAAAATGTTTCCAGAAAACAGAGGCTTTTTAGGAAAATATTTCTATCAACATTCATATGTATTTCTATTAGTCTCAAGATGAAGTCAGGCAATGCCATTGAAAACTGAACTACAGGACAGCACAATAGAAGATTTTATGTTAATGTATGCAAGTGGATTAGCATGAACTGTCTTCTTTTATGAAAATTAATGGATAATTAATAGATAATTAACCACAAAGGGAGACTTAACCCAAAATAATATTGCATAATAGACAGGAAGGAGAGTTCTCTAGGATAATTTTATTTGAACAAGGTAGGACTGTTGCTACTGGCATGCCTAACTGGGAAAAAATCTTGCATATTACATGGAAGCATAGCCATTTTCATTTTTAGGTGCATAAGCCATCATACATGGCTTACACATCATATACGTGTATGTTGAGTTTTTTCTAGATAAACTGAGATGGTTTTGTATAGCTTACTGTCCTCTGGCATGTCCTTGTTTATTAAGAAAAAAAAAATTATACAAAAACCTGGAAGCTGACAATCAAATAATTGGCAGTTTTATTATCAATATTTGAACCACCATGGCAGCTTATAACTCAGTAAATAGATGATATAAAAGGAATTATATCAAGGAGATTCTGCAATGACATTTTTGTGGGCTCTTTGAGCTTATAGCTTTTGTTGGAGAGAACTTCTGTTACTGTAAACCTTCCACAGGCAATGCTGAGATCCTCCAAACAACGTCTAAGCCAGTTAACATCTGTAAACAGCATAATCTCTGAAATTTCAGTCTAAAAAACTTGTCCCTGCTTCTCTCATAAGCAATGGTAGTTTTACTACACTACTGCCATCTACTTTAACAGAAGGATGTTTGGGTCTACAGTACTAACCTCTAACAATTCTACTATGGCAACCCCAGATAATTTTACTGGCAATTATAACAAACTATTTTATTACTCATGGTCTATATTTATAGAATTAAGGTTGAAAAAAGAGATGACAGATAAAAATACAAAAGATGATTTAGTAGATTTCCAAAACGAAAAAATTACTTGACACATCAAATCTCAAGAATCACAGAATGGTTGAGTTTGGAAGGGACCTGTAGAGGGCATCTTGTCTAACCCCCCCCCCGCTCAAGAAGGGACACATAGAGCCAGTTGTCCAGGATCATGTCCCGGTGGGTGTTGAATACCTCCAAGGACACCCATACAGGATTCAGAGATTGACAAATTGGGTTCAAATGATAATCTGGACTCAGCGCATCACTCTTTACAACAGAAACACTTACAGTTTATTGGAAATTGTGGGTAGATCATGGATGATCTCTTCATACGGCTCTTCTTGAGATAAAGTAGAAACAGCTAAAGGGTCTTTCATTTTTTCCTCCCAAACAATTTCAGCCTTCAGAAGCATTTCCTCAATAAACTCAGAAGCTGCAACATCTAAGACAGTGGAACACCAAGATATCAGATAAAGAAAACAGAGCAGAAAAGCTCCTTTAAATTCAAATCTCTAGATCAGATTAAGATTAAACATCCAGCTAGATAAAATGAAAATAATTACTCAGATATTGATCATAAAATAATACTTAAAGTTACTGAGAAAATAAAGGCAAAGTAAATTCAGTATGTAATTAAGTTGTCATTTGTAAAATCTCAAAACCATTCTCACTGTGTAGTGAATTGAAGTATTATTCAATACATAGGACTTCAGGAAAAGCAACAAAACTGTTTTCAACTCTGTATTTTAATGAAAACTTGTACTGAAATCCTTTTGCAACCTTTTTACGTTTCTACAAACTAGATTTATATGTCTTGCACGTACAGAAGTGCTAAAATCTCTTGTGTTTGCAGACCAGAAACATTGTTAACTCAACTATGTTAAATACATACTAAATGCGATCAGCTAGATATACTGTTAGATGATCTCAGTTTGGTCCATAGCCTTTCGTGCAAATACAAACTGGCACGTATCTAACCACAAACAACTTTCCTGAGGTTAAATGTCATGAAGTTCCCTGTGAGTGGATTTGTAGGTGGCACATTATATGAAGCATGACATATCTTAATTTATTATGCAAAGGAAGTTTCTCCTCATAATCTGACAGAAAGATTCTATTTTCTACATTCCTGGGTTCCTTCTTCATTTTATCCTAGGCATAGAACCATGTGTTTTCTTCTCTCCAACACTGCTATCTGGCATTACTGCATTAGCCCACCTTTGATCACTGGGTTAGACCAGTGGATCTGAAGCCTCTTCCAGCCTAATA